>NC_133770.1:71374421-71419421 GCF_003597395.2 Chelonoidis abingdonii
AGTATAGCACTATATTGATGTTAAAAGATGCCAGTTTTCATTGCTTTGTTTTCTTGTAACACACATACCACACACTTTGTAATTAAACAGGAATTTTGCTATGAACTCAATGTTCAAGTTGGTTCTGTCCATGATGATCAGATCAGGCTTGGCCCCCGAAGCTGCTGACCGCTCAGATTCTGATCCAGCAAGACACTTAAGCATCTGCTTAAGTGCTTTGCTGGATTGGGACCAGCGTGGTCAGCACTTGCAGGATCAAGCCCATGCACAGTCCTGTGTAGTGTATTGAAAATTGATCTATCACTTTACATTCTCTTGGGGTTCTGGTCCTGCTTACAGGCTGGGGGCTTTGTAGGGAAGAGTGTGATCCCAGTAGAGGGTCTAGTAGCAGTCAGTCTGCAAACAGCCAGCCCAGAGTAAGGTGGGATGAGTTGTGTCTCTATACTTCAAGGAACAACTCTCTTTGTCTCCTCTCTGTCTTGTGTATTAGGGTTCTTAATTCTAAGATATAAAGTAGTGGTACATTGTAACCTTCCAGCAGTAGTATTTTTCTCCCTAATTTCTCTGTTTGTATGCCATGAACATAACATGGTCCTCTTTTTTTTAGTAACCTATATCCTGTGAACCAGATTTTGATACTTTCCTCATGTTGGCTAATACCTTACTCCATGAATAGTCTCATTGAAGTCAGTGCAATTATTAATGGAGTAAGGTGCTACACAGTGTGAGTAAGGGGACCAGAATCCGTTCCTATATACTCTTCTAAAAAACAAACGAGGATGTTTTTGTCCTATTTGCACTGAAAACTTCTCCCAGTGCCAGGTCTGCATCCCTTCACTTCTGCTTTGCCCTTCCTTTGATTTTTCTTAGCAGAAGTGCATGTTGGATTTCTGATCTGCAGAAAACCCTCTTAGAATATCCCATTTCTACAGAATTCATTATTTAGTCTCAGTAATCATTCAAACAATTTTGCAAATAGTCTCCTGTTCTTTTAGAAGACGTACATGATTGGACAGTTAGACATTAAGCTTCTTTGTATAAGATCAGGAGGTGTCCTCCTTTCCATTATTTATAGTAGATGTGTTTTGATTAGACAGTCACTGAGGCAATGATTTTTTATGAATAACGGAAACACTGTGCAATACTATTGGTTTATTTCTAATCTGTGTAAAAACAAATGTGTTAAGAAATAACCACATGGAAAAGACTGGCTTCAGAAGTTTGAACAGGTCATGATAATAGCAATAAAATAAACCAGTGCTTAAATGGTTTTCTCATAAAAATCTTTGAAGTCATTAAATATTATTTAAAAAATACCAAAACACTACCACCACTAACAAACCCAAGGCCCGAGATTTCCATAAAAGGGTGACCAAGGCTGGGTAACAAAATCATTATTCAGATGCCTCAATAAGGATTTAGGGGGCAGGTCTTCAAAAAGTATTCAGCATCCAGATGTTGAAAAGGGCTCAGCAACCTTTTAAGTAAGTGGTCAGATTTTCAAAAGAGCTTAATATACAGCAGCTTCCATCGGTCACGCAGTGGGAGCTGCTAGATACTGAACTCCTCAAAATCTAACTCTTGGTTTTTAACTTCAGGCAACCATTTTCTTTTAAATTGTGGTCAGGATTTCTAGTGAATATTTAATTATACAAAATATGGGCCAAATCCTTGGCCCCATTCTGGCTGCTTTCCACCATTCTAGGAAGGCAGAGGTGATTCAGCCACTGCTGGCGTATTGGTCCTGTTTAGGGGCATCCTGAAGTGGTGCTGAGCAACCCTAAAAGCTCTGCTCTATGCTAGTCCTGGCCCCCAGCAAAGGAGGTGTGGGCAAAATATCCCAGCGCTGTGATGATCCCCAGCTGCCAGCTGCCCCATGCAGGGCATTGGCAGCCAGCTCAGTTTCAAATAACCTGATGGAATTTGTGCTGAGAGACTAGACCAGATCTGAGGCAGGGGTCAGGGATCAGTGATGGTGGGGAGGGGCACAAGCACAAACTACACTTGTGTACCCAGTTTTTGAGCTATGCTCAGCATTTTTCAGCTACAGCCGAGGATCTAGTTCTGTGCCTTATCTAGGCTACACAAATGTGATCCAATATCATTTAAAAAATCACCAGTAAGATCTAAATGAAGATACAACAGTATCTTAAGGTGCTATTGGATGCTTTCTACCTATCAGGAACATACTATTTCATATGCAGTAGTTTACAAATGTACAAGTTGGAATAATTGAATGTAGCTTTAAGACATGCAAGCATTATGGTTGCATGTCTGCAGTTTTAGAACCCAAGCAACAACGGTTTTCATTGTTTTTCTTTACCCAGAGTCTTCTTTAAAGTGTCACGATAGAAAATTGACTCCATTAAAAGCATACCTATTAATCTGCTTTAAAAAAACACAAGATCTGCTTAACACTATACTCTCTTTATGGCTCTAACAAACAATGGAAAGATTTGAAACCGACACAAAACATGTCCAAAGAGCTGCACTGTTGTAGATTAATGCATTTGTAACATATTTTACCTGGACTTATCTCTGTTCATATGGAATGATGCATTTTTCCCCAAGAACAATACAGATAAAAGCTGAAGATTACGGATTGTGTTAGAGTGGTTAACGATAGATAAGGGTAGTTCTCTTTGTGAAAGATGAAACAAGTAAAAGAAAAGCCTAAAAACAACAAAGGCACACTTTCACAGCAGGGTATATATTTGATGGCCTACAGTAAATGTTATAAATGCCCGAAAGTGGTTTTATATACAAGTATCACTTTGTAGCATATATTTCTGTTCCAACACAAACAAACACACAAAGCAAGCTCCAAGCTAGTGGAGTGTTATATAATTGCAAGATTATGCTGATGATGAAAATGTATCATTGCCAGTAATTACTGTCAAATGAGAGAAAGACATTAGGTACTTTGGAAAGTGACATGACCTCCATATGCCATCATTTGTTATACCTCGGCCTAGTGCTATTGGAAGTACTGTAACAGGCAGAATGGCATGGAGGCCAAATGCTCATTACATAGTAGAAGCAACCAGTGATGATACATACATATTTTTTAAAAAGATCCAGTAATACTGTGCTACAGCTGAATCCTCCTTAATAAAAGATATGCTCTAGCTCAAACTTAAGTTATGGGTTTGATACACAAAAACTACAGAGTGAACTGCTATGGCTTGTGTTACTCAAGAAGTCAGACTAGGTGATAATAATGGTCCTTTGGGCCTTATAATCTCTGAAGCCAGTGTCTTGCACTCTAAGGGCTGATTGGTGGCATTTTGCCACTGGCCTGAGTAGGGGGCAGTGCAGCTACATTACCTCAGAGGAGTTCAGGGAGAGATTGGACAATCATTTCCCAAGTGGCTTGGTTGACACTCTGGTCACAGACTGCTTCTCCCATGTGGCTGGTATGCTTGTTGGTCAGTGTGGAACAGCAAGGCCATGTTCCCTCCTCCATCCATCTCTCCAGGGCACACTAGACTTCAATTCTGCATCAAGGAAACTTGGCTTCTGAGGTTCACTGGGGACTGAAGTTGAAGCTAATTTAAAAGGTTGAGCAGGTTAGAATGAGTAGGAAATCTTCAGAAAACAACTCTTTTTATTTATTTATTTATTTATATTTTTATGGCATTGTACATAACTGCATTCATTGTGCTGTTCATTTCAGCATTGATCCTCCAATCGTATCTGTGTGGATGAATCACTGAGTCTGCTTGGAGTATCATTAAAATCAGCGGGGCTCACGAAGGGGTTTGCCAGTACAGAACAGCTGCAGGGGAAGGGGGAAGGAGATCTGGACTGCAGGCCAAACTTTCCAAAAGTGTTAGCTGATTTTGGGGCACTTCAATTTTTGACACCCATCTTGATACCTAGAGCCTAATTTTTCAGGGGTACAAGCTGTGAGTGCCTAGTACCTGTGAAAATCAAGCTCTAGGTGTCAAGATGGGCACTCAAAGAGAGTAGACACTTTGGGGAATTTTAGCTTTACTATTTAATTTGATAAGCACCAGTTTTGTTATAGATCCCCCTGCTTTTCAGGCTGAGATGCAGTTTTCAGTGTGCCGCAGGGTACAGTATTTGTGCTGCAATAATTGGGGACCTTGATGCAGAATTTAGGTTCAGTATGTCATACACTTTCCTTGGCTCGTGGTTTGTGATAAGAGGCTCTATTCACTTTCCTTCTGTCTGTTGGGGGATGTTGGAGATAGGAGTAATTAGCAGTCAGAGAGAAGATGTGGGCTCCGTCCTGCTTGAAGGGGGCAGGAGGAAGCAGTGAATGGGAAATGGTTGGCACTAGGAATCAGTAGAGTTATGACCCCCTTTGAGGAGGGGGTTAGAATAGATGACCTCCTGAGGTCTCTTCCAACCCATATCTGCTATAATTTTATGACTGCTACACCAGCAGTGAATATGACCTGCTTGGCCTCTGCTTGCTTTTTTGAAGCAGTATTGTAGCTTTTTTTCTCTGTCTTCCTCTGTCATTCCTTTCAGAGGACACTTGGAAGGCAGGAGATGGAACACTCTTCTGAACTGGCTAGAATTCTAACAGTCAGCTTGTTCCAGCCAGTCTGGCTCAGTCAGAACTTAGACCATAAATTAACAGTGACATTGTCAAGAAACTTCTGACACTTACTGTAAATAGCTCAGAAGGATTGATAGGGACTTTTGCTGCCTCCATGGATCATGTAATTTCTATAAGCTTCTCTCACCAGTGATGATTCTTAATAAAAGTCCATAAGTAATACATTGAAATTTTTATAATGTAATCACATCAGCAGTGAACATATCCAAGATGGCACAGGCAATCAAGTCAAAGTACTACTTTATTCTGCCTTCTGCAGTTAGCATTGGCCTAGGGACTATCATCTAATGTCAGTCCCGTCAAAAGATTTTGAAAGTATAAACATTATTTATAGGACACAGTATGTGATAAAGGTTGGCTTTATTCATAGTATCAGAAGAACCATAATTTCCATTTGTAATTTGAAAAACACTTCAAATTTATTTTTAAAATTTTAGTCAGAATTAAATGCCCAACCATCTGAAACATCATTCCATTTTTAGAAAGTACATTTTCTTCAAATCTAGGGCTGGTCAACAATCAGGATTCTGTGTTTTGGAAAAGAAAAAAAATTTTTTTTTTAATTCAAAATGTTTACAATTTTTTAAAAAAATGTTCCAAATAACATGACAATTTCAGTTTTGTTCAAAACTGAAAATTTTCATTTGGTTTATTTTTACTTTAAGGGTTTTTTTTGTTTTTTTTTTTAAAGAAAACACACCAAAATTCTCCACTTTCTCTTATGTTCCTACTTGTACTACCGTCCCCTCATGTGCTACACAAAGTGGGATTGGGGCCTAGCCGGTAAAGTGCTGAGAGCCTGCAACTCCAGTGAGAACTGAAGCCAGTCAGCAGCTCTAAAGATTGGGTCTTAAACCAAGAACTATTGTCTTGTACCTCGCAGTCAAATGAGACAAAATGAAGAACTTTTATGAAAACCTGGCAATAATGAAGCCAATTCCAAAGCTTCCATTGACTTTAGTGGGGCCACAATTTCACCTAATATTGTTAAACATTTATTCTAATGGAGAATAATGGAATAAAAGGAATTGAGAGTCTATTGAAGGAACCTACCTGGAGAGATGGGAAGGAGGTTTGGAATGTCTGATTATGAGGATGGGAGGTTTGGGGGCTTATTGAGGGAACCTCAGAAGCTGCCCAGAACCATTCACTGTAACTGAACTGGAACAGACACTTGGTAGCATCACGTGTGGAACAGCTGCGGGCTATGACAACATATCTCCAGAATTCCTGAAAAACCTTGGCTCCCATGCTCAGCTTTGGCTTGTGAAATTCTTCACCAGGGTCATAAGTGAAGGTAGGCTACCAAAGATATGGCGCACTGCAAAAGTCATTGGCCTGTTAAAGCCTGGAAAGGACCCAAGTCAAGCATCAAGCTATTGTCCCATATCATTATTGTCAGTGTGCTTCAAAGCTCTGGAGCGCTTGGTCTTACAGTGCATATTACCCGACATGGAGAGAATTTTGAGCCCTTACCAAGCCGGCTTTCACAGAGGCCATAGCACATGCGACTAAGTACTCGTGCTGACTGCATTTGTTGAAAATGGCTTCCAGAGAAACTTGAAAACAGGCGATGTTTTCATTTATCTAACGGTGGCATACAATATGGTATGGCACACTGGTCTGCTTATGAAGGTATCCCAGCTCCTGCTACCTTCGGTCACAAGCGTCGTTGAACCGTTCCTCTGTGATAGGCAGTTCAGAATCTATATGGGGGAGAAGATGAGTGCTTGGAAACGACAGAGAAATGGGTTACCCCAGAGCTTTGTGCTTTTTCCAACCCTGTTCAACCTTTACATCAATGACCTGCCAACAATGGAGTCATGAAAGTTCATTTATGCAGACGATATCTGTTGTGGTACCAAGACCTGGATGTTTCATGAGCTTGATGCCACCTTAAACCAGGACATGATAAAGTTAGCTGACTACAGTAGGACTTGGCGCCTCCAGCCAAGGGTCATAAAAACAGTCTCTAGTTTGTTCCATCTTCATCATGCCAGCGCAACCTGAGAACTGAATGTTTATCTGAATGGTCAGAAAGTGAAGCATGAAGTAGAATCATAGAATATCAGGGTTGGAAGGGACCTCAGGAGGTCATCTAGTCATCTAGTCCAACCTCGTGCTCAACGCAGGACCAATTCCCAACTAAATTGTCCCAGCCAGAGCTTTGTCAAACCTGACCTTAAAAACCTCTAAGAAAGGAGATTCTACCTCCCTAGGTAACCCATTCCAGTGCTTCACCACCCTCCTAGTGAAAAAGTTTGTCCTAATATCCAACCTAACCCTCCTCCACTGCAACTTGAGACCATTACTCCTTGTTCTGTCATCAGGTACCACTGAGAACAGTCTAGATCCATCCTCTTTGGAATCTCCTTTCAGTTAGTTGAAAGCAGCTATTAAATCTCCCCTCATTCTTCTCTTCCGCAGACTAAACAGGAACCGGTTTATCTAGATGCGACCTTAGACCGCACACTGAGTTACCATGTCCATCTGAAGAAGACAGCAGCAACAACCTAACCCTCCTCCACTGCAACTTAAGACCATTACTCCTTGTTCTGTCATCAGGTACCACTGAGAACAGTCTAGATCCATCCTCTTTGGAAACTCCTTTCAGATAGTTGAAAGCAGCTATCAAATCTCCCCTCATTCTTCTCTTCCGCAGACTAAACAGGAACCGGTTTATCTAGATGCGACCTTAGACCGCACACTGAGTTACCATGTCCATCTGAAGAAGACACGCAACAATCTTCTTAGGAAACTGACAGGTTCATCATGGCGTGCTTGTGCTCCAACTTTGTGGACATCAGTTCTTGCCACCTAGTATTCGGTGGCAGAGTCCTGCATACCAGTATGGAGTTGATCGTCACACACCAAACTGGTGGATACGCAGTTACATTTGTATAATCTCCGGCACCCTACATCCAACTCCATTCCCATGGCTTCCAGTTCTGAGCAATATTGTTCCTCCTCATATCAGATGAGAGGTTGCCACTGGCAGGTTACTGGAGAAAGTACATGCCAACTCAAGCCTGCCGTGGCACAGTGATCTTTTTAAACCATCAGATGAATGTTTGTTGTCATGTTGCCCATTATGGTCTCATCTACCATGCCAGGATGCTAGGGCAGAAACACTCTGACGAGAGGAATGGAATCTGTTATAATCCCAAACCAGTTCCTCATCGCTGACCCCACAATCTGCCTGCCTCGTTTTGACCTGCCCCATCACCAATGGTCCCTGTTGAACAGGTTTCAAAGTGGGCGAGGTCTCTGTGCAGCCAACCAGTATTACTGGGGCTTTCGTGACAGCCCTTTGTGCAGCTGTGGTGCAACACAGATGTTGACGCATGTGGTCAATGAATGCCTGCTGACTAGGTACAGCAGTGACCTAGAAGAACTGCATCATGCCACTGAAGAGTCCATCGCTTGGCTAGACGACTATGCACAGGCTAAATAAATTGAGGGAACCTGATAGTGGTGAGGGAGAGAATCTGATTGGAATCTTTTGGGGATAGAGTTTGAGGCTCTATTTGAGAGCCTGAAAGAAGGCTGGGAACATTAAACAGCAGCAAAAAGTGGAAACAACGTCTTTCACCATTGCACAAGCTCAGCAATCAAGAGTTTTCAAAACTTAATTTTCAGTTCATTAAATGAGATCCTGGATTCCGTGTGGGCTGTTTCAATTAGGCCTGTACAAATAGACAAAATTAATGGGTCAAATAAGTAATTAATGATGTTAATATATCAATCAAATTTCTAATGTGTGTCTAATCTAAATCAGGGAAAAATAATCTAATAATTAATTGGAAAGCTGCTATGAAGCTTCAGTCGATTTGGATCAGAAAAAAAGTTTAAAAAACCCCAGAGAATAATTACCAAGAATTAGAAAACAATATCACTTTTAGCAATCCAATGGGAAGATGAACATTAAATAGAAATGTGAATGAAATGCCATTTTTTTATCCCTGTCAGGGGATTGGGGAAGTCCTATAAACAATAGCCGTCCTTTATCATAAAAGGTAACACTATCCTGGCCCAGTCCTTCTTCACTGTTAGGATATGTCTTTCCTCAGTTAGCTTGGGTGATCAGCATGCTGGCCTCAGCACTCGTGTTAGCCTAGCCTAGACTGCAGAGCTCTACCCAAGTTACTGTGTTGTCATTGTTTCTACACTTGTGAGCTTTTCTCTCAAGATTGTACAAAAGTAACTGAGAGCAGAATTTGCCTCACTCTGCATATCCAACACAGAAACTGATTCTCCAAAAACAAACTTGCCAACATAAAAGGAAGGTGTAATCATCCCTAGCTTGCAAAGACAACTAGCAAGTGATGCACATGCACAATCACAGAAATAAGGATCACAACAATATACATAACTGTCAAAGCTAGTCCTTTGCTGGCTACTGCTTACTTTAGTTGAGATCCTAAAACTGAAAAATAGGGAATAGCCAGATGGTTTTAAGTGATGAGTGAAAAAAAAACACACATCATCTGTGAACAAATTTCAGGTTTCAGAAAATAGGACTCTAAAAGCTTATAAATCGAAGGAATACAGGTCAGTTTCAGTTATGACTTCAGCATCTACATCTCACTTCACAAGTGACAGCTTTCATATAGTTATTTTTAAGTTAAAACATGAAATAACTCTTATCACTAGAAGGCAACTAAAGCTAGCTTAACACAAACACTATAGAAGGGTACATCATGAATGGTAGGAATCAGAGAAGTGTGTTGTTTGTCATTAGCCATTTTGTCCAACAAGCTTTGGTTGGACCAGTATCTCTGCCATTCCAGCCAGCTTTCTTCTAAGGTCTGACCCACACTTTTGCACTTGAAAAGGAACAGCTTTCTCCTCTGACTATGACAAGGTTAACCTGTTTGAACTCCCTTCTTCTCTCTTGTGCAGTTTTCTGGCCTGATGCAAGAGAGACAGATATCTGGTGTCTCTGATCTCTGCATCACCAGAGTTCCTCTCATCTTTGCTTCAGCCAACTGCTGTTGGGTATTTACCTGAGACTACCCAGGAGTTGGAGTTTTTCCAACTCAGCAATTGTTGCTAAATAAACAATTCTTTCAGCATTCCTGCATTGTTGTAAATTGATGCTAACTAAAGGATTTTTACTTATAGATTATGGTTAAAAGGAGATCTCATAACTATGGGCCTATGAGAAGAAAACATATTAAGATTGTGTTCAAAGAAATGTGCTAGGAAAGAAAGAGAAAACAGGCAATTTTTCAAATAAAAATACCTGAGTAGAATCTTACTTAATAATCTACGGCATATTTTTGTTCCATCTATTCCTTATTTTTACTTTTGATTCTGTTTGTCCTATGTGCACGTAATTCCAGCAAACTATGTGTTTTTTTTTTAAAAACCCAAAAGAAAAACAATATTTTGTATTCCCCTTGGTATGTTGCCCATAGCTTGTACTCAACAATCTTCATTCCTAGGTTTGTGCTGACATAGATCGATGCTGGTGAACAAAGAGAAATGTTTTGGCATGATAATGCACTTCACAGGTTGAATTTCTAGTTGTTAAACAAAAATGGCCATGTTAATTTCAACTTCATTTAACACACAGGGGAAAAAATCAATGTGGAGAGGAAAAATCATTTTCAAACCTCTAAGAGGGTGTTATAAACAATGGAGAGGAAGAAAGCTAAAAACCTATAACAAGTTACTTGACAGGGTCCTTTTAAAATAAAGAAAATATTTTCTTCTGAGGTTGTCTTCTACTAATTTTAGATTTAGTGTTTTTTTTTCAGTTCAGTGAATTACTTCAGTTTTAATGGTTCACTAAATTGTAACTAGTGTATAAATAATAGCAGATATATTTGAAAAGGTCTTTACTAGGACCATGGTCAATACATATATTGTTATGGTAAAGAAAGAAGCAAAGGGGTAAGATATGGCCTTTAGCCACTGGCCGGAGTAGAGGGAGGCATGCATCAGACTAGAGTACAGGGTGATTTCTGTGGCTCCGTCTGTACTCCAATCCTTTCCAGGTGCCCAATAGAGGCACAGTTTTTCTTATCCATTAAATAATACATTTACTATCTGAGTAGTCACATAAAATCAGTGAAACCATTCATGAAATACAGTGCTACTCATTGTGAATTGGGCGGTCCAGTTGAGCTCACAATGAGTAATCCTGTGCTAGCTGAGTGATGGGACTGCAGTTGTGGAAGGCCCTCATGGGGACTATATGAGGGGAGGAGAAGTTGCTTGTGGGCTGCACCAGTAAGTCCTGGCACAATCTGGCCCTAATAAATGTACAGAAACAAGCCACTTGCCATGGGTTCTCATCAATAGCAGGTGCACCCAACTCTGTACAGTTAACAGGCACTTGGCTGGGATAGGTACTTACATATTCATTGCCACATTGAAACCTATTTTTTTAAAGACAGTGGTTCTCTCCAGAGATGGGGGACAGAAGTGAGTAATCACTTTCTCTGGCAGCAAAATCTAAGACTTCAGGTACATGTTAGTTCTGGCTAAGGAGTGCGTAGTTTTGAGGCCCAATCCAAAGCCTCCTGAAGTCAATGGGGTCTTTCCATTGAACACAGTGGACCCTGGATTGATCCCTAGATGACACACATCCCGTGGGTGATGGGTCAAGTACATAAAGAATTGTTAATAATGTATTTATCATGCTATGTAATTTGTAAAAAAAATATGAACGGCTGGTATCCTTATTTACATTATAGCCAGTTTTAGTCTCTCTTCTTTTAGCATTCTCCTAGCACCTTTATTTTTCTATTTGCTCCCCTCCTTCTACAGGGGGAAAAAATATTTAACACTTGAATTTAAAGTCTCTCACACACACAAAATCATTATTAAAAGTGACTAATAAAAATTGATCTTTAAAGTGTTTTAAACCTTTGTACAACCACATCTCAACGATTTCAGAATCCTTAGCCTCTTGATATAACTGGTTCACTGAGCAAAGTGCACTTCCAGCTGTGCCACTGGCATACGCACTGACTCTGTTGGTGCTCCGGGGCTGGAGCACCCATGGGGAAAAATTAGTGGGTGCCCTGCACCGACCAGCAGCCAAGCTCTCCACCCCACCCCTTTGCCTCACCTTCGTCTCCGCCTCCTCCCAGTGCACCGTGTCTCCGCTCCTCCCTCCCTCCTAGTGCTTGTTGTTGCCAAACAGCTGTAGCAAGCTCTGGGAGGGAGGGGGAAGGAGTGGGAACATGGTGCGCTCAGGGGAGGAGGCAGGCCGGGGTGGGAATTTAGGGAAGGAGTCAAATAGGGGCAGGGAGGGGGTGAAGTTGGGGCAGAGACTTTGGGGAAGGGGTTGAAATGGAGGTACGAGGGGGTGGGGCAGGGGTGGAGTTAGGGCGGGGCCGGGGGCAGAGTGGGGTTGAGCACCCACTGGCGCCAGAAGTCGGTGCCTATGGCCACAGAAGGAAGGGATCATGTGACCCAACCCACAGGTCTTGAATCCAGATCTGCAGAGTTCAGAGGAACAGTTATGCTCCAGCCCTCCGCTTAGCAGCATGCTGCTAGCTGCTTACCTAGGACCCAAGAAGTCAGCCCCACTTTGAGGCTCTGCCCTGACATCCTGCTGGCAGAGTCCCAGAGCAACTGCTTGGCACCTTGGCCCTACTTATGCCAGCCACAGGATGAGGAAGCTGTCTGAACAGCTGGGTAAGGTTCCTTTCTGTTCTGGGCTGTGCACCTCCCGAACCTTGATTTCCTGGCATCCTGACCCAGTGTAACTCCTGGCATCTGATTCATGGTTCTGCTATCCAGTTTGTCTCCTGCCTCTGAGCCGCTGGTATCTTGATTTGGCCTGACTCTGGTTCCTGACCTCAAATTTGTGTCCTGCTTCTGATCTCCCAGTATCCTGACCCAGCTGATTCTTGATTCCTACCTCATGAGTGTGAACTCTGGCTCTCACCATTAGGTTTGACTATCCACAACCCAGCCATGACATCATGTTGCCTTTGGTTTGATAACATTCCAGTGAAACACTGGCATGTCAAAGAAACACAGCCACATTTTTGCACAGTGCAGATGCTGTTGTAAGGACTGGTACTAAAGCTTTCTAGGTGGAATAATGGAGACCTTACGAAACACTTATGGACTGTATTATACAGGCTTTTCTGCAACATGTTATAATAACCCATTTGATAAAAGGAGTTTTTATTCATAATTTATTATTATTATTAATAATAAATTATTTTATTAATAGAGTATTTATAAATGCTACATGTATTGAATATGATTAATATTTAATACTGAATGTTTTTTTCAGACTCCAGATGCCTCAGGTTTCATTCTTAAGACCTTTTTGTTTTTGTTTTTCTTCCTTGGCTTTACAACATTTACAGTGAATTTGGGTTTATGGTGAGTCTTGTGGAATGTCATCAGTCACAATACTAATGAAGAGCGTAAGAGAAGTTTGCAAATAAAATTGGACTTTAATGTAAGTCTCTTTCTCCATTTTTCTGTGGATTGCACATGAGTCCCCTGTCCTGGCACCTGGCTTTGCAGTGTGCTGCTTGTTGGCTGGCATGTATTCTGTAATTATATCAGATCTGCTCTTGGATTTTTTCTTCCCTGGGAAGTGGCATTCCTGTGAACGACATTTCCAGAGCACACCTCAATCTGGTGATTTATTAAGGTAATACATCATCTGAGCAAGGTGTTTTAATGATCTTTTCATCAAAAGATGACACCATCCAAAAGAAGCAAACGGGGGGTGCTCTTTAATTGTGTGATAAAAGGTATGCCAGGAAACAAGATGCTCTGAAACACCAAGCCTGTTTGCCTTCAGGTATAACTGGCATCCTAGCACCTTCTCTTCACAAATGTGTTAGTACACTACATAGGCCTCCTTACCTGGTCGCTACGGTCTCAGTCTCCTTGACAACAAAGCTTTTCAAAGATGATATGAAAAAATGTTTTCTTCAGCCCTGGAGCTGTTTTAATGCTCTAAAATGTCAAAGAAAAGATCCTCCAATCCCAAGAGCAGGGATGATGTGGTGATGGAGGGGGAAAAGGATATTTAAGAACATGATTATAAAATAATTCAGCACCACAGGGCAGCTCAATTGGCATTTCTTTAAAAAAAAAAAGGAGGGGGGGAGATTCTGAAATTAAACATAGTAGCTAGTGACTGAAAAGCTTTTCTACCTCAAAGCTCTTCAGTTGCCAGTGAGAGATGAGTTTGTCTCACTCCAGTTCCCAGAGGATGATTGTCTACTCCAGTTGTCACCTTTCTGGCAATCTTATAAAAAATAAGGGATTGAGTTAGCATGGAGACAGAGCCACCCTCCAGGCCACGTTGAGACACCAGCTTGTGAATTATAGATACTAGTGAAACCAGATATTAGCTAGGCCACATGTTTCATAACATTTTTCAAATGTTACCTATTTTCACTTTAAAAGTATTTCTACTACTTGGTAATTATGTTGGCATGACTCCCACAACTGGGTGTTTAACAAAGCTTCTAGGGGCATGTTAAGTTACCTCTAGGCCAGTGCTCAATCAGAAACTACACAGACGTGACTCTGTATGCAAGAATGGGTCTACTCTTTCAGAGCACAGGTGCACTTCTGATGCTCACTGCCTTAACCAACACTTGTCTCTTGCAACTTGTAACAAAAAGCTTGTCTCTCTCATCAGTGGAAGTTGGTCCAATAAAAGATATTACCTCACTCACCTTGTCTCTCTAATATCCTGGGACTGACATGGCTCCAACAACGCTGCATTGACAAACACTGCCAGCCCAAGCGAAGTATTAGCATATTAGAAAATGTAAGGAAAAACCTGTCCTTCAGGTTGATCTCCCACATCAACCCTTCCTGAAATACTGCCAAAAGGGGAAAGGGGGAGAAAACAGCACTGTGATAGAAGAACTAGAGAAATAAGAAACTAAACCAGTCCAGAAATGGTTCCCAGAAGAAGGCAGCCTGGACTGGGAATCCAAATCCTCCTTTCATGAACTCCATGTCCCTCAGCCAGCTGTTCTGTGCACCAGCAGCTGAGCTCTGCAGCAGTCAGCAGCTTCAGTACTTTGCTCAGGGAAGTGGAAAGAGACTCTCTGTGCTTGCTTGCATTGGTTCACAGACATCCACTGCTTTAAGCTAGCCAGTTTTGACTCTTTCCAAGTTGAAAAAGAGGAAACAGGAAGCACAGAGACTTCCCCTCTGGAACTCAAACACTTTAAATCACTCTCTGATGGGGAACCAAAGAGGCAGCTTGTCTAAAGAGAAAATCACTCTGAAGGATCATTGGGCCACAAACTTTGTGCTATAGGTGTAATGTGACAGGTGTGTTCTTGTTCTAGAGATTCTGCTTACCTTGTTCAGGAAGTCTGATGAGCACCTCTCTGCTCTGTTTTGTACCCTACTGATTCTCACCTGTAAATGAGGAATTAGTGAGATTATTGCTGGAGGGAAGTCTAAGGCCGGAACTTTATTTGCACAGGCCTAGGAGAAGAGCCTACTATCTGCAGGCCTAGAAAGATGATTTGTTTAACTGCTCGTCTGTAACAAGTCCCTGCAGTTCCTGTCTGGACTTCTGACTTGTCTCAGGCTGTCACTGTGGCTGCATATGTGTCTATGACAATTTGCAAATGCTAAGCCTGAGGAAAAGTGGAGCTCCTAGAATCATGATATGTGCATACACTTACTGGTAGGAGCAATAGGATTATGCCTGAGAAGTCAGGGAACTGGGAAGGGAAGCCAGAGATGTGGGATGGATAGAAATACTGTAATTATTGTGTTTGTTAGTCCAGATCTATTCTAATTCCTAACTAGTTCACTGACTCTTTAGCACACAGTGTAAATCAAACATAAATAGTAATGCTTCATATTTGTTGGGCAGCAGTCATTGTGTAAACACCCTCTAGGAACTGGGCTTATTGCACAAGAGACACTACTGACTGATGACAACTAATTGTATTGCTAGCACAGAGATGACCCCAGAGAAGGTCAGTTTCATTCCAAAGCTCAATTCCATTCTACTTGCCTTCTGTACAGTGGTTAGTGCCACCTAATAGAATAAGGGCTATGTGTTTAAATGGACATAGCATCAGAAAAAACAGCTGATGGTATTTTGTTTATTGTTGATTAACCCCTGAATGGACTAGTGGCAATAGACAAGCAAATAGTAACCGAGAAGATGTAAATATTGCAATGACTGCTGGTTGCCTGATTTTCCACTGCCTTGCACCTTCTGTAGTCATTTATACCTGTGCAAAACAGGTGTAAAATGCTTTATATTATTCACTGTTCATGCTGCGTGATTGACCACATGGTATTGCTTCTGTCCCCTGGCTGGATGACAGCCAAATTCACAGAGATCTTTCAAGATGGACACATGAACATTTCTGGTGCAAATACACACCCATATGAGTTTTCACACCACTTCACTTTTCCATGGACATTTGTGCAAACAAAAATTTGCCTATACAAATATATGAAGGAAGTTCATAAAGAGGGTCATGGTTGCCCTTGAAATGAACCATGGTTTTTCTTTGAATGAATGTGCATAAGTACTTTTTTTGCAGTATTTATCCAGCTCCATTTATGCTGATGCAGAAGAACCATTATAGGAAATAACAGACCAAGACAAAAATAAAAGGGATGCTGGGAGGGCCAGGTCAAGCTTTTACAGGGGAAGACAAAAATTGACAGAAAGTAGCACGGAAGTAGACCAGAAGCAGTGTGAAAGAACATCCTGTTTTCTGGGTAGATGTGGAGCCATGTTTCTCAGCCCTGAGAGAAAGTCTATGGTGGGTTACGTGGGTTGCCTTGTGGTTGCCAGAAAATCTCTACAGTTCAGACTGTTCAATACAAGGCATATGCTAGGACCAGAGTGGGAGCCCTCCTGTTTCCTTTATTGTTACCCCACTCTGTCTGACCTCTGCAGCAGCTTCACATTTCTCCCTCCTACTCTTTCCCTTCTCATTATCCACACAGATATGCTATGGAGCCAACTTTATCATGTAAGAACTGCCATACTGAGTCAAACCATTGAGCCCAATATCCTGTCTCCTACAGTGACCAGTACCTGAGCTTCAAGGGGAGTGTATAGAACAGGGCAGTAGGAGTGATCCACCCGTTTCTTCCCCTCCAGGCTTCTGGCAATCAGAGGTTTAAGGTTTCCTTCAGCATGTGGTTGCATCCCTGGCTAATAGGGATGCACTTATGGTTAATAGCCATTCCATGAACTTATCTAGTTATTTTGTCAACCCAGTTATAGTTTTGGCCATCACAATATCCCATGCAAATGAATTCCACGTGTTATTTGTGCATTGTGTGAAAAAGCACTTCCTCTTGTTTGTATTAAATCACTGCTTATTAACTTGCATGAGGACCAGCCACAATTTCAGCCCCTTGCCTTCAAAAAGGGACAAAAAGAGGAGAACAGGCACAGGGAGTAGGCAGAGTCATGGCTCCAAATCACCTTTACAATGTTCTGGTGACCCCTGATTTTTGTGTTGTAAGAGACGGTAAACAAGACTTCTCTATTCCCTTTTTCCACAGCATTCATGATTTTATAGACCTCTATCATATCCTCTGTCTCTTTTCTAAGATCAACAACCCTAATCTTGGTAGTCTGTCCTCATATGGAAAGGGTTCCATACCATTGATCGTCTTTGTTGCCCTTCCCTGAACCTTTTCCAGTTTTCCCATATCTTTTTGGAGGTGGGGCAACAAGAACCAGACATAATATTTAAGGTGTGGGCACAATATGGATTTATATAGTGGCATTATATTTTCTGTTTTATTTTCTATCCCTTTCCTAATAGTCCCTAACATATGGTTAGCCATTTTGAATACTGCTGCGCATTGAGCAGAAGTTTTCAAAGAACTATCCACTGTGACTCCAAGATCTCTTTCTTAAATGGTCATAGTTAATTTAGACACCATCACTGTGTATGTATAATCGGGATTATTTTTTCCAAGGTGCATTACTTTACCCTTATCCATGTTGAATAGCAACTGCCATTTTGTTGCCCAGCCATCCAGTTTTGTGAGATCCTCCTGTAACTCTTCACAGTCAGCATTGATCTTCATTATCCTGAATAATTTTGTATCAGCTGTGAACGTTACCACATCACTGTTCACATCCTTTTCTGGATATTTAATGAATATGTTGAACAGCACAGGTCATAGTACAGATCCTCTTTTTACTTCTTTCTTCCGTGAAAACTGATCATTTATTCCTACCCTTTGTTTCCTATCTTTTAGCCCATTACTGATCCATGAGTAGACCTTGCCTGTTATCCCATGTCTATTTAGTTTTTTTAAGAGCTTTTGGTGAGAGACCTAGTCAAAGTCTTACTGAAAATCCAAGTGCACTATATTAACTGGATCACCTTTATCCACATTTATCAATCCCCTCAAACAATTCTAATAGATTGGTGAGGCATGATTTTCCTTTACAAGGTCATGTTGACTTTTCCCCCAACAAATTGTGTTTATCTATATGTCTAATAATTCTGTTCTTTACTATAGTTTCTCCCAATTTACCTGGTACTGAAGTTAGGTTCACCAGCATCTACATAAGAATGGCCATACTGGATCAGGCTAATGGTTCATCTAGCTCAGTATCCTGTCTTCTGGCAATGGCCAATGGCAGGTGCTTCAGAGGGAATGAACAGAATAGGGCAATTATTGAGTGATCCATCCCCTGTCGTCCATTCCCAGCTTCTGGCAATCAGTGGCTAGGGACATACACAGCATAAAGTTGCATCTCTGACCATTTTGACTAATAGCCATTGATGTATCTATCCTCCAGGAACTTATCTAATTCTTTTTTGAATCTAGTTGCACTTTTAGCCTTAACAACATCCTCTGGCAATGAGTTACAAAGGTTGCTTGGTGCTGTGTGAAGAAGTACTTCCTTTTGTTTGTTTTAAAGCTGCTGCCTATTAATTTCATTGGGTGACCCCCTGGTTTTTGTGTTATGAGAAGGAGTAAATAACACTTCCTTATTCTCTTTCTCCAAATCATTCATTATGTTATAGACCTCTATCATAACCCCCCTTAGTCATCTCTTTTCAAAGCTGAACTGTCCCTGTCTTTTTAATCTCTCCTCATATGGAAGCTGTTCCATATCCTGCATCATTTCTGTTGCCCTTCTCTGTACTTTTACCAATTCTAATATATCTTTTTTGAGAACAGCACAGAATATTCAAGTTGTGGGCATACCATGGATTTTTATAGTGGCATTATGATATTTATTGTCTTATTATCTATCCCTTTCCTAATGGTTCCTAACATTCTGTGAGGTTTTTTTTGACTGTCACTGCACGAGTGGATATTTTCAGAGAACTGTCCACAATGAGTTCGAGATCTTTCTCTTGAGTAGTAACAGTTAATTTAGATCCCATCATTTTGTAGGTATAGTTGGGATTATATTTTCCAATGTGCATTACTTTGCATTTATCAACATTGATTTCATCTTCCATTTTGTTGCCCAGTCACCAAGTTTTGTGAAATTTGTAATTCTTCACAGTCTGCTTTGGGCTTAACTATCCTAAGCAATTTTGTATTGTCTCCAAACATTGCAACCTCACTGTTTACCCCCTTTTCACATAATTTATGAATATGTTTAACAGTATTTGTCCCAGGACAAATTCCTGGGGAACACCACTATTTTCCTCTTTTCATTCTGTAATCTGATAATTTATTCCTAACTTTTGTTTCATATTTTTTAACCAGTAATGATCCATGAGAGGACCTTCCCTCTTATCCCATCACTTCTGAAGAGACAGGATCACTTCGAGAGTCCTTTTAAACAAGCAGTGTTACATTAGCTTCCTTCCTGTCAGTTGAAACCGAGGCTTGTTTCAGCAATAGGCTACAATCTACAATCAGTAGTGTGCAATTTCATATTTGAGTTCCTTCAGAAATTTTGGCTGAATTCCATCTGATGACATTACTATTTAACTTACCAATTTGTTCTAAAACCTCTTCTATGAGATAACACTTCAGATTTGTCACCCAAAAGGGATAGCTTTCATGTGGGTAACTCCTCCACATCCTCCAGTGCAAGAAATTAATGTATCTTCTCTACAATGGTTTTGTCTTCCTTGAGTGCTCCTTTAGCATCTTGGTCATCTAATGGCCCTACTGCCTGTTTGGCAGGCTCCCTGCTTCTAATGTACTTTAAAAAAAACTTAGTTAGTTTTTGTGTCTTTAACAGGTTGCTTCTCAAATTCTTTCCTGGCCTGCATTATTATATTTTTATACTTTACTGCCACTGGTTGTGCACTTTATTCTCCCCACTAGGATTTGATTTCCAATTTTGAAGGATGCCTTTTTGCCTCTAATGGCCTCCATTACTGTGCTGTTTAGCCATGGTGCCATTCTGTTGGTCCTCTTATTGTCTTTTCTCAAAAGAGTTAGACATTTAGTTTGCACCTCTGTTATGGTGTTTTTTAGTAATCCCCATGATGCTTTTAGACATTTAACCTTTGTGATGACTCCTTTTAATTTCTGTCTAACAGGCATCCTCATTCTTATGTAGTTCCCTTTTTTAAAGTTAAATGTTACCAGAGTGGGGTTTTTTTGGCATTATCCTCCCAACAAGGATGTTATGTTAAATTATATGAGGTCATTCTGGTCCCCATCGCTCCACTACCCACAGCTCTCAGCGAGCCCTCACCAACTTGGTGCACTGCCTTTCTTGGAACAGAGGGTTATGTAGACTGGGGGCTGTGGGGAGGAGAGCTGAGTACCTTTGCAATAAAATCATCTGCTACACCTCATCCTCCATTCAGCAGCACCCACCCAGACCCAACACCAGGAAACCCTGCCATTCACTACTCACCATTTTCAGCACATCACTCCTCCCCTATGCCAGCACCCCTCCAGCTCCCATTTAATTCCCTCGCCTACATTGCCCAGCACCCACCCTCCCAAAACCAGATGTAGTTTCTTGCTGTGACCCCAATTCCTTTTTTGGTCACTTTGGTCTCCTAAGTGGAGAAAGGTAGAGAACCCCTGAAGCACAGTAAACCTTGCCATGAATGTATCTGAAGCTACGCATGCATCACATAAATTTACATATGATTTAAAATCTTCAAAAGGGGTATCAGGTTTATCTGATAGAGACAGAGGATAAAAGTCTTCTCCATCTGAAAGCTTGATTGATGGCATAAAGTAGATGCAACAAATAATTCTTATTATGACTCAGTCTTCACCTGTGAGGTTTCCCGTGAAGCTTGACAATAGATTTATGTGGGTTGCCTGGCTTTCTTTTTGTCCGTCTTGTTAATGATAAAAAAAAAATCCCGTCAATACTATCATTTTCACAGAGAGATTTCTTGCGTAGAACTACTATTAAAAACACATTTTTGCTAAAAAGGTTTGACTATCCGTAGTTTTGTATTGCTATGATCTTTAAAACTATTACCCATGCTTCATCTCCATACCTTGTGCATTATGGTCCCTACAGCTCCTTTGGGAAACTAGTAAAACAAGACATGTTACTGTTTATCAAAAAGCACTTCACATCACAACAAAATGCTTGTCTGTCTGATTAGCCCCCAAGTATTAACTCCTTCCTGCTACAGGCACTTACAGATAACTGGCTGTAGCAATGATGTCATTTTGTGGCTAAGATGTTTCATACCTCAATCAAGGCATTTTTCTATTTGGAATCCCCTGCATACTAATTTGCTTGACACACCTTGAGCTTTTCATTGGTTTAAAGTCTTGTTAATCTCTGGTTAAGGGATAATAAAATTACAGATGAAATGGTAGCAGAATTACTTAGCTAAAATGTATTTATTTTTGCCTCTGTGCTCTTAATTGACAGGTGCATCTCTCTGAAATATTACCATATAACAAGGTATATTCTTTTGGTGTGCAGGAATAGCTCCCTTTAGTGTCAATGGATATTTTGTCAAGGGGACAATAATATACTCCAAAGACTTCTCCAGAAGGCCAGGAACACATAGTCAGTCTAAGTAACCCTTGTCTGTCTAGCTATCTATTCGCTGAAGGCTGGATTATGCCTGATCAGCACAGCCCCATGTTGGGGATGCCTTTTCCCAGAGCTCCCCACTTGTGCTAAGAAGAGGTCATGCAGCTGAACCCATGCGAGAGGGATGCAGCATGCTCCCCTCTCATGTAGGCTTGACAACCCTCCAGGATTGTCCTGGAGTCTCCAGGAATGAAAGATTATGTCATGTGACAAATCTCCAGGAATTTGTCCAACCAAAGTTGGCAACTCTACTCTCATGGCTGGCTGGCTTTGCCAGCCAGCACATTGAAAAAGGGAATTTGGAGCCATGACTCTGCATACTTCCTGTGCCAGTTCTCCTCTTCCTGCCCCTTTTTGAAGGCAAGGGGCTGAAATGGTGGCTGCTCCTCGTGACAGCTATGCAACAGGGAGAGTTCCCCCCCGCACAACTTTCTGTATGGTTGCACAAAGGGCAGCCACAATCTAGCCCTAAATAATTGTCAGGCATAGACTTCAGAGCTAGAACTATGATTCTCCAACACAGGTACCTCGCTAGATTTAAGCATGTATCAGTGAAAGAAAGGACAGGGCCCCAGGCATTCAGTGATGTAAGGCTTTGGAATCCAGTGTTATAGCAAAATTGTGCTCCAGAACCCAAACTTCCATTTGAAAACATTGTTTATAGCAGTGAAGATTGTGAAGCTAACCTTGTAAAGGTGTACTGAGTGGAAATCAGCACTACCTTGTCCTCCCCAAACTACAGACAGCTTGAAACAGTATGTCCTGGGAAAAGCTGGTTAGTGTTAAAGGTCTGACTAAAAGTCAGGAAATAAAGATGAAAATCTACAAGTCAGGCCATGTAGGAATCTATAGATTTGTACTACTGTAGTTTTAAAAAAAACAGTGCTCCAATTGATGCTGAAGTGACTGCAAGACAAGTCAGCACTGTAGGTTCCTGTGTCTGTGTCTTTCAGCAGAGCCCATCCTGTGGGTGTTCATATCTACTCCATATAGAATTATCCTGCATCATTAATGTGTTGTAAAGTGTAGTGCACAGCATGTTATTAACCTAAACTATACTATAAGGGGTTTTTTTTTATGTGAAAGAAACTGGAAGTGTAAAGAAGAGGGGAAGCAAAATGGAACAGGGTTAAAAATGCATCAGTTACAAAAGAAACATAGCGCCATCTGCTATTGACTCTACTGATTTCAGTAGAGCTAATTTGTGCATGCACTCATTGCATTTACAAAGTGAGTAAATATTATTGATATAATTATTAATTCCTTGAATTTGTATAGCACCTGTTATCCAGGGCCTCAAAACGTCTTAGCATAATAGGGATTGTTATTTCCATTAAACAAATGGAGAAACTTGGCCACACAGAGGTGAAGGACCTGACTCTGTGAGGTGCTGAGTGCCTTCAGCTCCCATTGACACAGTGAGTCAGTGGCATGAGTTTGGAAGAGAACACAAGTGTCCCTCGACCCTTAACTCCTTGACCTAACTAGTACATGATGAATAAATACCTACAAATGAATGTAAAGGGAAATGCAGATGTGTAGTATATTGTCTGTGCTCACAAACGTCTGTATTGTGCACAAACCAATGTTATAATTGCAATGTAATGTGCCAGTTTGGTATTTTCAACTTAAATATAAAGCAGTTATTAAGATAAAAATATTATTATTTATGTTGGGGGAAGGAGAGGGACTGGGGCTAAAATAGGCATTTTCTCAAGTTTTTATTTTTTTTAAAACATCTTGTATAGGACTTAATGCAATTACCCATGATCTATTTACTTCAATGGGAGTTGTATGGATTGAGAGTAATGTGGCTGGTAGTGTTTTACTTTTGGCTTGTCAAAATAGAGCTGAGCATTCCCTCAGCTGCCTCCAGCTACAGTGATCAGATTTGTGGAGACATGGCTCAGAGGGAGAGATCCAGAGGAAAGATAGCATAGGTACAACTGACCTATTCTGAGCTCCAGCAAAAAAAAACACAAAACCTTTGTAGATCAAGCATGAAAAAGGAATGCATCCCCCTGGTACTCACTGGGCAGTAAAGAGGTTAAAGTGACTCTTCATGCTCTGGGTGTGACCCACATGGTGTCATATATTAATATAGCTAATACCTGTGCATTTATATGAGCAGAACAAGTGAAAACTTGCCTTACAGAAATCCGATTAAACAGTCAAAGGAGACAGTCATTTTAATAAGGAGCTTCAATATAAAAATGCTTGATACTTCATTATCTATTTATTCCTCTTAGTCACTCAATTTTATTTTATCCTTCATAATTAAAAAGGAGACAAAATCAAGTCTTTAAAAGATGATATGATGCCACTGTTTTGTGTAAACAATGTTGGCTGAATGTAGAATGTATTCACAGCCTCTGATATTGTTTTAGCTTTTTCTTTATTTGACTAAAATATTTGTATTCTCTCTGTAGAGATGTCTGTTAGCATTTGCATGTTGATAGTAATACTGGGATTTCTACAACAAGCAATAAGATTGCATGAGTGTTTGTGTATATGTAAATGTTCTACAACTACGTTAAAAGAACACTAAGGGCCAGATTCTGATCTTCTGACTCATGTTGAGTGGGACCTTACCGCACAAGTGGTCTCATTGACTTAAGTTTTGCCATATCACATGTGCAAAGGGATTGGAATCTGACCCAAAGGTAGCTGGGTAAATGAAAAATGCAGTTTTGGGTCAACCTAACCTGTTAATGAATTTGGGTCAAAGTCAATGAAGAGTTTCAGTTGAAAAAAAAAACTCACAAAAGTAAAAATATTTTGTTTTGACATTTTCAAAATGAAATACTTTGAATTTTCATTTGAAAACATTTTATTTCAAAATTTAGCAAGATTTTTTTAAAAAAATATAGCTCCCATGTAACCTAAAACAATCAACATTTTTTAGTTTGAACAAAATGTTTTATTTGACCCAAAATGAATTTCTATTTTTGCATTTTTCTTTTTGGCAAGAAAAATAATTTTAAAAATCCCTTTTGGGTGAACCTGAAATTAGCATTTTTATTATTGTTATTAGGATTTTTCAGTTTGGCCACTGAGCTGAAAAATCAATTATTTACTCAGCTCCACTAAAAAGTCAGGAAATGAGATAAGAGGGGAAGAGAGCCTGATTCTCCATTGCCTTAATCATGTCTTCTAATTTACACATGTGCCAAGTGAGTGTGAAATGTTGCTGTTGGTTCAAACAACAGGAGAAGTCTGATTGCACACATTCCCACAGGTATAAATGTCTATAAAAGGTGGAAGCTAGTGAAGAATCAGGCTCAGAGCCCTCAGTAGGGCTCACAACTGGATTTTCACCTGAAGAAAAATGGCCTGTCCTGCATGTAATGACTGCAGCAGGAAATGTGAGCTGGATGGTGAGTGAAGTTCAAAATGACAGACAGGGAGAGCAGCCATATGACAAGGATGGAGATGAGACAGGGCTTGTTCTCAGAACCACTGTGGTGTGGGCCAGACCTTCAGCTACTGTAAATTGGTGTTGCTATAGAGATGCATTGATTTACACCAGCTGAGGATCTGGTTCCCCAGTGTCTATACAGGGTAGGGGTAGAATTCAGATCGGGGATTGCTGCAGACCTCAATTTACGATGCCTATTCTAGGATGTTACCAGCTACTAATTTGATAATGACCCAAATGCTACATCCACTAAAACCAGTAAGAGTTCTGCTATTGACCTCTGATAGCAGGATCAGGTCAAATATTTCCACATAATTACTACAGCTAAGGGATAAAATATTGGCCCTGAATTGCTCCTATTGAGTTCTTCAGGAGTAGGATTGGGCCCATTGTTCTACTTCAGAAACTTAATGTTCATCAAATGGCAATGAAAATACATAAAAAATAATTATGACAAACATGGCATCTGATTAAGATGAAAGAGGATGACAAACCTTGTGAATTTTTAATCTGAAAAATAAAGAACATTACATTAATAAGACTTAATTATATCATTAAATATTTAAAATGACTTTCCATAGAAGATTTTATTTTTATTCAATATATTTTGTTTTTAAGTATCTTTAACACTTTTATGAGATATGTACATAAAACACATGAACTGATATGGCAAGAAGAATTTTAACCTAATGTATTCATCATATTGATCACAATTTCCATTTTATTTATCTTTAAGAAAAGCTAATAACCCTTTTGCACTTTATTATAATTTATAGTTTCTCCATATATAGATAAATATTTAATACCACTAGTAATGCATCATATACAAAATATTTATTTGTTAGAAAATATGAGCCACTTGTACATTTCACTTTAATAATTTACATTTACAATTAATGTTACATTTTCTTGGGAAATCATGATTAACTTTCAGAATCTGACTTCAGCTGACCAAAGCCTGGCAATTAAAAGTGAATGCTGAAAATTCATTCATTTTCCCACTCTGCTGTGATTAAATACTGCAGATGTCTCAAACAAGGAGCAGTATCTCACTGTACACGTGTACTATAATACTTGTGCATAACAAGACTGGAGGGTAGGAATGAGTAAGGGTAAAGTTTCAGCCTTCTCTCTCATTTTCTTGGATTATGCCAGAGCATACATTTAATACAAGTTTGGTACATTGTTTCTGTTGCAATTCCGTTGTGAGTAAATCCTACCTGGTTTTGTATGTGTAGATGCTCCTCTGGGAGTAGAACATGTCTGGTTCTGCTGAACAAGATGGAGTTGGTAAGATTTTGTGGGGAGTAGGGTGGGTGGTAGACAACACCAGTGGGCACAGAGTCTAGTACTTCAGGGCTCCCCGTGTACCAGTGTTATGGGGTCAGGTTTGGTTTCTCCCATCCTCTCATCACTTGTTAGGTCATGTAAAGTCCCAGTGAGACCTGCCCCGCCAGCAGATTTGCTAAGTACCTAACCTGGCCATTCATGCTGATTTCTGAGCTGTGAATTTGTCCTTATTTAAAAGAAGTGGAGCTGGTCACAATTCTTTCTCTCAAAACTTACTTTCAATGAATAAAAGATCTTTTCTTCAAACCAGATATTTTTGTGGAAAATTTTCATTTTGTTTGAAATTTTCAGAAACCAACAAAGTTTTCAGTTTTCATTTTTTGGGTGGAAAACTTCCACGCAAAAAAATGGCTGTTTTTTTTTGGTGGAAATTTCCACTCTCCAGCTAGCACTAATAAGAAGTAAAAACACCTCTCTGAAATTGTTTGCTTGGCAGACATACTGACATGGCAGACTGACCAAATTGGTTCCTTTCAGTTGTAAATTTGTATTTACTGTAATATTTGGCCATGTGAAATATGAGTTTGTCATTCAAGGGACCAGATGGAAACCATTTTTTGAATGCCAGAGAAAACTGAATAAATGAGGTTAGAGATAATAATAATGCTGTACCTGTATATAATACCTTTCACTGAAGGATCTCAAAGTGCTTTGTGATGTTTAAATGTTGGACGTTTGTACACCTTTAGCAAGGGTTGTATTTACTTCATAAAGGATTTAATAGAAAGAAGGCCAATAAAATATCTTTACTACATATGTGTGTTTGTTTGTGTGTTTGTGTGTGTATATATATGAAAATTTGCAGATAGCCTCATGTTGTGCTAAGGCTACACATGATGGATTCAATATAACCTTCCAATAATTCCATAATTACAGTAACAGAAGCAAAACAAATTGGTCTTGCCTTGCCAGAAAAACAAATGAGAAAAACCGCAGGCTGGGTTACCACTTCAGTCCTGTAGTGACTGTGTATTCACACGTACAAGGCGTAAACATGTAGTTTCTGATAAAATGCATTATTTCTTAAAAGAAAAAGAAAAAAAGAGGAGCCTACATGAAACCTCCAAGTTGTCTAGAAATCACACCTATACCTGTTGTCATTTTCAGGAAATCCATGTTGTTTAGTTGATAAACTTGTTTTGAATTTACAGTGGAAACATTTTGCTGGCGCTACTTCCTTAATTGTAGGCCAAATTATGACCTCAGTGGAGTTTGTCTTTGTGTGTATGAGGGCAAAATGAACCCTGTCTGTTTACAATTAAAAACAACATTGAAAGGCAGGATGTTTTGTTGGCAACTGTGTCACTTTTTGGGTAACTAATACTGCATTTAAAGATACCTCTTGTAGATAAAGCATTCAAACCGCACACGCACTTAGCCTGAAATTCTCAGAAATATGGAAGTAGATGTGCGGAGAAACATAGTGCAAGGGGAATTAATTAAAGAAATCTCATTTTAGCTGAATACACTATATGGTATCTTGATTTCATGCTAATGCCCCAAAGTATTGACATATAATGATTTTGGTTTAAATCACATACTTGGATGTGCAGAGAAGTTATGGAGCATTTTATATGAAGTAATAATATTAAGTAATTCTATTGAACTAATTACCAGTTAATCTGACTTTAGTGAAATAAGTAACACTAAATATTCTGCAAGGGCAGCCTTTATGGACTTAAACTTCAATTAATTCTATGAGAGTCAAAGGTGTCACTTTTGCTGATGCTAGTGGATGAAAGGTGGAGGCATTTACTAAATAGTTTCTAGTCTTGATTATTCCAGGTTGAATGATTGCTCCTAGGCAAGCTAGGAAATGCTGGTGTTCTTAATAATAGGAAGAAAGCTATAGAATAGAAAATATGGCAATTTTATTTTTTGCTGCAGTTTACTGTATAAACTAGTGAGCGCTGATCCCTGTGTGAAACCATATACACTTTCAATGGAGGCCCAGATCCCTGCTCATGTTACGTCCCCTTTGCTTTGCTGCAGCAATGCATCAGCTGTCTTAAAGAGTGGGCTGGGGATTACCTGTGTGTGCCTTTCTCTGTTCCTCCTCTCCTTGTACTGCTTTTTTGATTATTGATGGGCATTTAGATCTTTGTGTAATTTGCCACTTGTGGGGAGTGAGACAGCAAACCCACTCCTTTAGCTCCTCCCACTATCCAGAGTTGCTCCTCTCTACATTTATATTCTTTGGCTATAAGGCCTACTGGAGCATCAGGATGATGTAATTTAGGCATTTACGAAAGAATTACCACAGAAGTTCTGTGCTCGCTTTACCCATGTAACTCAGAGTCAGACCCTGAGAATGTTGTCATTCTAGTCAGCTTCCAATCTGGTAAAATTTCAGCCTATCTGAATATCTGCTCAGGGTTGGTCAAGAGCTGGAATAGCAGGGGTGTGGCATAGAGCTGATCCAAAAAATTGGATACTCGAAATTTTGATGGAAAAAAAGGGTAAACATCTGTTGTGAAAAGTTTTGACTAGTTGTTCAACCAGCTAGTGTTGTATGAGGTATGTTGACAGAGCTGTGTGGGGAAATGTGCATCAAGATTGTCTGCACTATGCCCAGCCCTACCCTCTGCTAATAGTTATTCATTCATTTACAATATTGCAAAAAGGAAATGAATACACTGCTCTGACAAATCCCTTCCTGTGGGCAGATAGTGAATTTGCTCCAACTTCTTCACCATTTCAGCAGCGCTGTCATTTGTTATAAATTAAAATATTTGGGCTAGACCCTGACGTATGGCATGATCTCCTTGTGCCATGCCACCATTCTGGTTAAAAGTTGGTGTAATCTCCCACGGAGGCTCATTCTCTGTTGGGACGCTAATGATGCCTCTACCTGCTACTGGCTTACAGGGTATGGAAAGAGGAAAGGGACATGCATTTACCCTGCCCAGATTCCTGGCTGCTGTTTTGGTACTCTTGGGGCCATTGCCAACTGGCATAAGTCAGAGCAGCCTGCAGGCTCTGCTTGATTTCAGGATGAACAGTAGATTGTCCTGGTGCAGAGACAAGTTCCATTGGCTTTGTGTGATAGATGCAGCAGATTTGTCCGGCTCCACAGTGAGCACACCGCATTAATACATGGATGGGAAGACTGGTTGGTGGCTATAAGTACTTCTCTTGTTTTATGGTTTTTCCAGAAATATCAGCAAAAGTCTTGCAGCACCTCTGAGGACGCAAGACTATATACATGCCCAAATTTTGAGATTCTTAGAGCATTATGGACCTGCTTAGTTGTGTCCAGTTCAAATCTTCCTTGGTATCAGTTTATTTTAAGGAGTTAACTATAGGCTAGATATTTTCTACCCGCTGGAAGAGGGAAAAGTAGTGCACATCTGAATAAAAAGCTGAAAATGGCTTCTCACTGTTCAGGAAGTACAATCAATTTGAAATTAGGATTATGGAAACATCTGTGAAAATTCAAGTGTCATCTCAATTTGGGCTCATTCAGATCCTGTATTTTTTCTACTTCCAAGCAGTGCATTTAAAATCTAATCCTAATTAACACACATAGTTTAATTATAGCCAACAAAATATTCTACTAAAATTGTGTGTGCTGGTTGGGGGTTGGATGGTGAGGAAGCAGGCGAGGGGGAAATGAAACAAATGTTCACTGATTGTAAAAATTCGTGTTTGGTTAATAATATAAATCTTTAAAGACTTTAAACATATACTGAAGTTTGCCTCTCATGAATCAAAGTGGCCTAAAAAGCATGAAGTATGCACAGTACTTCCACTTATTTTTTGTCCATTTGAAATGAACAAAGCTACTATGCACTGGGATTTTAAATGTTTCTTTTTTGCTCATGACTGATTGGGGAAAAAATTGTTTATCACTGCCTGTTTGGAAGTGAGTTTAAGCACCAAAAAGACTCCTTGCTTCTATAAACTGTATTATAAACTATCAGAACCTCTTTGGCCTGCAGATTGGGTTGGGAGTCTTATGAGATTTCCAGTATTTCTGATTTCCAGTCAGGCAAGAAATATCACACATAACCTTTTCCTGTTCTGTTTCGACACTTGTGCTTCCCGGCTTAGAGCAAACCTTTGTGGCCCTTGCGCTTCTCAGCCAACTGGGTCTGGGTAGAATCTAGTCACTGTTTCTAGCTCATGGATTTTAGTGTACACTGAGGCTCAGCTCTTTTTTCTAAGTCCTTCCTTTGGATGTGGGAGTCTAGCCCCACAAACAATGCTTCAAACCTCCTGAACTGCCTATATGCTTACACCCACTCCCTCAGAGTGCCACCTAGTGGAGTAAGCACTCTGGGCTTCCAGTGTAACCCTTTGGGGGACAATGTGGCAGGAAAGAAAGGCGCACAGGCTTATCAAGGGAACTTCTTAACCATAGAAACTTTTAAAGCACTCAGGAGTTACAGATCTTGGTAGAATAACAGAAGTCTCGAGACATATTCACCCCGGTTTGATCTCACCCCTTCTCTGAGTCTGAGGTCCATTAGTGTTTGAGGCAGGGCGGAGTCCCTTCTGTTCTCTCATTCTCACAATCTCTTCAGTTCTGTGATAAAGGACATCCCTGCCTTGTTCAGAGAAGCATCTCCTTTTAAATACAATCTCACCATTTGCCATGTGCCTAGGCTGACAAGCTGTGAATCTGTTAGCCATCCTTGTTCCCCTGTGCAGAAAACCAGTTATTCCATGGGGTTGGGCCAGCAACTGAGAGACAAAGGTAATAACTCCAGGATGCTTTCTGGTGGCATCTCTGTAATGGTGGCTACCTGAAATGCAATTCTCTGAACCAAAAAAATCCATTATTTGCTGAGCTCTACAGTTTGAGTGCTTGCCCATGTCCATTCCAGGCTAGGTATGTGTGCACTGCATGCACAGTTGCTGGAGATTTTTCCCTCAGTGGTATCTGTAAGGCCATCTCTAGTGCCCTGTTGAGCCATGCGTATATGCTCCGGTATGAGGGATGCTACTGGCCTCGCCCCCTCTCAGTTCCTTTTTATAGCCCGTGACAGTCACCTGGAATGATCCTTCTTGCTCTTGCAAGGCTTCTTTACCGAATGGTTTGGATTCACAATTTCTCTTCAGTTCGTATAAATCTTTCGCCTTTTACTAATCCTGAAGGCCAAATCAGGTCTAGAGCCTATCCTGGACTTGCATCACTTCAACAAATATCTTATGAAACTGAAGTTCTGCCTGGTCTTCCTGACCTCCATCATTCCCTCTCTGAATCCAGGAGACTGGTACATCGCCATCGATTTAAAGGAGGTTTATTTCCACTTCTCAATCTTCCTTGTACACAGGACAGTCCTTAGGGGGTCAACCACAAACAGATGTCGAGGCATGCAGGTCTACTTGTACCTCGATGATTGACTGATCAAAGGCCATTCGCAGGCTGAGGTCCACCACAGCATTGGTACTGTATGGGCCACCTTTTAGGAGCTGGGTCTGTTGATTAACAAAGAACTCTGCTCCCGGTTCAGAGAATAGAGTTCATTGGGTTAATGTTCGACTTGACCCAGGCCAAAGCCTTCTTACCACAGGCCAAATTCCAAGCCATATTGGACCTGATCTCCAAGCTCATGACTCACCCACTAATGACTGCTTGGATTTGCCTCAAGCTATTGGATCACATAGGGGCATGTACCTATGTGGTGCAGTATGCAAGGTTATGTCTCAGACCCCTACAGATGTGGCTAGTGCCAGTCTATTCTCTGAGCAGACAACACTTGGACTCAATACTCATGATTCCATCACTGGTCTTTGTTTTGCTGACTTGGTAGAGAGACCAAGGATTTGTGATGAAAGTTGTACCCTTTGCAGCCCTGCATCCATCGATACCCTTAGTGTTCAATGCATCAGATCTAGGGTGGTGCTTACCTTGACAGTCTCAGGGCCTCTAGTCCCAGGAAGAACTCTCCCAGTATATAAATGTCAGGGAACTCAGGGAAGCACGCTTGGCTTGCCAGGTGTTTCTTCCCCAGATCTCAGACAAATTAGTGCAGGTCTTGACAGACAACACTGCATCAATGTTTTACATCAATAAGCAGGGAGGCACTCAATTTTAAGCCCTGTCCCCTCTGACTGTGGGACTTCTCTGTGTAACATACCATTTACTTTGGGGCATCAGATCTTCCCGGAGCCTGAAACTCATTGGCAAATTGCCTTAGCAGATCTTTTTCCTCTCACTACGAGTGTCATCTTCCAGAAGTGGGGTCCTCCCCAGGTGGACCTGTTTGCCACCAGACAGAATGGGAAATGCCATCAATTCTGTTCACTGTGTGGGCACTACAGAGGCATCCTCTCTAATGCATTTCTGCTCTTGTGGACATGCCACCAATTATACTGATCCCCTTTGTTCACAAGATCCTCCTAAAAATCAAGCAGGACAAGGCGAAGGTTATCCTGATAACTCCAGTGGAGCACGTTAGCCTTGGTTTGGTGTGCTCCTGGACCTCTGAGTAGCAGCTTCATTTGTGCTCCCACCCTAACCAAACTTGATTTCACAGGACTATGTCCAGTTGCTTCACCTGAACCTCGCCTCCCTGCACCTGATGGTATGGTTGTTGTATGGCTGAACTCTGAAAAACAGCCTGTTCAGAACAGGTGCAGCAAGTCTTGCTCAGTAGCAGAAAGCCTTCCACCAGGGCTACTTATGTAGCCAAATAGAAACATTTCATGTGTTAGGCCTCCTAACGGAATCTATCTCCATCCTGGTATTAGTCTATCTTGGTCTATTAGCTCCACCTAAAATACCAAGGTCTGGCTCTCTTGTCTGTTAAGGTTCACTTGGCAGCCTTCTCAGCCATCCACCCTCCAATGCAGGGTAGATCAGAGTTCTCCCACAAGATGACAATCAGGTTTCTCAAGGGGCTGGAGAGACTCTACCTTCAGGTTTGTGATCTGATCCCCCCCATGGGACTTAAACCTGGTCCTGTTGAGGCTCCTGGGACTTCCCTTTGAGCTGTTAACTTTGTGCTCCATACTGCTTCTCTCTTGAACGGTCACCTTCCTGGACGTGATCACCTCGGCCAGAAGGATCTCTGAGATCAAAGCCCTGATGTCAGAACCCCCTTATATAGTATTCTTCAAGGACAAGGTCCAGCTGCACCCCCATCTGGCCTTCCTACCAAAGGTGATATCACAGTTTCTTTCCAAAACCTCGCAAGACCATTGAGGAATGTTGGCTGCAAACACTGGATGTTAGGCAGGCCCTTGCCTTCTATATCAAGAGAACTAAGCCCTTCTGCAAGTCCACACAGCTTTTTGTAGCAGTGATGGAAAGAATGAGAAGACTTCCTGTTTCATCCCAAAGAATGTCATCCTGGACAATCACCTGTGTCTGAGCATACTATGAGTAGGTGAAGGTTCCGTCTATGCCTATCATGATTGCTCATTCCATGAGAGCCCAGGCTTCACTGGCAGCATTCCTTGCACAAGTACCAATCCAGGACATCTGCAGTCATAACATGGTCATTGTTTATACTTCCGTGCTCCGCTATGTAAGTGGTGGGCAACCTGCAGCTTCCATTGGCTGGGAATGACAAACTGCGGCCACTGGGAACGGCAGGTGGCTGTGTAAATGTAAACAAACTGGTGGCCTACCAGCAGATTACCCTGACGGGCTGCATGTGGCCCACGGTCCTCAGGTTGTCCACCACTACACTGTGTCATCACCCAACAGGTCCATGATGATGCTAGTTTCAGGAGAGCAGTGTCGCAATCTGCATGTCCATGAACTACGAGCCCACCTCTGGGGGCACTGCTTCTGAATCACCTAGCATGGAATGAACATGAACAAGCACTTAAAGAAGGAAAAATTGTTACTAACCTTTCATAACTGTTGTTCTTTGAGATGTGTTGCTCATGTCCATTCCATGGCCCACCCTCCTACTCCTCTGTTGGATTTAGCGGAACAAGGAACTGACAGGGTGCGGGGCTGGTGGTGCCCCATATAAATATGCACGGCTCCAGAGGGCACTAGAGCCAGCCCTACAGAGACCAGTGAGGGAAAAATCTCTAGAAACTGTGCATGCAGTGCACACACACCTACTATGGAAGGGACATGAGCAAAACGTCTCAAAGAACAACATTTATAAAAGGTTGGTTACTGTTTTGTCTATTGCCAGAAGTTTTATTACTACTGATGATATAAGAGGCAGCAAGAGTATTTTGATTATCAGATCCCAGGTTGAGTTTACAGTGCAGAAATTAAGCAAAATGAGCCTTTGATTTGCAAATTGAGCAAATTTGTCTTGGAAGTCATTGAGACCAAACCAACATCATGGCCAACAAGGCATTTTTGCACTCACTCTTAACACCTGCACTTGAAATCTCCCAGCACATTCTTTTAAAGCCACTGGTAGATTATAATTACATTGTCCTCTTCTAGTATGTATTGTGCCCCTCATCATAGGGCTGGATCTGTGCATGTGGACACCTGTGCCTGCTTGGAGCCCCATAGACTTCTGTGAGGTCTATATTGGTAAAAGGGATAAATCCTATGGCTCTGTTTGCAGGATCAGGGCCTATGTTGTTTCCCTGTCTCACAAAGCTAATTTGGACATTTGATTTACTTAATTGGTTAATGTAAAGAGGTGCCCTGGCTCCCTGCCGCACCTGAGGGGGAGGAGCCAGAGCAGGCGCCTCAGTGGGCGGAGCCTCTGCCGCCTGTCCCCATCCCCTGGAAGTCAAGGGGCAGGACAGGAAGTATAAAAGCCCGGCCCCAGAGCTCAGTTGGAGGCAGGCCGCCGAAGAGGACAGACGCTGAGGCCCGAGCTCCCGCTGGGCCCAGCCTGCCCCTTGCGCACTACCCGGAGGAGCGCTGGCCAGACCTGCCTCGGGCCCGGTATCCGGAGGAGCACTGGCCGGACCTGCCGCGGGCACCACATCCGAGGACCCGAGCCGAACCTGCCGTGGGCCCACTATCCGGAGGACCCCCAGCCTGCCCTGCCCAGCTCACTATCCCGAGGAGCTGCGGGAGTATCTGCCTCCCAGGATCCAGAAGAACCATGGTCTGGACCCGCCGAACTACGCCAGCGGAGAAGGTACCGGGGAGAGGGGAAACTGGAAGTAGCCCGGGGGTAGCCGACCCAGTCTGGCTTCAGGGGACTGTGAACCCATGTCGGGTGTTGCGGCCTGGATTCCCACTGACGCAGCGAACCCTTGCCGTGTAGGCCCCGGGCTGGGACACAGTGGAGTGGGAGGGCCTGTGTCCCCCCTGCCACCCATCCAAGGGTGGCAGATTTCCCTCTCTCTCTCTCTCTCTCTCTCTGGCCTAAGGAGGCCTTCTCATAGACTGTGTCTGCTCAGCCCCTGACACTAGGAGCTGAGCCTGAACTGTTTGCTGCCCCGCCCTGCCCGAGGGCCAGGACTCATAGACTGTGTCTGCTCAGGCCCTGACAGCAAGAGGCTGAGCCTGAACTGTTTGCTGCCCTGCCCTGCCCAAGGGCCAGGGCGCATAGACCATATCTGCTCAGCCCCTGACCTCAGAAGCTGAACCTGAACTGTTGGCTGTTCGCCCTGCCTACAGGCCGGGCTTAGACGCTGTGCTCCCGGCTTGCCCCTGTTAACGGACTCTCTCGTCCCGCAACCCTGTCAAGGCGGTCCAACGTCGCAGACTGCTGTAGAGGTAAAGAGGTGCCCTGGCTCCCCGCCGCACCTGAGGGGGACGTAGCCCAGTACAACCGGCTTACAGTTAATAATTGTGTATTGATTATTAAAAGGCTAATGATTAGAGCCCTACCAAATTCATGACCATATTGGTCAATTTCATGGTTATAGGATTTTTAAAAGAGTAAGTTTCATGATTTCATATATTTAAATCTGAAATTTCATGGTATTGTAACTGTGGGGATCTTGACCCAAAGGGAGCGAGGGGGGCCCGCAAAGATATTGTAGGGGGTTTGCAGTATTGCTAGGCGGTGGCGCTACCTTCAGAGCGGGTGCCTAGCCAGCAGCCACCGCTTTCCAGCCACTTACTTCTGCACTATCTTCAGAGCTAAGGGTGGCAGTACTGCAACTCCCCTACAATAACGCTGAAATCTCTCCGCAACACATTTTGGGTCAGGACCCCCAGTTTGAAAAATGCTGGGTTCCCCTGTGAAATCTGTGTAGTAGAGGGTAAAAGTACACAAAAGACCAGATTTCACAGAGAAGACTAGATTTCACGGTCTGTGATGCATTTTTCACAGCCATAAATTTGGTTGATCTGATTCAACTTGAGACAAGGGAAATACAGAAGCTCTTATTCTCAATAGACTTAGTAGTGGACTCTAATTCGAGATTTAGCTTTAATTAGTGGTGTGCACAATGGCAAACAATATTATATGAAAGGGTTTTCAATTTTTTTGCAATTTCATGTTAGGTGATTTTGTGCAGATGACATTTGTGAAATATTTGGAATATTTCACATGAAAACATGAAGGATTTAAAATAGTTGCGTATTTCATGGAAAAATATACCTTCAATTTAAATAAGCATGTGAAGTTCCTAATTCAATATATATATATATATTTTAAATTTGGTGGGCTTCCCACTCGAATGTGCCCATTCTTGAATGAAAAACCTGCAAACTGGTGTGCTTACACTAAAAAATATGTGAAAAACCCCAATTTTCCAATGGACCATTTTTGTGAACTTGCTAAGAAAACCTCAGATTTTCTTGCATCTAGTTTGCATAACCTTAGGTTTAGCAATCACATGCCAGTATATCTCTTTTTCCAACATAGGGAGTGAACAATATTTTTAGGCACTCCTTCTAAAGATCTTGCTTGAACTATCCTGGTGGTCTCTGCTCATATAGCTTGTGCCTGAAGATGGTAATAGGGGAAGTTTCTATCAATAATGTACAGCAGTAAGGAAAATGCTTTGTGTAGTTATTTCAAACATGGTTTATTCTGATTTCTTTTCCAGTTAGTAAATAAGAGATTTGTCATCTACTTTAAGGTCCAAATTATGGCTGGTTCTAGGTGAAGGGAAAAGCCAATTTCATCTCCTTCAACACAGCAGTGCAGAAAATGTCTATAATTTGTCTGACTGCACTCAGGATCACAAGGAATAGGGGCTAGTTAGTGTCACTGACTACTTTAACCTAAACTGAAATAACCCCCACCCTTAAAAAGGCTACAATTAATTCAGAACACAGCAGCCTGCTAACTCAGCATGACAGAGAGTTTGAGAGCACATCCACTCCAGTGTTGCAGCCTCTTCCCCAAATCCTCATGGAACACCCAATGAAATTCAAGAATTTAGTCCTTATCTTTAAAATTCTCAATGAGATTGGACCAAGTTACTCGAGGGAACTGCCTGTCATCCTGCATAATCAGCTTTGTTCCAGTGGAACAATAAAACTGTCAGCCTCACAGCAGAGAATCAAGAACACAGAAAACAGGAGAGAGAAAGTTGATCCCTTGAATAAATATATAAGGCACTAAGATACCATAGGAATAGACTCAGGAAAAGGACCAAGGTACAGGTATCAGACTTAACTGATTACCAGTTGAAATAGGTAGAGCTGTGGTCATGGTCTCAGCCTCTTGTCCACTCGGCGGCATCTGCAAAGGAGCTTTAGGCCACCATACCTTCTTTTAAAGGTGTTGTATGAGGACTGTGTTCCCCAACCCAATACACAGCATTGTGTGGGGTCCTACTCCTACAATACTCTATGAGTGTGCTGGGCCTTAGGTTGGTCCATAACCTTTTGCTCTATTCATTTTCTAGCTTATTTACCTCATAAGCTAGGCAGAGAAAGAGCAACATAGTGCATCATTTTCTGCTGCTCAGTTATCAATATAATGTTACACCTCCACGAGAATGACATGGCTTATTGATTGGAAGAGCAATTTCTTCTGTTATAATAACAATAAAATACAAGTATCAGAGGAGTAGCCGTGTTAGTCTGGATCTGTAAAAAGCACCAAAGAATCCTGTGGCACCTCATAGACTAACAGTCGTATTGGAGCATAAGCTTTCGTGGGTGAATACCCACTTCGTCAGACATATGCGGTCTATAAGGTGCCACAGGACTCTTTGTTGCTTAATAAAATACAGTGATCACCTACACACTAAGTCTGTGTCTACAGTGCACACCTCTTCAGTGGCGTGTGTGGTATGTATACCTACAAGCCCCAGTGAAAGGGTCTGGCAGGGGAAAGGCAATGAGGAAAGGCTCTGGCTGCAGGGAGGCAGTGGAATGTTACATGGCTAAAACTAGCAGTGTAGATGGAAGAAGCATTGCCTGGGCATGCAGAGTGCATACCCTATGGTTCAGGCATGTCTTTACTCACCTAAGCAGTCCTTCACCATCTACACCTCAATGTATTCCTGTGCTGGGCTGTGTGTGCAAGGTATGTGCTCTATGTGCTGCTGTGAGGAGTGCACAGTGTAGAAGTACCCTAAATATTTTTAAATTAAAATCATTCCCAATTTTCATTTTCATAGTTCTGCATGTTTTTACAAATATTTATGTGGTTAACTTTTGTAACCTTCCCTTTTAATTAAAAAGACGCAATAGAAGGTGTAGCTGTGTATTTTCTGAATGAAATAGTGATTTGTGTTTGCTGAGGAAGGAATTGCATATAGCTTTATTCCTCTGGCCATATCTTATCACTCCCCCTTTTCTTCCTTCTTGGAGGGCAACAAGAAAACCTAGATACCAAGCTGTGGAACATGTTCTGCTGACACTAGCATCTGGCTCCTTGGCAGAATCCTGTAACCGTCATGCTGACAGCATTGCTGTTGTGTCCTCATATAACTATGTATAAGAAAATTGCAGATGGATTTTCTTCTCAAATTAATGCACTAGTCCCTTGACCCTGATCATGCAGAAATGTGTTGGTTTTATCTGTTTGTGAATGAGACCTTGGACAAATATGCTTCCAAAAGAATATCTCTTGTTCGTCTCTGAATTTGTCTCAAAGCTGGCAGGGAAGATGCCAAAATCCTATTACATGCCCCTTTTGTGTCTTCAAGCAGTAAGTCCTTAGATCTCTTTGCTGTACATGTAGATTGCACATTTTGCAGCAAGCACACTTGTAAAATACAAGCATATTTATCTACTAATTTGAACAAAAAATTACTTTGCCCCTTGTAATGGGGAAGAAGGTAGATTTTTTGTTAACTGGAAGTTAAAAATGAAATGAACGAATCCTATGTGCCTTGCAGGATTCATCTTTATTTTTGTCACTTTGACAGTGAACACCAGCTAGAAGGCCTTGTCATGTTACAAAGGTAGCTCAGCATTTTCATTTTAATATTAATGATGAACATTTTCACTTATTAATCACTTCCTGAATATCCTGATTTTTCCATAAATGGGATTCTTATGGGTGCCAGTCCAGCAAAACAGTTAAGCACATGCACAACTTTAGACATATGTGTAGTCCCATTGACTTCAGTGGCGATGTGCATGAGGTTAAATTTAACCATAGACTTAAGAGCTTTGACTGGGGCTTGATTTGTATCTGGGAAATGCTCAGAACTTTGGGAAGAGAATAACAAAACATATTGAAAGTTTCTCTTTTTTCCCCCAAAGCGTTAGGCGTATAGATCCTATTCTATCCAAACTTGTTTGTTTACATTCTTGAAAATAAATCTCAGGTCCCTTTTCAATTTATGACTGTGCTTGCAGGAGGAAGGTAAAACACAGATGAGTAAACATTAAAAATATCAGCACAAAAATTCTGTGGTAAAGACTCCAGCTCTCTGGGTGTTGGCTGTAGAGACTGTGCAAGCTTTTAAAAACTGGCACCTGTTGAGTATATTTAGCTGTGATTCATGAGCCTACTCAGTCTCTGACCTTCCACCCCACCTCCACTGCCTCCTCAACTAGCGCAGCAGAAACTCAGATATTTACGACTCCCTGATGGCAATATGGAAGATAGCCAAGTCTGATGAAGCCAGGTGGATTCCACTGAGCATGTTCTCTGTGTCCACACCAGGGGGAACATCCTCTGAGTTGGATTGTTTTAAGCTTCTCTTAATTTATTCTCATAGCAACAGTTATTAAGACTTGATTGACACCGGTTTCTTGTGTGTTGCTTTTGCAATAAATAAAACCACAATGAGTAATTTTATTATTCCTCCTCCCTAGTTGTTGACTTTCATGCTGTTATTCCAAGAAAAAAAGACTGAGTCAGCATAAAAGGAAACAGAGGTAGCTTTCTATAGGTTTCATACTCCTTTTCTCACAAAAAATATCTTTATAAATTTCCAACAAATGCAAGTGCAGGGAAGACATCGTGTACGTGCGTGACTGTTAGTATTATTTTAACTGATACTTTGTCCCATATCCTTTTCTCATCTCAGACCTTGTCATCAATGGAACAAATGACATTAGACCTATTCAGGGACAATCATAAATATCAAGGGCACTGGCAAGTGCTCCTGGCACTGAAGCAAAATGAGTTTTGCCATTGATGCCACTGAGGCCAGGATTTCACTCCAACAGTGAAAGTTGCCTTCTGCTGATTTTTATTCCCATTTTAAAGATTTTTGTTCCTGTTTTTGCACTGGTTCAGTACTGTAGTTTCACCCTGGTGTGACTCCGGGGGGTAAAAGTAGAGTAAAGCTGTGGTGAATCAAGCCCTAAATGTCTGAGGTGGGATATGGAAATTCCTGCTCACATTACATACCAGTTAGAGCTGGTCAAAAAAATGCAGAAAAAAATGACATGACAAAAAAAATAAAAATTTGGAATGAAATTTTTTTCTCTAAATTTTATTTCATTTATTTTTTTAAAATGCCATCCATTCTGTAAACCAGCCAAAAAATAGTACACTCGTTTGCAAATTTTGGGGGGGAAATTTTGAAAAATTTCAACCAGTTCTAATACCAATTTATATGGATAGAGATGCTTAGTATTGGTAAAAGTGGGGATAAACCTAACTGAAACTTGTAAGCATGTCACCCTTTCATTCAGCCTAAATGATCCTTTCTTTGTGAATAGCTGAAACAACAGAGGCCAGCATTCAGAACACACACTGGCATGGCAAGGCTGAGCAGAAGCTATGCCATGTGGGCCAAGAGCTTTCCAGGGGCTGACATAGCAAACACAGGGATTAGTGCATTGACTGGTGAAGCTGTGTCACATATACCTGTGTGAGAGAAGCAGGAACTGAAAAAGCCAAGGACACAGTCAGAACAAGTACTGTGAATGTGGCCTTGAGCAAAACTAATAAAGAAGAAGCTTCTGGGCTAAGTGTTGACTGGAAAAGGGGCTTGGAACCATAGGCATCGACTTTTAGTTTTCCCCGGGCGTGCTCCACGTCTGCTCCGCCCCAAGGTTCCGCCCCTTCTCCTGAGGCCCCGCACTTCCTTCCTTGCTTTGCAGAGTTGATGTCCCTTTAAGATTGTCTAATTTCAGCTTTTTATAGATTTCTGGTTTTAAAATGCATCACTGTCCTCCTGTGCTCATCTAGGCAAGCACTATGGTTATAATTCAGGAAAGCAATTAAACATGTACGTAAGTCCCATTGAATTGCTTAGCTGAATCAGCGCTTATATCAAGCTTGAGGGAGTAGTACAAAGCACACATCAAAACATGCTTTGTTGTTTAATTCAGTGGGATTTCAATAACAGATCCTGGACTTGACTGCACGGCCTCCGTGGAGGAGAGAGCAGAAGATCCCTGGATCAGCCACAGACTTCCTGTGTGACCCTGAGCAAGTCACTTAATCTATTATATGCCTTAGTTTCCCATCTGCAGGGGTGTTGAATCAGGGGACCTAGAGGGCCATGGCCCCATCACTTTTAGAAGTGAGAAGGCTATGCCCTCCCACCTTTTACCGGCCTTAAGGGTGAGCCACGGAAGGAGAGGAGACAGAGAGGAGTGAGTGGGAGGTGGAGTTTTGCAGGGAGGAGGGGCAGGAGTAGGGCCTTGGGGCAAGAGGTGGTGTGGAGCTGGGTCTCAGGGGAAGGGGCAGTTCTAGGATGGGGGCTTGGGAAAAGGGGTGGCACAAGGGTGATGCCTCATGAAGAAAGGGCGGAGCAAGGGCGGGGGCCTAGGGATAAGGGGCAGCGTGGGGGTGGGGCCTCAGGGAAATGGAGTGGCATGGAACGGGGCTTCAGGAAGCAGGGGCAGCATGGGAGCGGAGCCTCAGGGAGAAGGGACAGCATGGGGTTGGGGCCACGGTTCGGGCACTGGTGGCCTCCCCACTTTGAGAGAGCTTTCATCAGTCTGGCCCATCTGTAAAATGAGGATGATATTTCCCTATCTTGCAGGGGAGTTTTGAGTATAAGATCTATTAGTGATTGTGATATACATTGATGAGGGCCATATAAATACTTTGGTAGATTCAAAACAAGTACAGCCACATTAGCCATGCATTTCCAGAAAGGAAAGGGGGCTTGTAAAAAAAAAATCTCTATTTTAAAAAAATTCCACATAAACATTGTCTCCCATCTAGATTTTGAAATGGAACTGTATGAATTCACACCTGCTAGAAAACTGCTAAAGACATGTGAACTTTCCTGGAATGTTTTTTTGCTGTCTTTGAGTTCCAACTAAAGTTTTACCCCAAATCAGTCAGTTAATTAAAGAGTTTCACAGCTCAGAACTGGCCACTTTCATAGTGAATCATGTGTAACTCACTGGTTTCACAGTGGATCTGAGGAAAACGTGACAGATTCATCTAAGTTTCATATTGAATTTTGGATTCTCACAAACCCAAAAGGAGGTCAGGAAACCATGAGAAGCAACCCTGCCCAACCGAATCATCTAACTTCATGTAGGTTGAAACCACTGGATTTTGCACAACTATGGTACAACAAAGTACCCTGCCTGGTGGTATTTAATAGTTCTATTATATAGTGCTGTTTGCATTTGCTTTAATTTTGCAATTTGATTGAACTGAATGTACTTTTTGCACTCTAAATCTGAGGTGTGCAATGGTTGGTGGGAAACGTCCCGGGTTGATTTATGTGATCAAGTTAAAGCAGACACATATAAGACTAACTCGATCCCCTTTCCCTATTTGAGTTCCATTGTTTTCCCCAATGAAATCTGATGTTCACTTGCAACTCCCACTGACTTCAATGAGCAGAGAGGTGCTCAGCCTGTCTCAGGATTTTGCTCACTAGCAGGTGGACCAAAGCAACCCAAAATGAGTTATGTGCAACTTGAGCATTTCAGTGGCTGTTTTCTAAGGACTGAATTGTTCTGTTTATTTTTTTTTGATGTATAGAATTAATTTGGTTCAGATATTATAAACAAGAAACTCTTTCACCTGTCCAGTTATCCCATGGTCTTAACATTTCAATGCCAAGACTGACAGCCCCTGAACTTACCGTCTATGGCATGACTAGAGATTAGTAAATAAGGGGCCTAAATCTTGTAAGGAATGGGTCAAGAATGACAAGTCAAATTGCTGTGTAAAGGACAGGCTGATGAAAATGCTTGTAACTGGAAGAGGAAAGCCAACTACCTTAGGAAAACCCCAAGGATTCTCTACATTTAACCCTGACACAGTGATAACCCCTATAACGTTATGAAGAAATGCTGTACGTTTCTCATGATTGACCACATCCAAAAGCTGGGCCCTGGCAACGTTCCTCTGAGGACAAATTCCCATTTCTTGATGTTTAATCCATAGTAAAACCTGCTATCGCAAAGATGTTCATTAAATTAAGTGTATGGCTCATTAATATATGCTGTAATTGTCAGTTTGAAACTCCTTGTAGAAAGGGTTAAATGCAGAGAACTTTGCCCACAGGACCCCATAAAGGCTGGCCACAGCAACCACACCTGCACAGTTATTAAGGGTTTTGTGTAGATTAAGCACTGTCTTTTGTGTGAATAAGGGACAAGTGCCCTGATCCAGAATCTGCTGAAGTCAATGGAAAGGATTCCACTGACATCAGTAGGCCTTGGATCAGACTCCACAAAGGAGCTTGCTCTAGTAGACACTTGGTGTAGTTGAACTTGTCTACGGGAGTTTCTTTGTGCTGCAAAAAAAGATTAATGCCTAGGCCCACCTTATTTAGCCCATGTTAGGTACTGAGAATCTGGATTTCTACACAGCTCTGTGGTTTTTCAGGTGAATGAGTGCTTTTTAGTAACTAATTATGGTGGCAGGACATTAGGCCCTGATCCATCAATGTGCGTGTTTGAAGTCAATGGGATGACTCGTACTTGAAGCTATGCACATTCCCAACTGCTTTGCCAGATCAAGGCATAGGCCCCAAATAAGAGATGTCCTTTAAAATACAGGACAGGTGACCACCCTAACTGTAATTAGGAGAGAGCAACATCACCATGGACCTAACAGTTTTAGTCTCCCAAGAACTTCTAAAGAGCAAGAAGGATTATATTCCAAACTGTCCTACAACTATAGCAAGGCATAACACCATACAGCCAGCTGGCAAGGTAACTCATATTACATCACTGCTACATTTTTGTAGAGCAAACCCTAGCAATTTTAATACTGATCCTTTTAACACTCTGCTACTCACATCTTTTCCATTTCAGACTGCTCCCCTCAGCAAGCTTCTCATCCTATCAATGAAAGCCAATTCTTTCTACACATGCCTGTGACACAGTAGGAAGCTCAGTGAGGTGGAACTTTGAGGGAAAGTGTGTAAGCATTTGGGAGTTCGGTAGGGATGAGGCACTGATTTGGGGGTTTTAGGTAGCTGGGGTGAGGAGCTCCACATCCCAAGGAAGGGTGTCAGACAGAGGGGCTGCACCTGAGAGTTTGTCTATACTGCAGT
>NC_133770.1:71424421-71585746 GCF_003597395.2 Chelonoidis abingdonii
TCAAAAGCACATAAGTGAGATAGGAGCACAGGTCCCATTGAAACTTGTGCACCTAAGCACTTCTGCTAGATTCACAAAGGGAATTTAGGGGCCCAACTGCCTCCTTAGGTGCTTAAGTCCAAAATTTATGTGTCACTGCCATTCACAACTTTCCCTCCTCAGCTGCTACCTAATCCTGTAGGAGTCTAAATTCCCTGGGCACCCAAATTTCCATCGGTAAAGTCCCCGTGGTGCCTACATGTCTGCTGGTAGGCATGCAGAAAGCCACCTCTGAGTGGTTTAGCACCTAGATCACGTCTAAGCACAGGCAGGATTCATAAACAAAGTATTTCCTTATTTCTTTTGTGCTGTGCTTGGTCCAGTAGATATGCTCTGAGTACCTGGGATGTGGGAGACCCAAGTTCAAACCCCCACTCTGCCTGATTTGGAACAGGGGTTTGAACCCAGCTTTCCTACATCTCAGGTGATGCCCTAACCACTGGGCTGTTGGCTGTATGTTTGTTTTTTGTTTTTGATAAAAGGCAGATGTTGGTTGTAAGACTATTGGTTGTTTTTTCTTTTCTGGGGGTGGGGGGAATGGCTAGCCTGGCCTATGCACCAAGCTCCAGGAGAGGTTTCATGCCTGTGAATTCTCAGTGGAGAGAGGTGTTTCTCTCTGGCCTGGAGTGAGGCTCCTAAGACCCTTGAAGGGGTGAGACTTAGACTACAGCCCGCTTGTTGGCATTTCTTGCTGGCTAGTTTAGGCAGATACCTGCTCAGAGTGCTGGCTTCTGTGAATCTCATTCTTAGGAACCTAACTCTCTCCTACATTGTTTAAGGAGCCTGAGCACCTAACTTAGGGTTATAAATACCAGTGCTAAGACCTTCTTGTGACTAGTCCTGAGGTGCTTTTGAAAATCCCACTTCAAGTCATGTGGGATGACCATTGTAAACCTGTTCTGTAACAAAAAAAGAAGAAGAATAGGATCTGTAGAAAAACTTAACTTATTTAGCTATTTCTCATATAGGAAGACCTAATCAGTGCCTTCTATCCATTAAGATGCAAAGAGGGCAACTTATACATAAGCAAAGAAAGACAGTTTGGACTTCTGAAGCCAGCTTGACTATGCATGATGATTTTATTTAAATATCCAGTGAGAGTGATCTGACTAAGGTCAGACAGACTTGTTCTGGAGCTCCTCATAATTGGTGGGCTGGCAAATAGTCTTAGGTGACTGTTTTTTAAGAAACTGCACTGACAGTAGTTGGACAGCTTTATTACACATGACCTGTCAGCTTAAGAAGAGAAAGGTTGTCTGTGTAGAAATTTCTTGTCACTGCTCAGGCCAGGGTTGAAACGTGCTAATGTTAATGTTGACAGTCTGTAAAGCTTCTACAACCTAGGCATATACTGTTAGCTAGGTTATAAGAGAGTCTATAGCTGTATATGTCAGTCTTTTTTACTTTATTTCCTCCTCATGGCTGGCTCCAGACACCAGTTTATCAAGCAGGTGCTTAGGGCGGCATCTCTGGAAACGGGCAGCACTTTCAGGAATTCAGCGGCAATTCAGCGGAGGGTCTCTCACTCCTGCTGAAAGCGAATGACCTCCCACTGAATTGCCGCAGATTGCAATCATGGCTTTTTTTTTTTGGCTGCTTGGGGCGGCAAAACCCCTGGAGGCGGCCCTGTTCCTCCTGACCCATTTTTATCAATTATTGATCAATATCTCCAAATATTAATCTTTTAAAAAAAATTGAAGGATGTTACTTGGTTTGATCTGTATGATCCAAGCTAAAGCCTGTCAGTGATCATTCATGGCATGTGACAAGCATAACCCACCAGGATTTTTAAGAACCTCTGTAGAGTCCCAGCTCTTGTCTGAACAGGAAAGTACGCTTTGCAGATTGCTAGATGTCTACTGCCAAGTGGAAGCATGGAGTCTACCACCACCAGGGCATTGTCCACCCCTCCTCTGGACCTCTCAGAGAATGCTCTATGGATCTGGGAGGCACATGAAGAGGAAGGCACAGAAAGGAATGGGTGGACTGCTGTGAGTATGGGGAACTGGTCTTCTTGCTCTGGACCAAAGGAAACAGACAGAGAAGATACTTCAGCCCAACCTGTTGTTATCTTTTCTGCTGAGTCCCCTTCCAGGTAGAGTTCCCAGAGGACAGCTGTAGCCAGGGAGCTGGTGGGTTGCTGGGGAGCAGACCAAGTGTGTAGGCACAAAACCTGTATGCAGATGCTGAAGTTCAGAGATTTGAGTCCTGTACAAAGCAAAGTCCAGCACCAAGACTATTAAATGATACTTGTTATATTAGTATGTCGTGTTATTCTTTCAAACCTGGATCAATTTTTTTGCCTATGTTGCACATTTTTATAAGCCCCTTTATTAGAATGAAGGGGCCTGAAGTCACCAGATAAACCAGTGTGACCACTGCCACACTCTAGAACAGAGAAACAACTGAGTATTAGAAGAGCAGTCACACAGAAGATCAAAGGAAATGATAGCATGTGACCATGCGAGATATTTGGTTTTACTGAGGTTGCAGATCTAAGGCTCCCAGGGTGCATAATAAGCCAATTCAGCTAGAAGGATGGTCAGTGCCAAGCCTAATGATCCTGAGATATGTCCAAACATTACTGCCAGTCAAATCTCAGCTACTGCCTACTACAGAATCTATTCAGATGATAGGGACTCCTGGACATATCCCTCAGATACATCCTCCTCTCCCTAGATTTTGGATAACCCACTGGGCTCCTCTTGTTCAAATCTTAGAACATACAACTGCACGTTTTTCAGCCACTGTGAGAGTGTCCACATGACATCATACATGGAGCACTGCCCTTGAAGGGTAATAGAGCAAATATCATGTTGATCATATGACCAATTTTTAATTGATCAGAATGATTAAAGAATCTGAAGGCAGATAGAGAGAGAGGGTATCTGTATTTTATATTATTTTAGGAACTTTATCTTAGCTGTTTGTTTGCTTTCCCACAATAGGTAAGTAAAGCATATGCTTGTGGCACAAAACAAGGTGATCCTGAAGGAATTAGTCATGCATGGCAAGTTAAATGATAATTATTAGAGCATCATCCCATGTTGACATTCTGGTGTCAACAAGGGCACATAAGTTGCTGAAGCTTGACAGGTAGCCTCCTATTTTGGCAAACTTCTAAGTTGCTTTTATTTTAGAATTGTTGGTAGCTTATACATGTTTACATTTGAAAAGTCTTTTTTCTTTCTTTTGATTTTGCTTGCATGCTTTGCTTCTATATCTATCTGACGTGCTTTCTGTTTGTTCTTGATAGCTCTCATATTTCATGTAGGCCTCTAGTCTCAATTTTCCATACCAACATTATTGTTGTCATCCCCTTCCCAATTCTGAAACTTAAGCAGACTTCACAGGATGCTGCATAGCCCTTGGTATTTTAGAGCAAGAGGAAATTGCTAAGAATCTGTCACATAATAATATAAGGAGGACAGGGGCTTGAATGAACTCCGGAAAGTTAACTCTTTGAGGAAAGATAGTTTGTTCCATATTTTCTATAATCATTAGAGGAAAAATTTCAGCAGGAGAAATCTGAGGATGGTGCATGTGGCTTCGTTTGTTTGTTTGTTTGTTTGTTTTTTAATTAACAAGGTCCTCTGCAACATCAAGGCTGTAAAATGCTTCCTGGTACGATAATGTAGCAAATGTCTCCTGTACGGTACGAAAGAGTTGCATATCCTCAGTTGGTGTAAACCAGTGTCACTCTATTGGGATGAGTGGAGCCACACTGATTTATACCAGCTTAGGCTCTGGCCCACTGTATACTTTAGTTCAGGGGTCAGCAACCTTTCAGAAGTGGTGTGCCGAGTCTTCATTTATTCTAATACTCTAATTTAAGGTTTCACATTTTTAGAAGGTCTCTTTCTATAAGTCTATAATCTATAACTAAACTATTGTTGTATGTAAAGTAAATAAGGTTTTTAAAATGTTTAAGAAGCTTCATTTAAAATTAAATTGAAATGCAGAGCCCCCCCGGACTGGTGGCCAGGACCCAGGCAGTGTGAGTGCCACTGAAACTCAGTTTACGTGCTGCCTTTGGTACATGTGCCATAAATTGCCTATTCCTGCTTTAGTTATTTGCATGACTAGATGAGGGCCTAATCAACTGGGGTCACATCTTATCCTTATGTGGGTAACACTCTTCTTGAGCTCAATGTGCATTTTGTCTGAGTAATCCTTATTGCAGGATTTTGCCCTTAGGCAGAAGACACAGTTGGATGCTTGTAGTTGAGACTGCTGGGAACCAGAGATGCCTGCTTCTACGGTGTCATGCTGCCTGTGTAGTGAAATAGTGTGACAGTGTGTGAAGGAGAGCTTCCTGCAAACATTTCCCTGGATGGAATCAGAAAGGAGCTCTTGCCTTGGAAACATATGTGTCTCTAATAGAAGGAGGCAAATTCTCCACTGGTGTAATAGGTGCAGCTTCCTTGACTGCAGTGGATTTTCACCCACATATGTCAGCAGAAAATTTAGCCCAGAGCACACAGTAAGCATGTCAAAGCATGTGGTATCTGACAAGATAAAAGGAACAGTCAAAATAACAATACATATAGGGCCAAATGTTCATGTAATTATGTTACTGATTTAACTCTCTAAGACAGAAGCTGGCACTACAAGGAAGTTATTTACTGGAGAGTAATGACATACACACCTTGAAAGGTCTGCATGGTTTCTTTGGTGCTTTACTCGGTGCTTACTAGAAGGGGATTTTTTAAAATTTGCTTCAATCAGTCCTCATGTAGAAGAGTCTGTTTCTGCGTATTTAGATCACGTTTGCAGCATGGTTATCTTTTTTTCTTGTGGGATTCTCAGCCATAGATGATATTATTGTGATGGCTGCATTTCAAAGTCCTCACCTGCTCTGTCATCTTTGAATTTATGTTACACTTCATGGTATCAGCTCTAACGATCTCATTCTCTCGCTCTCTCTTTCCTTTACACCTCTACTCACTTCCTGACACTTGACACAATAAAGCACTTTTTCATTTAGAAACTGTATTTAACCCCTTTTCACCAGCAGCCTAGCATTCAAAGGAAAGAAAAGTAAATCTGTTGGACAACAGAACTTTGAGGACTTTTTAAATGTTACAGTTAAGTAAAGATACTACATTTGCATGTTTTATTTAAAGAATCAATGGCTATAAGCAAATGCCATTACCTGGATGTTCCATATTTACAAATTCAAGAATGAAATGTGAGCTCCAACCAATTATCTTCTCTTTGCCAATCTCTTATAATCGAAGTTCATTTCCTGGCAGTTAAGAGAGTAAAAGCAAACACCCACAGTACTGAAGACAAACTTAACCCTTGCATGCAGATTTTTTCTACTAATAGAAAAGACTTAATCTGCATGACGTGACAAGTTTTGTTAAATATTGTGGTTTCATTTAAATTGATATTAAACTCCCATCATTAGAAAATTTAAATTAAAAAATCAGTCTGTATTTTTAAAACAACAGAGATACAGTACATATTTACTACATCCTATTGAGCAAGTATGTAGGGAGTTAGTAAAATGTTCATGATTGTCCTAATAACTGTTGTTATCTGTCAGAAGACTGCGTATCTGGGCAATTGGTAATATTTCTTTCCCCTAAATGTGTGTAAACAGGAGCCCTTACTTATTTATTTAGCTTCTCTTTTGCTTAATGAATCATTCACAAACAAACTAGATGTTCTTTCTAAGTACTTGTGATTTGTAGGTGTTCACTAAATAGGTTGGATGATTAATTTTCAACACATTTGATATTTGTGCTGTTTGCTTCAACTGTTTGCCAGTTGTGGTTAGCTATTTGCAGAGCCACAGAAGCCTACAATTTAAGAAAAAAACAAACTGTATCCAATCCAGAAAAAGATACAGATTTTTTTTTTAATATTTAGTGAAGGATATATGTTCTTATTGTATCCAAGTTGATTCACCCATCCCTATTCTTAACTATTCCACATGTCTATTTGTTTCAGTATCTCCAACCAGCAAGGCACCTTAAATAATGGTGGGGGATCTTAAATATGTAAAGACAAAGGGGTGGCTTAAAGACAGGGCCAATTCTTCAGCTGGTATAAATTGTAGAATCTCTATTGAATGAATGGACCTAGGAGAATTTACACCAATTTAGGATTTGACCCCCAGTTATAGTCAATGCAGCTACACTGATTTACATCAGTTGAAGATCTGGCCCACAAAATCAGCTAAGGTTTTAGAAATTTCTCTGAATTTCCTTCCTTTATTAGGTGAAGTTGCACTCTTGTGACTCAAATTTTCAAAAGTGGCTACTGATTTTGATACTCAAATTGTGAGTGCTCATCTTGAAACATTTTAGGTCTGCTGGAGTTGCTCAGTTCTTCTGGAAATTAAATCCATGGTGTTTCAAGCACTCAAAATCTGAGTCATCCACAATCAGTGGCCACTTTTGAAAATTCAGCTCTACGGCTTGATTCTCCAATGTGCTTTCTCTCAAACACAGTCTGTAGCTTACATCCTGAGGAAGGGTGATCTCATAGTTATGCACTGGACTGGGACTCAGAAGACCTGGGTGTACTTGCCAGCTATGCCACAGACTTCTGTGTGACCTCAGGCAATCTCTTAATATCTTTCCATTCTGTAAAATAATATTTAGCTTGTCTATAATGTCAAATGGGGATAATATTACTTCTTTTGTCTGTTTTTTTCTATTTAGATAATCAACAGTTTGGGGCAAAGGCTGTGCATATATATAACCCCTAGACCAACATGACCCCAATCTCAGTACTACTGTAATGCAAACAATGCAATAAAATATATCCAAGGCACTAGAATTTTTTCCTGGACTGAAGGCTGCCAATACATTTGTAAATAGATTCTACAGATTCAGCCATGGTTTACAACAGTTTGTCTCAAAGTTGTTCATGATGTGAGATATTAAAGAAATGTTATGAATTTACCAAATATATAGACATTAGTGAAGGCTGTAACCTGATACCACCTTAATAGCAATGTTGCTCCACTCACTGGTATAACAATATTGCTTCCTTTAATAATAGCTATTTTTCTGAATGTAATGAATTATGAACCTTACATACTATAACCATGCCATGTAGCATACTGTAAAATTCTTCCTATGTTAACTTTCTCTTAGGTAAACAATTAAGCCTCTTTTTCAACAATAATCCATAAAATTCATTGCCTGGCACTCTTTTCATATAATTCATTTTCCCTGCTTGCTCAGTGATTCATAATCACTGAAGAACAAGGCTGGCAGACTGCAGGTGTCATAGGGTAAGGAAAAGGGATACACTGACCCTTGCATAGAACCTGGTAATCATTCATCACTGCTTCGTCTTGAGCTTGGTGCAGCCTCCAGTGAGCACTACTCCAGCTCTAATAAGCAAGCTACCGTTCTCTTCTGTGAAAATCAATAATGTCTCACATGGGTGTTAGCTATCCCTGGAAAGTAGGAAATGAGTGCTTTAATTTACATTGAGATGTAACTATTAAATGCTACTGAAGGAAACTCTAACTTGTCAAAGCTAACAGGAACTCAGTCCTTTGAACTGATCATTTCCTTTAACCATTTTGGTAGTTCCTGCTTGTCTTGTATCCATAGGCTGGGGCTGAATGAGTGACAAGACAATCTAATGTCCTTTGAACATGCAGTTAGGAAAGTAGTAAGTAGTTCAAGAAGCTTTTGGGTTTTTGTTTTCTTTTCAGTAGCCCACCGGATAAAAGCTTATTATAAACACAGTTATTTTTCTCCGGGTATGTTCAAAGCAAATCTGCTTGTGTCTTGAAGTTTTCTCAAACTTCCCAAATGCATAATTGTAGCTGTTTTATAGGAATGTGAGTGCTAAGGGCCAGGTCTGGTACTTCTCTGCAGACCTATATGTCTGTTTACAACAGTATCCCTGCCACAATAGCTAGCAAGAGCAACAATAACAAAATCACTGTAACAGCAAAGAAAGCAAGTGATGTTATAAATCTATAGATTGAATTGGTCCAGCAATAATGCAGATAATCATTCCCTGGAACTCTTTCATACATGACCTTTCCCAAGGTATACTGATGAGTCTCTACCTGGCCAAGATGAATTGGAACACTCCTTACTCAAAGACAAAGAAATTCCTCCTTGATTATAGAAGATCAAAGTGTTGTATTCTCAACAGGAACAAAAGGGAACAACAAAATACTTGTTTGTAAATCAAGTTTTGATACAAATGTGTTGTGGCTGGGAATCCTTTAATTTGTCCTCTTTGAAACATTACAATGTTGTAAGCCATTACCAGCCTTGGGACAGATTGTCCTCTTACAGTGAAGTAAATCAGAAGAAACTATACTGAAGTCAGTGATATAACAAAGGTGTAAAACTGGTGCAAGTAAGAAGAGAATGAAACCTATTGTATTTTGTACCAGTACCACTTCAAATACTTGGAGTCATACTGAGGATGTTAGGGAATGCGTGGGTGGTTTGGAGTGTAACAACAGTTCTTAGGTAGACTGTCTAAATTTTTGTCATTATAATAGCTGTTGCTTTAAGTCACCTAAGGACCCACCCAGGAAATTACACTGTTGTGCTTCCATTAGATACTATCAGTTGTAAGCTTTAAAAAAAAACTATGTTGAAAATAAGTTACGCACATGCAATTGACTGGTTTTTTTAATGTGCATTCACAGATTCCAAACTTGTAACTCCACCGGTTGCTAATTAGTTTCTAGGTGCAATTCAAGGTGTTGGCATTAATTATAAAGCTCTACTGGTTTGGATCTTTAGCTACCTGAAAGCCTGTGCCTACCCTCCAGGAATTCCCCAGAAATTGCAATTAGCTAAGTTAGCAGTCCCCTAGTTTTAATCATGAAAAGACTGCTGACAGGGCATTTTTAGGTAAAGGGCCTTTAAGTCTAGATGGTCCTTTCAGCCTTCCCCTTGATTTGAGAGGCCCAAGTCTGTTCATCTTGAGACCATGCTGTAAAACCTGCCTGTTACCAGAACTATGGTGTGTGGACATGATAGTCAGGGCTGCCTCCTTATATCAGTTGCTAAAACTAAAATATGATTCATCTGAGGAGATCTGTGTTTTGCTTTTGTTGACAAAGCTTGCAAACCTTAGCTACAAATCTGGCATGTTTGCTAATTTCATAATAGTCAGCCGGAATGGCTGTGCAGGCCCCTCTGAAAACCAGAGAACTCTGGATAAGAGAAAATCCTAAAGGGTATGAATTTATCTTATTAGGGAACTTCAAAATCTGGATTGACTCTATATTTCTCTTTACTTTCTCAGAGGAGCAGAAGCCAGGAGTTTATATCCTCTGCTGCCTTAAAAAATGCGTTTAAAAGACTAATGGCAGAAGGTTTGGTATAGAATCCCTCTTTGTGACAATGCCATCCCTGCAAGCTAGATAAATACAGTACAGTTGGTTCTTGAATTAAATTTCACAAGTGCAAGATTAGAACCTGTGTAATCTGGGGGCCCTGTAGTAGCAGAGCATACTAAACTGCTGCAGTCAACTGGAGCTCTGATGCAATCATGGTGCTTTTCTGCAGCCCACTGGTTCATGTACAGGGCCCTCCTCAGTCATTACTGGTGATCTACAGGTGTGAACAATACAGTTTGGCAGCTGCAAGTTTCAAATCCTAGAAAGTGTAGCTTCCACATGTGAAAAATAATGTGCTCATAGTTTCAAAAATAGGATCCTAAAATTAGGCTTCTTAATCTACATTTAGGGACCCAAAACTACCCATTATTGAGAAGAGTGGAACACACAACAATTCCTGTTGAGTTACATAGAGCTGTTGGGTGCTCAGCACCTTTGAAAGTCAGACCATTTAGGTGCCTAACCATGGACTTAGGAGCCTAACTTCAGGCTTCTGTTTTTGAAAATCTTGACCCGTGTCTTCATTTCTCAGTTTATAAAAACAATTTACCTTCAATTTCAGTAACAGGAATTAATTTTATCGGAGGGGTGGGCGGGAAAGACATGTTCCTTTCCCTATGTAAGTCTAGATACACTATATCCAGTTGTGTACACGTACAAAGTAAATTTTCCCATCTTTATGTGCATGTACTTAATCCTCTTTGGTGTGTTTTTACAATGAGATAGTTATCTTGTTGTAAGATCCTAGCGCAGATGAGGAACTGTAGTTTTTACCTCAGGAAAGCAAGGCAAGGTAAACTCCAAGTAGAGGGTATAGTGTTGACCTTGACTAGCTACTTTGGAGTAAAAACTGCCTGTGCCATGTCTCCAATCAGATTTTACAGTGAGATACCTATACAGATATACCTTAGCCTGGTCAAGAAAGGTTATGTTTCCACCTTTGTTCTCTCCTTCATCTTCAGGAAGAGGAGTTTCTTTAATAACCAGGTCAGATGTTAAAACAAGATAAAAGGATACTCCTGTTTCTGCTATCTTTCCAGTGTCTCCTTTGCACATTTGTTCTATCTACTGCTAGAGGAGCTTTTCTTTCTTTGGGGCTCTGTTAGTTGTTCTTGTATTTCCCTGGTTTGGGTGAAATGCTATGTCAAGTTTTATTTCACTGTGTAGCAGCTAACAGGAGGAAGGTCCAGGTGGTCTGTAGAAAATGTGGCAGTGGATCCTTCCATTCATTCCTTATGGTAAATGTGTGTTAAAGTCTGGTCATTGGACTGGAATAGTCTTTGAAAGAGCTTTGACACAGCTTCTTCGTGGTTTGTGGGAGAGAGTTCCTCTCCTCGGCCCATACTGCACAGCTCCCCAGGACCTAGCCTAGCTACTTACACCAGTTGTTGAGTCAATTTTCTTCGATATGGTTTTATATATGACAATGAGGTGGGAGTGAGGCTGTTTTTTCTTTTCCATATTCTGGGTTTCATTATACACCTTTGGAAATATTAGGGGTTCAATCATCTTGCCCTTCTATAACATCTTGGTGAAAAACAGTGAAGAGGGGCAAGTAAGACTGTTTAAAGGAGACTTCAACTAATTTCTTTTTGGTTGTGAAACAGCTCCATCCACCTGACATAATTAAAAAATGGTAACTCACCTGTGAAAACTAATGGGCCAACATTAATCCCTGGTAGAATTCCATGATCAGTGGGTCTTTATTACCTTCAGACAAACATATCAGGGGTTATCTATTTTTATTAATGTACCACCCCCTGAATTATTGCTGTAGATAATGAGCCAACACATGTATCACATTGTGTCTCAGGGAGGTATGTGTTTGGATAGTAAATTGCAAAATTCTTACATACCGGGTCCCTGCCTCCCATGTAGTGCTAGTGTACACACACCTCATTCCTTATGTCCCATGGAGAAGGAAGGACTACTTCTTCAAGGCTACAAATATCTATCTTTAATGCACTTCTTAAGGCCCTGGTCTTTTAGAACCACTTTCAAATGGTGCACAGCCCAGGGTACGTGTATACTGGATTGTCTTGTGTGAATCAGAAGCTGTGTGTAGCCCAGGGGCTCTTCCATGAAGAGCTCTTCCTCATCATTGCCAAGATTAGGACAAAACTTACAAACTGAGCTCAATGTAAATTTCATTTGCAAACAGGTGAGATCTCATGAACTGATTCTCTGTGTGTACAATTAGCTTAGAGATTATTATTATTTATTGTATTACTGTAGCATCTTGGGACCTCTTCCCACTGGGCCACACCACTTCTGGGTCAGCAAAACTGGTCCATGTCCCCTCTTTCTATTTGACTGCCATTTCTGGTATGTCATGAGAATATGTGTGAGCCTTGGACTTATGAATAAGGTTCAAGTATTGCTTCTTTATTTCTATACCCACTTGACTTGTTTTTGTTTTAAATTCTCTACAAACCATAATCAGTCACAGAACATTTATGCAGCAATAAATAAAAAAAAGTATGTACAGTAGTTCATAGTGGTTCATGCATGATGGGATTCATTTATTTCACGCTCTAAAAAATTCCATATTAATAACTAAAAACATTTCCCCTTTTTAGCTATTTTAGTTACATAATAGACATCTTCTCCCTTTAAATGTTACTTTAAATCCACCTTCCTTTACAAACTGTTTTTTTTTAAAACAAAACAACTGCAGCTGGAATAATTTTTCATCAAAAGTAATTAAGGAAACATGCTGAAGAAAAGGCGGAAAACATGCTGTTACTGTGGAGCTGGAGTGACACCTTTACAAGTACTATATGCTGTCCCCAATAGTATGCAATGTATCTCTTTCAAAAGGGAGGGATCAAATTAATTCAGTGTAAATGCTGGCGTTTTAGTGATGGGTAAACCTCATGGTCCTTGAAGATTCTGTCCAGTCTGAATAAGCTCCTGAAAGTGATGATGTTTCTCTGAACTGTTCAGATATGTCTACACAGCATTTTGGAGTCTGTGCAAGCGAGCCCCCCAGCCTGGGCTGACAGATTCAGGCAAGTGAGGCTCATGTTAGCATTCTAAAAGCACTGTATAGACAGCACTTTGAAATTGGAGATCAGGCTGGAACTTGGGCTCTGAAGCCTAGGGATGGGGTGGGCTTCAGAGCCCCAGCTCCAGCCCAACCACATGGAGTAGAAGGTTCATTTCAGTTGAGGAAAAAAATTAATCTGTATTTAGTGAGCCTCAAACAGTGACGGTGGTCTAAGGACTATGGCAGCTCTGGTGCCATTAACCCGCAAAACATATTTCAAGACAATTGGAAAAGTAATCTTGGAACAACCTTATCTATTTGTCTTCACCACAGACAGCTTTTCAGCTGGTAGGGAGCTTGCAGGCGCCAGCAATGGCAGTCTGTGGTTATCCTAAAAACCCAGGGATTTATGGGTGTGGTTCTTCTGGACCCGAAAGCCTAGCCCTCGGCAACTGTAAGGGACTGTGAATAATCTATGATCTCTAGTTAAAATCAGTGACATGCTTTCAACCTGGAGCATGAAAATGAAAACTAATCACTATCTTAGCATGGACATCTACATTTAAAGAATGAAAGTCATGGCTCTCTCTCGCTTTTTTTTGCATTCCCATCTTTCTTCCCAGTCCTCCTCCTCCCCTGCCCTCCGCTCCAGATTAGGTGGGCTTGCTACTGTAGGCTTTGCAGTCGATTAAAAGCTGGCTCTGGGTGGGAGATCGGGCAGTGCAAAATCATTCTACAGGGGTCCCTGGGATTGTGAAATCTGGTGCAGAATGCTTTCACTGCACAGCAACAGGCATGCAAGTCAGTCACTTCTGCTGCCTGAAGCCATGCGGTAGGCTATGCTGTAGTGCTTTTTAGGCTGATAGCAAATACCAAAGACCTTTAGAAAAAATGGTTACACCTGATTAAATTATTCAAAATCTCTAGAGTTACATCTCTTTTTATGGCTTTAAATTGACTCACCTGTTAACTTAGAGTGTTCAGATTCTTCTAAAATTTTATTGTACTTAAGCTATAGAGGCATCCAGAATGGAACAGTGAATTATGAAGCAGCACAGAGACTTACCATTTCTCATTAAAAAGCCTTTACCACAATTAGATAGCTCTCAGATGCATTCTTTCTAGCTGTGTCGCAGTTCAATTGCTATTTTTACTATTCAAATGTTTTGAGAATTGATTTTAATTTCTATTACCTTATCTCTGACATTTCCTTTGGGCCCCAGGGCAGCTAGGAGTAGGGCAGAGGCAAGCAGCAGAGAAGGTTAACTTAGCATGCAGGGCTGGCCAGCCCCCTGATCTCCCCAGAAATGCTCCCTTTGTTCTCCCCATGGGGTAGCTTTCCTCTTTTGGGGGAAGGCGCTCTTCTCTTCCCTCGAGGTGCTAGGGGACTGAGTCTCAGTTACGCTAAGGCCTCTTTGTGCTGCTGTAGCAGAATGAGGAATCCTTAAAGAAGGCAGAAATGCCCCCTTGAAAATTCTTCCCTTTAACGAGAACGTCCCTGGTCGGTGTGAAGCTGATGCAAGGACTCCTTCTTGCCCCAAGTGCAAGAAAGGAGTAACTGAGAATCAGGCTGTTGATCTTCTGAGGGAGGGACACATGTGCGTCTCTTCCCCAGCCCCCGCCCCCATAACCATCTCCTCTATGTGTAGGGGAATGCTTCTCCCTGCCCCTTCCCTCCTAGCTATCCAATTATAGGGCAGTACAAGTGTTGCTCCTTTCCTGTCCCTCCTTCCTCTTCCGTCCACACATGTGAAGTGTTTGAAGCAATAGCAGCTTGTGGTCTTCTGACTTCACACAGCTTTGGCTGACTTCTCTAGTGCTGCTGGTCATGACCCCAGCTCCTGCTGGTGACATATAGCCCAGTCCTGTTGCTCTTTAAGCCAATGGCAAAATTCTCATCACATGTTAATGGTGCAGGATCAAGGGGCAGTGAGAGGGCTGCTCCAAAATGAAATCAGATCAAGACTGGTCATTATTCAGCTGGAACCTGACTTCTCTGAAAAGTGGGGTCAGAAATTCCAGCCACTCTAAGATGCTCACATTGGCAAGAGGTGACTGAGTGCACTCTTGTATGCAGAAATACAATTATATTCCTGTAGTAAATACTTAAAGAAATAACACATATTTATTCAAACACTCAAATAGTGAATATGTGTCATACATTTAATAGGCCAGTGTGAGAAACTGGGCCAAGACTGCAGACAGAAACAGACAGATGGAGAAATAGAGATCTATTATTATTATTATTATTCATTATTTGCTTTGTACTACCAGTGTGCTCAGTACTATACAAACATAGAGTAGACAAAGTCCCTGCCCCCAGGAGTTTACAATCTAATTAGCAGTAATTCTCCTAATCCTCCTAGTAATTGGGTGTGGGTTTATGTGGTGCAGATGGGCAGACAGCTACAGCATTGTTTCAGGAAACTTCTATTTTTCAGAGAGAGAGAAAATGTAGATTGCATAAATGGTAAATAAATAATAGCTAAAAACTTGAGGCCTCATTCTCCCCACATAGGACGCAAGTAATTTCTGAAAATGTCAATGGGAGCTACTTGTGTCCTGTGGCAGGAGAACTGGCCCTCTAGTAATGCATAGTGCAGGCCACAGAGCCTCTAGTAATAGAGTTTGGCTTTGCTTCTGCCGACCATAGTCTGCCTGTGTACTTTTCCTCAGCCTGTCTTCAAGTAACCCTTTCCATCTAGAAAGAGGAGGGTCTGAGGAGCTGTAACAATTCAAGTGGATGGAAATATATTTTGCTTTTTCAGTCAAGAGTCATGTAGATTTGGATCACCATCAATTGCTTTCTCTTGCACCAGACAGTTAAGTTTCACCTCAGTTGCGTGACCCAAACTCTCTTAGCACAGTCAGACTTTTTAGAGCCTTACTGCAGTCCAGCCTCAGATTCTAATTTAAAATCTCCAGTGCCCCTTTTTATATGAGCTGAATCTCAAGAGATGCATGTATAAAATGAGTCCAGGTTATAATCGTTTTTTATTTTACTTTAACATCAAGAACTAAGCTTGTAGTAGGTTCTTTACAGGTAGATTGTATAGTTAATAAGGTTTTTTATAGACCACTTTCTCTTGGAGTGTGCTGGTTTTCAGTTAAAGATGAAGCTAGCTTCTACCATCAGTCTACTTTTGACCCAGAAGTGCCCCTCTAATTTTGCTAAAACTAAATCTATCTCATATGAAAATTTCTACTTTGGTATCAGATCACACAGAGAATTCTTTAGGAAACTAATGCAAATTGCACAAGAAACTTCAGACACGTGGTTTTAAAAAAACAAGGAGTCATATTTCCAAGGTTAGGTGCACACATACAGACAGACATTTACACACTTACATAGGCATTTGTACATATCTGATTTACAGGCATAAATCATATATTGGCATGTATAAATGAGCATTCATGCCTAAAAAAAAAATATGGCCAAGATATTTTTCATTTCCTAGAAAGTTTTCTAATCCTTTCTTAGGGCTTTGTTTCTCAAATATCTTGGCCTAGAAACTCCAGATTTGTTGTGTTTGTCTCACTGTGCATTGATAACATACGAACATAAGAATGGCCCTACTGGGTCAGAGCAAGGGTCCATCTAGCCCAATATCCTATCTTCCGACAGTGACCAGTGCCAGGTGCCCTGGAGGGAATGAACAGAATATGTAATCATCAAGTGATCCATCCCCAGTCACTCATTCCCAGCTTGTGGCAAACAGAGGCTAGGGACATCATCCCTGCCCATCCTGGCTAATAGCCATTGATAGACCTATCCTCCATTAATTTATCTAGTTCTTTTTTGAACCCTGTTATGGTCCTGGCCTTCACAACATCTTCTGGCAAGGAGTTCCACAGATTGACTGTGTTTGTTTGAAGAAATACTTCCTTTCATTTGTTTTAAACCTGCTGCTTATTAATTTCATTTGGTGACCCCTAGTTCTTGTGTTATAAGTAGTAAACAACACTCCCTTATCTACTTTCTCTACACCAGTCATGATTTTATAGACCTCAATCATATCTCCCCTTAGCCATATCTTTTCCAAGCTGAAAAGTCCCAGTCTTGTTAATCTCTCCTCATACAGAAGCCATTCCATACCTCTTTTGTTGACATTTTCTGAACCTTTTCCAATTCCAATATATCTCTTTTGAGATGGGGCAACCACATCTGCATACAGTATTCAAGATGTGGGTATACCATGGATTTATATAGAGGCAACATGATATTTTCTGTCCTATTATCTATCCCTTTCTTAATTATTCCCAGCATTCTGTTTGCTTTTTTGACTGCTGCTGCACATTGAGTGAATGTTTTCAGAGAACTATCCGGAATGACTCCAAGATCTCTTTCTTGAGTGGTAACAACTAAATTAGACCCCCATCATTTTATATGTATAGTTGGGATTATGGTTTCCAATGTGCATTACTTTTCATTTATCAACATTAAATTTCATTTGCCATTTTGTTGCTCAGACAGTCAGTTTTAAGAGATCTTTTTGTAGCTCTTCTCAGTCTGCCTGGGTCTTAACTATCCTTAGTAATTGTGTATCATCTGCAAATTTTGCCACCTCACTGTTTACCCCCTTTTCCAGATCATTTATGAATATGTTGAATAGGACTGGTCCCGGTACAGACCCCTGGGGGACACTAGTATTTACCTTTCTCCATTCTGAAAACTGACCATTTATTCCTAGCCTTTGTTTCCTATCTTTTAACCAGTTACCAATCTGTGAGAGTATGACGGAGTTAGATCACGGACCCCCCCTTGGAAGCTGCCACCTTACGTGCCAAGACTACCTCTGCCCCTGCTTTCCTGCGCTGTCAGCTTAGGACTTCAGTGCCCTACCTGTTTTGGGCGAGACTCGCTAGCCTGCTGCAAACCCAGACCCAGGTCTGAATCATGTCCTCTAACAGTTTTAGGCTTACCTAAAAGTAGCTAACAGAGGTGTTCTTGTCTTTGACACTCAGATGCCCAATTCCCAATGGGGTCTATACCCAATCCAAATAAATTTGTTTTACCCTGTATAAAGCTTATGCAGGGTAAACTCATAAATTGTTTGCCCTCTATAACACTGAGAGATATGCACAGTTTGCCCACCCAGATATTAACACATACTCTGAGTTAATTAATAAGTAAAAAGTGATTTTATTAAACACAGAAAGTAAGATTTAAGTGCTTCCAAGTAGTAAACAGACAGAACAAAGTAAGTCACCAAGCAAAATAAAATAAAATGCACAAATCTATGTCTAATCAAACTGAATACAGATAATCTCACCCTTAGATGCTTCAGTAAGTTTTTTCCTCAGACTGGACACCTTCCAGGCCTGGACACAATTCTTTCCCCTGGTACAGTCTTGTTCCAGCTCAGGTGGTAGCTAGGGGATTCCTCATGATGACTTTCTCCTTTGTTCTGTTCCACCCATTTAAATATCTTTTGCATAAGGCGGGAATCCTTTCTCCCTCTCTGGATTCCCACCTCCTCCTTCTCAATGGAAAGACACCATTAAGATGGATTCCAGTTCAGGTGACATGATCACATGTCACTGTAAGACTTCAAGCCTTCATTCCTCCCAGCCTGACTTACAGGAAGGCTTGCCTGCAAACAGAGCCATCCACAGTCAATTGTCCTGGTTGATGGAAGCCATCAAGATTCCAAACCGCCATTAAAGTCCCACACTTTGCATAATTACAATAGGTCCTCAGAGTTATATTCCATATTTCTAGCTTCAGATATAAGAGTGATACGTTTATACAAATAGAATGACCACACTCAGTAGATTATAAGCTTTGTAATGATACCTTACAAGAGACTTTTTGCATGAAGCATATTCCAGTTACATTATATTCACTCATTAGCGTATTTTATAAAATCATATAGACTGCAACGTCACAGAGAGCACCATCCCTCTTATCACATGGAAGCTTACTTTGCGTAAGAGCCTTTGGTGAGGGACCTTGTCAAAGGCTTTCTGAAAATCTAAGTACACTATATCCACTGGATCTCCTTGGTCCACATGCTTGTTGGCCCCCATCAAAGAATTCTAGTAGATTGGTGAGTCATGATTTCCCTTTACAAAAACCATGTTGACTCTTCCTCAACAAATTATGTTCATCTATATGTCTGACAACATTGTTCTTTATTATAGTTTCAACCAGTTTGCCCAGTACTGAAGTCAGGCCTTAGGTTTGATGCCTTTGGTTAGTTTAGGAAATATTGGAGTCACTTATTACACGCTGTTTTCTGGAACATTTTAACTCCTACATAGTCCCATGCAAGTATTAAAATCCCTGGATGGTCCATTGACTGCAGATCATGGTCCTTGACATCTTTCTAATGCCTGTTTTGGAAAAGTCTCTGTACATGTTGGAAGTGCACAAGGGGAGGTCAGCGGTATCCAGATTGGGGAAGAAGAGGAAACAAGACAGCATATGAAGACTTATTTGGTAGAAGTGAAGGGAGACTGGGGCATGGAACTATGTGGGCATTGCTGCAGAGTTTCCAAGATGTGGGGTGGAGCTTCTCAAATCTGCATTGAGTGAGCTGCAGAGTGAAGGGTGTCTATGTAGCAAGGGCAGTGAAGGCATGGTGAGAAGTCAGTTACTTAGGGCACTCATCTGAGCTAGATGAGACCGAAGTTGAAGTTTCTGCTCTGTCTGATTCAGATCAGGGACTTCAGTGTGTCTCTCCCATATCCCAAATTTGTAAGGTCTGTGTCATTCTGATGTGGAACAGAAACAAACATCTGAGCATCAACATCTTTCACACAATGGAATTATTGTTGTCCAGCCAACGCACCTTTTCAGCTCCCTATGGCCAGATGCAGGGTTCATTAGCCAGCCATTGCCTGATGTGCAGATTATTAGCCTTGTCTGGATCCTATCACAGAGCAATTCCTGACAAATGATTTAATAAATCTAAGGCTATTTGAACACCAAAACAAATTTGCTAAACTAAGGATAAAAATATGTATTGGGAGCCTCATACAGCATGATATGTATATGATGTTGGGGAGTACACTTGTTTCTTGATTTCATTTGTACCTGGAAATATATTGAGGCAGAGTGAAAGCTGATTGCTCTACTTCAATATTTTCAACTTTAAAAAAAAAGTTACTTTAACTCTAAATTTATTTTTTATGTTAAACTGCAAGTTACTTTTAAGACATTTTTCTCTGAAGTTACTGAAGTCTTTAAACGTCTCTCAGAACTAATGGATTTTTATCTTGGATTTACAGGTATGATAAATGTGTTTTCTCTGTCTTTCAGTGAAATATAGGTGTCAGTGAAGAGCTGGTTGTACTGACAGATACATTGTTTCACTTTTAGTTCTGGATTTCTCATTCTTTTCTTTCCAAGAGCCCAGTAACTTAATTTGTACAAAATATAAATAGTAAGCCCAGTTGCACAAACTCAAAAACATGTATTTGCCATCTATTAATAGCATGCTTCCTTTCTGGTAACACAGGAAATCTCACACAAACAAGTGCACTGATAACTGCGATAAACAAGTTGATGTTGTGCTTATTTTACTGCTTTCAGACTTCAAGACTGCAAAATAAATATCTGTTAAGGTGAAGGAAGAAGAAAATAGAAAAGTAGGAAATATACCATTCAGAGAAGGCACATTTTAGCTAATGAACAATCTTTAGATAAGAATAAAGATTCAAACCAAAATATTTAAATGTCAACATGTAAACTTTAGGCATTAAATTCATATTTCCAATCATTTAATGGGATGACTTTGAGGTGAAAAGAGTCACTTTTTTCACAAAATCCTGAGGCAACATCAAGAAGAGATTGACCCAAGCCACAAAATTTGGATCCAGATCTCAAACACTCCAAAGATCAAGGATGTTCAGTTGCAGGATGTTGGTTTAATAGCGCCGCAAAATTTGGATCCAGATTTGAGTTTGAATTCTGATCTATTCAATTCTGATCCCCACACCTGCAAAGTTTGGGGTGTTTGTATTTCAGGTTTGGGTTTAGACATACCTCTAACATTAATGAGTGAGAATTCCCTTCCCAGGGTCATAACTATATCTAACATCTACATGGAACTTCTCTATAACCATTGCCTTCCCATGACATTCTTCAGTGTCCTCTTTGTCATCTACTTTTCCATGTGCCCGGTACAGGGCGAGAGGTTTTTTTTTCTCCTACTATATTGTCAGGTTTCTGGCTAAGGGTTTGTCTATATAGGAAGTTAGTGTGCAGCAAGATAGGATTTGAATTTATAACACACTAGCTACTACACACTAATCCCTAAAGTGGATACTCTTATTGTGCACTAAGGCTGCGTCTACACTTGAAGCTGGGGGAGACCGAACCTGTTTGTATTTGGTGTGGCTAACTCATACTGCCATTGCCACTGCCCAGGCTACCACGGCTATACTACTATTTTTAGTGTGCAGCTCAGTTAGAGCTAGCGCAAGTATGACTGCTCAAGCTGGGAATCAAATCCCCAGCTCCAAGTGTAGAGCTACCTTAAAAGTCCCTGGGGCAGTTTTGCTTAGTACACCTGAAAGTGTATTAAGCTAAAGCACACAAAGGCACTTTTAGTGCACAACAAGTAGCTGCATAGGGAGTTAATGCATTGTTTTGAAGTATTCAGAAATGTCCACAAAATTTTTTACTGAAAGTTTTCAGTTTTAAAGTTTTCCATTCCCCCTCCCCCATTTCCCTCCTTTTTCATTTTACCACTGAAAAGGGGAATCTAAAGACAAAGGATGGGTATGAAAAAAGAAAAAACATCAACTGAAAAATGAAAATAGAAGGTTTGGAAAAACCTGTTGTTTTTTTTTAAATAAAAGGCTGTTTTTTCAATTAAAAAATTTCATTCAAAATTTTTCACCCAGCTCTATTTCTAACACTTCCATTGTAAGGACGTTTGGAGTAGTGATGAGCTAACTCCTTTAATCTAAGTATAAAGTAACACAAATACTATCAGTCAAAAACTTGTCTTGGATATGCAAATACAGAGAGACTGGAAAAAACCATACATTTTATATACATGGCCTTATATACATTATGTATGTTGTACAACAGTGCCTGCCTGCCTACACAGTATTTTGCTAATTTTATGAACACCAAATATAATTCAGTTGGAGAGGTTGACAAAACTTCTAATTCTAAGACAATTTTTTCATCTCTGCTTTAGAGGTCTTGGAAAGAATAAGTGTTGTTTCTGTCTTTTAGGTTGGATTGTGTGTTTAGTTAACTTCCCTTGTCATTTCTTCTCCTACTGACCAGCAAGCCTTTATCCATTTTTCTTTTGAGTTTTACAGGATCACCTGTTTTGGGGTTATCTGCTGAGCAACTTGAAGCTGCTCCTGCTCCCAGTACTAAAGGCCAGGCAGAAGGAAAGAGAGAGAGGGGCTTTCTCCTCCTCTCTCTGCAGTTAAAAACAGCAGGACAAAGGGAGCTGCTTCCTGTAGCATTGACTTACAATTGTCAAGAATTGTATGGGTTTTTTTTTTCATTTCTGGATTCTTGGGAATGAGAAGGGATGCCTGGCCCAAGGGCAAAGACTTACAACTGTCCCATCCAAATCAGGATTGTTGGAATGTACATTATGATGAGAGACTTAGGACTTATCTGCGTGGGATGTTAGTGTGCAGGAAGCGAGGGTGGAATTTACAGCACACTAGCTACTCCTTGTCATTTAATATTTTTGTTACCAGCTCTCTCTTGAAGGAAATTGATCCACATAAACTGGGGAGGGGGACATCTGTACAATTGTCTATCTAAAAATTCTTACTCACAAAGGCCTCTTCAGATTGTTCAGCTGTGCAGTTGTATTACTTCAATTAATTCTAAAGATACTACTGAATTAGATGTCCTGAGAACCATCTGGAAATGAGATCTAGGTACACAACACCTGAAATCTGGTACAATATTTATTCTATTTTTAAAAACATTCCTGTTCATTTACGTGTATGATTATTCCCATGGAAAAGAATATTCATGATATTATCAAAGAAAATGGCTCCTCTGAGCTTCTTTCATAGTAATGAAGCTAATCCTAGCAAAGTACCATTTCTATGCTGATCTACCTCTGCTCCACTCCTGTCCCCTGTCCAGACTAAAATGCTAGCCTGTCCCTCCGAAATCTCCTAGTGGATGTCTAGCCCTCAGCTCAAGCTCAACATAACTAAAACACAGCTCTTTATTCGTCCCCCTATCCACAAATCCTTCCCCCCACCTCCTGTCTTGATCACTGTGAAAAACATTCTGCCAATTACTCAGGCCCATAACCTGGGCATTGTCTTCAGCTTGGACTGTTTTGTAGATCCTCATGTCCAAGTTGTGTCTAAATCTTGCCAATTCTTTCTGTATTACAATTAAGATACAGTCTTTCCTACCCATCCATTCACCTAAAACACTTGTTCAGGCTCTCATTATCTTGTGTTTCAATTACTACAATAGCCTTTTCTCTGGCCTTGACAAATGCACCCTTGACCGACTCATTTCCCTTCAGGATGCTGCTGCAAAGATAATTTCCTTGCCCATGACTTTGACCATTTCACCTCTCTCTTTGCATCTCTTCATTGGCTCCCTTTCCGCTATCGTATCAAACATAAGCTGCTTGGCTTCAGTTTCAAGGCCCCTTGTGACCTATCTCTACTCTACTCTACCTATCAGCTTTCATTCACTACTGAGATGTCATCTTCTGCCTCCCATATGCCACTAATGCCAGCCTCCATCACCCACTTGTTCTATTTTCAGACAAGCACCTTCATGCTCCTCCTGTTTGGGAGGAGCTCCCCATAAACATCCACAAAGCAGCTCATTATCTTCCTTCAAATCCCAGCTCAAAACTCTTGTTTGCCAAGCTGTCTACAAAAAACTTGACAAGGATTAGACCACAAATGCATTGATACCATTGCTTATCACGCTGGCCAGTACTGTACTATGTCAGTCTGTCTGCATTCATCTGTTGTCTCTTGCCTTATACTTCCGATGGTAAGCTCTTTGGGGAAGGGGCCATCTTTCCATCCTGTTTGTACAGTGTCGAGTATAATGCGGTCTTGGTTCATGACTAGGTCTCTGAAGCGTTACGATAACACACATTATTATTAATACTCAAGTAGAAATCATCTTATATATCTATATGTCAGTTATGTCAGATACACCAAGCCGGCAATAACGAAAATAGACAACATATTATGAAAGACTCTAAGATGTCCAATATTATGAAAGCTGATTTACTTGAATGATCTGAATAGCAGCAAAACTCATCTATACCTGAATCAGGACTTTCTCTCCTTTTCTTTAAAATGTGTGTATGTACACACAGACATTGTTATTCGTTTTACAGTAGCAGCTAGATGCTTGAACTCAGATCAGGGCCCCATTGTTCTAAGACCAGTACATATATGTGATAAGAGACAGTCCCTTTGCCAAAGAACTGACAGTTGAAACAGAAAGAAAAATTGTAGGAGAAAGGAAGTATTATTCTCATATTGAAGATGGAGAAATGAGGCATAGGAAGATTAAATGACTTGCCTAAGGTCACATGGAAGTCCATGGTACATCCAGGAATTGAACTCAGACTTCCTGAGTCCCAATTCAATGTCTTGACCTCTGTGTATTATATATACACACACTATGATAGTTTAAATACCCTAGTGGTCTAAAAAAACATGAATAGGAAACATTAAAAAACAAAACAAAGCACATACCACCAGTTTGAAAAGACAACCAACCTATTCAACAATCTTGAGTCGCTGAGCAATGACTAATCAAATATGATTTGTAATGTGTTCTAGACAGACAGTAATAATATTCAGCTCAGTTAGAGGTGCAGTTAGAAAAGTCTTAGGATGGACAAACTTCTCACCAACAATTAAAGTTCTTTTCAAAGTTGTGAGTGTGTTGTTTTTTCCTCTCCCCCTTAGGCACTCCCTCCCCATGCCCTAGTTAGCTAGTCAGAAAGTGCAAAGAACAGAGATGTGGGAATAATGAATTACTCTATTCACTTATTATTCTTGATGAACAGTAAACTATTCTAACAACATTTACTATTCTATTCATTTATTACTTGAGAATAATTAGCAGGGAAAAGCTGTTAAAAAGTTTCTCCAAAGTTAGACTTTAATGGTTTTATTGTGTTTATTTTCACCTGTGTGGAAATCTCTGTAGCTCTCCTTGCTTAGATGTTCCCATCTCCGCCCCCACTCAGATGTGCATCCACCTCTCCCTGCCTGTCCATTGTCCCTGTCTTGATTAGACATGCCAAATTGCCTTACATTCAGACACGTCTCCTTCCCTCTCAAAGACCCAGCCACTCACCTTCACTTAGATCATGCCCACCACCACATCTGTTTCCTCCTGACCCTTCAGATGCACACTCTCTGGGCAAATGAGTAGAGAGGGAAGATAAGCAGACAGCATTTGAATGAGGGAAAAAGCACATGTCTGAGTGAGAGGATAGAAGCATCAAGTAGAGTGTAAGTCTATATAAAGTGAGAGGAAAGCCTACATCTGAATGAGAGGAGGTGAATGTAGGGAAAAGTACATGTCTGAGTAAGGGACCGTCTAGTAAAATAAGGGAGAGATGCATGTCTGGGCAGGTGGGTATGGCCAAGTGAGATGCTGAAATCAGTATGCCTCCATGAAGGCAAATAAGTCCACCCACATGCAGGTGGTTTCATTGGAGCTGTGCTCACTTATGCCAGCATTTATTTTGGGCCATAATCATTGCCATAATTGATTTTGCTTTTCCTCTGGATCCCAGGATCATTCTGCTGGGTCTGTTTCCCAGTATTTCATATCCACCAATTTGAAGAAAAAGGTGTGGACATGAAAAATTCCAGAGTAAAAATTCCAGAAAAATTCCTGCTTGTTATCAGGGCTGCAGGAATAGTACTTGTAGCCTTTTTTGTCTTCCTTTTGAGTTGCTATGCTTATGCTGGTGAGAAGGTTTCCAGCATGCTATTGCCTATCCAAGCCAAACATGGCCAATATCCGTGTCCCATGTGCTTTTTGTATGCAATATGCTTCACCTTTTTATATCAACTCTGTTATCTTGGTATCTGGAGAGAAGGTAATCTGAAGCAAAATCAATGTTCTGCAGAAGAGTAGACTTTCAATGAATTGTCTGAAATATTATACTATGACAAAATACACCAAAACTGTCATGTCATGTCACAGTATGGCAATCATCATGTAGCATCTGTTCTAGGCCCCCTCAATGAGGTTTGCTTTACTATTACTAAGGCTCTTCACCAAGACTTTAAAAATGTAATTATTATTGATATATCTGTTTCAGATGGTGCTGACTCCTCCCAGGGGATAATGACCAGTCTGTTTCAATTTAATTCAGTCTTTGGATCCAATGTCCCATGCTTCCAAGCCAGCTGGGTCTGGGTAGCATCCAGTCATTGTTTCTAGCTCTGGACCTTTAAGGTACACTCCATGGTGCAGACTCCTCATCTAGCACCGCCTGTCCATGTCCACCCCTTCTTTTGTTTCCTTAGACTCAGTCCATGTATCACTCCTGCCCTCTACCCTTCCTGCAAGCCTGCTGCTGTCTGGCAGTGGTTGGCTGTTGAGAGTGAGGAAAAGAGCTGGAGCAAATCTTGCCCTTAAATAAGGTTTCTGTCCCCTCTGTCATGTGCCCAGCTGATGAGCTTCAGAGCATCAGTCAGGGAGTTAGCTGGAAAGTCCCAGCCCCGATGAGTTCATGCTGGAAAACACCAATTTTCTTCACTGCCTGTAGCAAAACCATTGTTTTAGCATGCTGCACTTTAATTGATTACTCTTGTGTTAGCTCTACAGGGAGTTAAGTATTACAAAAAACTGCTCTTGTTCTGTCCTTGACATTTCTAAGAAGTTATATTTATATTCTCAACTGTAAGTCATCTTCTTCAAAATGGTGATTACAAAGTCAATTGATGGTCACAATTTCACCTGTGACTTTACCAACATACAGATATTATCCCAATGTATCATGATATCTGTGTACAATGGCATTATATAAATAAGTGAGGCTCAAGGCTAACGCCTCTGACTTTTGAGCAAGCCACACCCTATGTTAGGGATTCTTGGACACAGACGTACTAGACATATGTAGGTGTATCAAGTAATATACCTTTTGAAGGATGGCAGGATCTAAGGAAATTACATGAGTTGATTCTGATCTGTTGCCAGATCCCTTTGTAAATCAAAAGCACCTTCACCGAAGACAAGGGAGTTACATCAGTTCGTAATCCATGTAAGAGGTCCATATTTTAGTATTAGCCAGGCTGATGCTAGCTTCTTACTTTAGCAAATAATTGCAGGTAGGCGTATGTATATATGTTTATATCTGATTGCAGGATTCCACCCTCGTGCACTAGGGACCAGATTTTCAAAGGTATTTAGGCACTTAAAGGTGCAGGTTGTCACCTAGTGCAATTTTCAAAAGCACCTAAGCAGGTTAGGCACCTAACTCCCATTGAAATATGGCATAGTTGACTACATGCTCTGCCCACGTGGTTTACTAGAATAGGGCTTTGATGGTGCTGAGGTTGCTCTAAATTTCAGCAACGGCTAAACAGTTCTTAGGAGACCTGGGGACTGTAAAGTACAAAGGTGACTTACACCTTGCACTCCACCCTGGGGTCCTGTGTTGACCACAGTTTAACTGGACCTCCTACTCAGGGACCGCAGCTTAAGGCAAACAAATTAACATGCTGAAGAGAAACTCTCATTTGCAGAAGAACATAGGAAAGTGATCAAGAACACTGGATTCTCACTTCCAAGATTCATTTGTAACTTAACTCAATGTAAGTGATATTTTACCTTCTTCAGAAGAAAAGGAAACCAATGTTCCTTGTGTCTCAATGAGTCTTTAAAACAGTGGTTTCTCCCAAATTTCTATTCACTCACTGGAATTGGGGCGAGTAATCAAACTAACAATAAAATAGAGCTCACTAGGACAACTGACAACTTCATTGTTCTGCAGAGAGATACAATACACACCACGTTTGAAAGAGAATGCACTGCAAGAAAGTAAGTGGGGGACACTATCTGCATTGGCAGATCTTGTCAGTTGGAGCACTCCTCTGCTTCTGTCCTTAAATTGTAAAACATACTTGTTTGCACTTATATCCTCTACATTTTAAGAGTCACTTTAGGCTGCATGGAGAAAAAATGTTAACTATTCAAAGGTTGTAAATACTTCTTACCCTCACTAGTCTCGTAAAAATAGTGAGAGATGTGTTAGTTTTGATTTTGTAGCATGTAAAATATTCTTGGGATAATAAGAGAAAGGAATCCTTTATGCAACACTGCCACTGTCAGAAAGAGCCAGCTGGGGCAGGGTGAGTTTCTCTTTTGACATTGCCAGAAAAAGATTGAAAATAGATTGCACTTATCTAATATCACTAATGAAACCACTATGATGTCAGTTCTGATCAGGCTGTAATCGGAGTTGCTGATGGTGTGATAACAGGCTTCCTTTTTACGTGTTTTCTACATGTTTGCAGTGGAAAAGACCATAAATGATTAATTGTGGGTGAGTGGAAATAGTCGAGAAGAGAATAACTCTGCCACAACAACAACAAATGAGAGCAGGAGAGGACTTCACAGTGAGTGCAGAGGGGTGAGGGGAGGAGAGAGAGAATTCTGAGTATTATTGAATATGTGAAAGAAGACTCATTTATTTTATAAGAAGTAGATCACTCACATACACACATTCACAATTTTGTGGTCATTTAACTTTGCGTAAGTACTATTAATCAGCTCACCACAGCTTATCTTCTCTATTTCTTTGGAAATGTAACTTGAAATTTAAACCTAATGTTAAAAGGGAAAGTAATAGAAAGATGACTCAATCAAACAATAGGAAACACAACCTGTGTTTCACAGGTTTGTTTAAATGCCTTAGGCTCACGTTCTGCCACCTTTACTCACACTGAACAGAATCTTACATAGTGAGAAATCCCACTGAAGTCAGTTGGGTTACTTGCAGATGGGAGTAACAGCAGCAATATCTTCCCCTTCTATAGAAGTCTCTCACAGAGTCAGGATTCTATAAAAGATTCCTCCCCTAAATCTCTCTTATGTTCTCAGGCACAATATAAATACTAATCCTAGAGGGCCAGATTCTGATATCCTTACACTGAGTATGTAGGTATGACTTGGACTACGTGTGGATTAATAACTACTCATCATGAGTAATGGCAGCAGAATCTGACCCATACAATATATTCATCCCTTAGCATCTTCTTGAAGCTGCCAGGATGGAGGGCAAGGAATAGTCACAGGCTTTGTCTTATTAAGTTTCTTTGCTCTTGAAAAAAAGTGTACAAACATTTCAAACTCTATGTTACCCTTGTGTTGGTGCTTCATGTAGTAATGAGGGCCTGCTGTAGGAGCACCAGAATGTTTCCTTTTGGTCCTACTTTAGAGGGGTGCCTTCTGAAACTCAGATCATTTTGGCTCAAGCCTCCACATACAGACACTTACTCCAAAGTGTTTTTCTCTAAGGACAGAACATAAAAGAGCCTGGGTCGCCAAAGTGATTTTTCCCAACTCAGTATTTCTATGTTTAAATACTCAGGAGGCTCTCAGATACTAGAATGAGGAGGACTATATGGACAGATAGCAAATGATTGACATGGAATCAAAGGGGGACAGGTTGTAATAAAAAGCTGAATGAATGTAATGAAATGAAAAGCTAGGTGACTTAAAAAAAGTAACTATAAATAGCACTTAAGTACCCAATCAACACATAACTACAATATCAATAATCAGCTCCACCAGCCCTTACCCAGCTGGATACTGTTGCTGCTTAGAATGAAAGATAATCACCTTGGGAGACAGCTCCACTAGTTCATGTGGTGAACTAACTTGCACTGGGACCCTTTTAATGAAAATGTTACTTTATGTCAAGAGAAATGCTCACTCCCTATTGCTGCACAGAGCAGATTAGAGGTCAGTAACAGAAAGTGGATGGAAAGATCTGGCTCAGTAGCTACTGTACCTCACTCTTCTTCGCTCTTCCCAATTGTCATGCACCTGGTTGCTCCTCCACTGCAGTGAGGAGCTAAGTAGTGCTGTTGGAACAGCAGATGCATACTCTATCCATGGCTAGTATGGCAGCTGCTTTGGGCAATCAGTCTCTGTCTTCCTCTTCTCTCCACTACACTCCTGCATGTGTTGTGGATATTCAGTTCCTAGAAGTAGGGCAGAGTGGTGGAGTTCTGATTTTTATCATTTATGTATATAGTGATCCCCAAAAATGCTATGTGATTTACATAACAGTATGGATCCTGCCCCAAGGATTTACCTCAGGATCCAAGACACGTCTTCCCCTTACAGACCCAAGTCCAAGTGATTAAAGTTAACAAAAAGTGTATTAAAATACTATAGTAAATAGATCAAAAGAGAGATAGAAGACAAAGGCTGGGTCTTTGCTGGGGGTGCAGTGTCCACACTCTCTCTTGCCCCTCAGTAGCCCCTTTAGCCCTATCTCCTTGCAAATTCTTTGTCCTCTTGCAGCCAGCACTTAGACAAGCCATCAGAGGAAGGAGGTGGAATTCTATTTCCATGTAGTGAGGGTTAGGGAATCAGTCCAGTCCTGCTGCTCCCTATGGCTTACTTCCTGTCCAGTTGGGGGCTATGGCATACCCATACTTTCCTTTGCCCCCAGTAGCTCCTGCTTCTGACTGAGGTGCCTATTGGTCAGTGAACTGGGCCAATCAGTCATTTCAGGAAGGAAAGTGCTTTCATTCTACATTCCAGCCAAGCAGAGGGCCCATTGTTGCTGAATACTGGACAGTTCTAACAGCTCAATATCTGAGTTGGGCTACTTATATACAGAGTACACATTCAGTCTGTATCATGCTTGCTTTTTATATAGTTTATAAGTGTTATTGTCTGCCAAAATATAAACAGAAAATGCTAGGCATTTCTCTATGTACAAACTAATACAATAGGACAGCTGAATCCTCTAAAAGAGGTTATTATTGAAATACTAACTAGTCCATTGTACAAATATCAGACATAGTTATGAAAACCTTTTAGTGGTTTTCTTCTGGGAGTCTTTTAAAAGATAAAAGTGTTTTTGATTGTTTTGTAACACAATTGGCAAGAGAAGGGGAAACAACCAATCAACCAAAAAAAAAAATGTTAAATCCCTTGCGCTACTTAACTAAAAGAGTTATATTAAAGTCTAAGCCTCAATAAAAAGTTAGAACTGGAACCACTTGACCAGTTGAATAGAGAGCTCAGACAGAATTTATTTTTCTTCCTTCAAATAGATATTAATATTCCAAAGTGGTTAAGAATTGGGCAGAAGTAGACTCTGTATTAGAGATTCAAGCTCAGGTGAAGAAGACAAAATTATGAAGTCTAAAATACGTGATTTGATAAGGGGGTCACCATTAATATATTTGCAGTTTTGTCATTTGCTTAATTTATGCTACTACAGTACACTTAATATTGGAAATGTATATTTATTATAGGGAACACCATAGCAACATGAAATTGGGCAAATATTAATGATGACCACTGCTCTACTTTTTATCTTGTGTACTACAGTCAGGCTTGCAAACTAGTCCTTGGTGTGCAAACTAACCAAACTATCTTATTTGTCCTGACTAGAACTAAGTTAATTAATGATGAGTTTTTGTGTATTGTATTTTTAGGTAGGAGCAGAGCTCCACAGTGTTTGACATTGCACAAAGTTGAAAGCCACACGCCCTTGCTCCTGTCTAGGGAGCTTACATTCTAAGGTCACCCAAAAACTGGAATCAGTGCATATCATTAAGGGAAGTGCACTACTGTGGGAATACATACTGCAAGCTCCTGCCATATGAGTAAGGTGATTGTAGCCCCTGCTGAAGCCAATCTACTGGTGGTAGGAGGACCTCCAGTTCTCAGCCTGGGAGAGGAAGTGAAGAACCCCTACAGGAGCAGGAGGAGAAAAGGTGCACTGAGGGGCGAAGGGTAGATGTGTGGCTGGGAGCAGGGATAAAGTTGATGTGTAACTTGGTGGGAGGGCAAAGTTGATATGAGGGGTGAGTGGGTGCATAACTAATTGCTGGGTTGGGTGGTGAATGGGTAGTTGGGGGGGATGACACATAAGTAATTTGAACTTTAAGGTTTGAAGATAATCTAGAAGCTCCATGCCATCTGGCAGAACTTTGTAATTTGATTTTAGTTGGGTCTTGCTGTGAGAACTCCTGTACCAGGAGCCATGATCACCTTACTCTGTTAACCTGGGAGAGACTGTAACAGCCACTCACGCTGGGTATGGGCAGGGGAAGCTAAAAATCAAAGAACAGGCCAAAAATTGAGATAATTTTAAAAGAAATACCATGGATTTTGCACTAATCTCATGACTTTTACAGTCAGATTCATGATGTTTGAATGTCTGGTGTTGGCGATACTGAGAATATGATGATCAAGAACAGTTAGGTGATGATATCAAAAGTAATTAGGATTTTTTAAAAGTTTATAATGCCTAATAATATCATAGGAGAGAAAAACAGGCATAAATAACCCCGAAACATACAACAGCAGGCTTTAGTTATAAACATTCAGGATTTCTTACTACCAGATCTTTGGCCCTCACCGATTTATGCATTTAGCTTTTCTTGCCATAAGTAACTAGAAGTGCTCTTTCTTTATCTACCTCATCCCAGTTTGAGATGACCTTTTTTTTAAAGAAATCAAGCTTTTCCAATACATTCTACTGGTAGCTAGCCCTTTAAATCTGAGGAAGACACTCAGCTGCAGCTGTAAGGTAGCCATTTTGTATTTGATTGTTGTAGGTTGCATCACCTTCCTTTTCAGCTAGTCAGACATGCTGGTTTCTGTTTTGGTTTTGTTTGGCTTTTCCTTTCTCTTCTTTCTGAGGAGATGGCATATATTCACAAGCACCATAATGTTGCTTCATCTTTGTGCTAATATCCCATGCTCCTAATTAGTGTAGGGACAATTAAAGGGATTGGAGGGAAAGCATGCTCAGATCTCATGATTTTCAGAGAAAAAATTTGGTAAAAGTTTTTGTCTGAGATGGATTTCTTTTTCAGTGAGTTCTATAAATGGTCAAGGAGAAAGAAGTTAAATCTCTTTCCTTTTAGGTGCCCTGTTCTAATCATAATGGAGAATTGTTTTCAGAGTACATGCTTCATATTTTATTTATAGCAAGTCCTAATAACAGCAGAATGATGTCCCTTAGGGAGAGCCCCTGGTTCTACCATTACAGCTGAGCCAACTATGTTGTCTGTTGAAAATCAAGTTATTTATCTGGGTTTTATAGAGGCTCTCTCTGTATCTTAGACATGTGAATGACAATGATTTGTATTTATAGAGGTAGTTCTTTTCAATGTGTTCAACTATGATATTAAATTAATTTAAATGAAATAATAATCCAAAGGGAAAGGGTATTTTTGGATCTCCTGTCAGAAAGTAAAACAAAAGGGAAAGTTTTCTACATAATTTGAAAAGGCAACCCTAGCAGGGAAAGCTATCCCTTTTGATTTGTACTCTCACTCTCACTAGATAGATTTCTGGTTATAAGTATCTTGAATTTAATAAAAGTGATCTGGTTTGATACTGAAGGCTTAAATGGGCAAAGTGAAGTTTAGTAGGCTCAAAATATGACCTACCCACCATACAGAAAATATTACTGCAAAGTCTATAGTCAGAGAACATGTGTGTGTATATATATAATATAACTATAACTACATTGTATATTTTATTATTGGCAAGATGAAAACATATGTTGAAGTATTGGAATGTCACAGGGGATGGAAATTCTATTTTTTTTGACCTACTCGACTCCTAATTAATTAAATTGACCCTCACAACATGCTCATGATGGAGGTAAATATTATTATCCTGTTTTTTTACTAACTGGGAAATTAGGCACATTGCCATTAAGAGGCCACCAAAAGTCACACAAAAAATCCTAGCAGAGTTGCAAATATAATGCAGGGGTGAAACCCAGGCCCCATTGAAGTCAATGGCAAAGCTTACAATGATTCCAGTGGGGTCAGAATTTCACCCCAGGTATCTTGTCTCTCAGGTCTGTGTTTTAGTGAAGAGACCTACAGAGAAAAGGAACGTGGAAGAAAAAACAGATATCATTTTCAAGTTTTGGAGGATATTATCAACGACAGCGAGTAAAAATGATTACAAAAAATGAAGAAAAATACTTTGTGTCATTTAAAAACAATTCTGTTTAGTGGCTTTTTACACATCTCACACATTGTGGATATCCAAGGTGGGTTTTCAGATGGTAATAAGAGAATTATTTTTCAGGATCTGAAAAGCATAAAGAGCAAGAATGAAAAGACAAGGGGCTGATTCTGATCTCCTATTACTTTTTATTGAATCATTGAATCACAGGACTGGAAGGGACCTCAAGAAGTCATCTAGTCCAGTCTCTTGCACTCATAGCAGGACAAAATATTATCTAAACCATCCCTGACAGGTTCTTGTCTAACCTGCTCTTAAAAATCTACAATAATGGAGATTCCACAACCTCCCTAGGCAATTTATTCCAGTGCTTAACCATCCTGACAGGTAGTTTTTCCTAATGTCCAATCTAAACCTCCGTTGCTGCAATTTAAGCCCATTGCTTCATGTCCTATCCTCAAAGGTTAAGAAGAACAATTTTTCTCCCTCCTCCTGGTTCACTTCCATATTGATGTTCACTCCAAGTCTTCAGTTTAGTTACTCTGGCTTGATACTGATGCAAATTACACCAAAATCAAGTCTGAGGAGTTTGCAGAATAAAAGTTGATTACATAAAATTGATTAAAATCACCTCACTAAGCAAAGTTTAAAACCTGGACATAAACCCTATAATAAAATTAAAGTTGTATAAATAGTTTTTAAGCATAAGGACTTTTTCTCCCTGCCCTGGATTTTGCAAAGTTCATTGAAAATTGATTGTATTGGCACCACTCTTTTAACATTCCTGTGAGCCAAAAAACCCGTGAAGACAATAATTCCTTTCCCATTTGCTTTAAGTTTTATTCCAGCAGAATTTCTAGTGATTCAACCTCTCTTACCATGCCTGCCATTAAAATCTCAGCACTCACCATGTTACATACCTAGAAAAACCACTTTCCCATACATAAGAAATATGGCATTAATGTAATATCAGTTGAGTGGCAAATGTTATACTCAGTGTAATCTCAATAGGCAATGTTATGTCATGACAATTAAGTGCCATTAACTTCTATCAAGTCATGCCAATTTACACCTGCTGAGGATCTGGCGCTAAGTGTTAAACGTACTTACTTAGATATATGATTTTCTAATTGCAGGCCACTTGTAATATCTGGAACAAAATATCCACACCAAAATATTGCATCATAAGACATGTATGATGAGTTGACACATGAGATTGCTCCATAACTAGAGTGTTACAGCTATCACCTCCATGCTGAAGACTCACAAATATCTTTCTCTCTTCAATCTCTTGCTCTCTGTTTGGTATCTCGGATATCTCCATTTTGGATGATGTACTATCATCACAAATTCAATCTGTCCAAAAATTAGTGTGACTTTTCTTCTAATCCTGCTTTACCAGCACTCATCTGAATCACAGCTGAGAACTCCACTATTCTTTCTCTGTCTTAAGCTTGTAACCTCTGTCATTTTTGATGGTGTTTTTATTTCCCAATATTCAGTCTTTAAGTCTTGGGGTATCTATCACTTTTGGTTCTACTCTATTTGTTGGAACTGCTTGAATTTTATTTTATTAAAACATTATTTCAATGAAAATTGACTTTCTGACACACAATTTTCAATTTTCAACAAAAATGTTCAGTTTTTGACAACTGAAAAAATATTAAAATTGTATTTCTCCTTCTTTAGCTGTGGAAGGGCAGGGAAGAAGAGGGAGAAAAGGGAAAAGCAAAAAATAAAATGAAAAGGATTTTTTTCATTTTATCTCATTGGAAAAGTCTGTGAAAAATTTTGAATGAAATGAAATTTTGAATGCAACAGCCATTAAGAGGTTGACACACACTTATTACTGGCTCACATTTTCCCCAGAGTACAGTATTTATGCATCACCTATATATGCTTGTAGTTGTACTGATATTTTATCAGAAGTTTATTTACATCTATAAGATTACTATCTGTGTCTCTTCATGCCCTGTAGATCATTTGACCCTCTCTGTGCTCTGGGTGTCCCTCACCAATCAATCTATGGTGGCATTTTTAAAAGGACTAGTCATTGAAGTTCTGATGCTCTGTGCACAGTTACCTTCTGGCATACAGGCTGAGCACACCTGGTTCTCCTTCCTACAAGGTGAAAATCCAGCTTCCTTTGAATTGCTTTAGATAACTGTCAGGTACATAGTTTCACTTAAACCATTAGTGAAGCACTAAGTAAGAATACAAGGATCTGCCCCTGGATATGTTAAACTGTGTGTAGTTGAGACGGCTTCCTTTTTATTTATGTAGTTTAGGTGATACATGTTCATTGTTTGGTCTGACGAAGGGAGTTACGTGGCTGAGGGACTCACATGAGTCTAAATGAAGATAATACTGCATGCCTTTATCATGTTTAAAACAAATAATTAATGTCTAGTATATTTTTAACTGGTGTTTTGTATTGATCACTGCATAGAAATTATATTATCCATCTCTGTATAGTACTTTGAAAATGTTTGGACAAAAGGTGCAATGGGCGCTGTTTATTATATTGATTTTATTTATTATTTACAATTCACCTGCCTGCCTCAAAATGGAGGCTTTATTGTCCAAATCTTCCTTTGTGAAGTATTGCCTATGGAATCTCTCTTCACAAAACAATCTAAGCTGAGTGTGGCTTACTATTTCCATAACATCTGTCTTTTTTACTATGGAACAGATTAACAATTATGCTTAAAAAAAAAAAGAAACAAAAATGTGCAGTTTAGACTGTAATAGCTTGCTGTGCTACATGTATGTCAGAGGAAAAGGTCTCTCCCACAGTGCAGCTGGTAGGGTTCACACTTTCCCATCTCATTGTACAAGAGAATACTATATTATTTCTATTACGAAATGATTGTCTAGAAAAAAAGACAGCGGATCAGCCTCCACCCCCCACCCCCCGCTTTCCACACATGCAAAGCTTTTTTCAATTGTGTTAAGCAGTATAGCAGAAGGATTTTTTAAATTAGTGTTTTGTTTTGGCAATGGTTGCTGATGTGTACATGTAATACAGTTTTAATCAAATCCCAAATGCTGAAGACCTTTCAGCAGTATCTTAGGCAGCGCTGTGCAATGCTTACTCCACTTGAAGTGGCCACTAGGGAGGCACAATTAGCTGTTCCCATGGAGAAGTTTGTTATAGTAATAAATAATAAGTACTGTAGGTAGAGATGGAATCAATTAAAGATATTTTTGACCATCTAATGGTTTATGGGAATGCTGAATAATTGACAACAAGAAGTTTTTGACTGTGTTCAGAAGTATGTTTTATTGTAACTAAACTGCGACCATAGAACTGGGGAGCCCTCTGTGTTCACAGAGTTATAAAGGTCAGCTTGTACTGTTTTCTTAAAGCATCACTGGTCATAATATTACTGCTAAGAACATATTGAAGATGGAAGCAGCCCTTCTATTAGCCTGTTTTTAAGGGGTTTAAAATATGGCCATGAATATATATTTGCTTCAGACTGACAAAACTCAAGAACAATTTTTCAAACATTTTCCAAACAATTTGTGTGCTATCAATAATCTTAGCAACGTAAAGAACAATAAAAGTTTACTAGTGCATAGGGCTTTTTGTATGTGTTTGCTTATGTAACTCAGAAACTATGTTGATATTTATATCTGTTCTGGCAAATGTATCCATAACACGGTCAAATCACTTTTATTTTTCGGAGGGGATAAATATTGACATAGGCTCAGACCAAAACCCCGGATCCAACAATCCCATAGGAAGAAGAACTGGTTGAATAGGATTTCCTGAAAGCGACATTCAGCAAATTTAAGGCCAGATTCGCTAGTCCTTTAAGTGTCACTCCAGTGGCACAAAGCAGAATTAAAGCTGTTAGCCAGCTACCTGAGACTTCTCCCAGCATAAGGGAATTTCTGGGTGGCATAGATCCTGCATAGTGGCCCCTATGTCACTCCCCTCCTCTCCTTCAGAGTGGAGGCTGTGGGTGGGGAAAAAGGGTTACGGACACAGAAGTTCAAAATCCCAAACCAGATCTAACTTCAGATCTGAATTTTGCTGCTGCCTAATCCCCTTGAATTGTGTAGAGCTCAAAATCTGAATTCATATTTTGCAGTTTGGCTCCATCTGTACTAACAACAGACAAAATATTATGGTTTAGCAATAGCTGTCATGTATTCGTATTAAAATTCAGGGGGAAAAATCAGTTTTACATGATAGACCATAATGGCTCTTTCAGAAATGATTGAATGAATAATATGTGACTTCTGTGTTATCTGAGGTACCACATATCTGATGCCTGATGAATTGACACATCTACTAGCTAAAAACATTTTAAATTATAATAAATATTTTATTAGAGAAGTTTTGCACAGTGTGATAGTGCTAAGATTGGTTCAGTGGAATACAGTTAGAAGTAACAAAGGGAAATATTTTTAAATTTAAAAGTTGTATTTATCTGATATGAAATAAATACCATAAATATGAGCTACAACCTCAGACAGATAATAAGGCCTCGAGTTTGATTTTTCCATATTCATACACCTCATTATTAAAGAATTTGAGAAGCTTTAAAACTGGCCTGTCTTATTCTGTCAAAGATGCACACACATTCTATATCAAATATATGTATTTGATTGTGAATATGCATTCAACATGGACTATGTGTGTTCAACCTGCTAATGATTTGGGTGACCACTTTTGAAGCTCTAGAACTGAATACTAACATCTGATACTTTGTGAATAATCCATAAACTGTTCTTTTTACTTATTTGTGATATTTACCAGAAACAGGGCTGGCGCTCAAAAACTGAAATTTGCTGAATTTTGTATTCAGTAAATACCATGTGACTGATTGTACTTCTTAAAGAAGGATGATTCTGTGCCTTGTCATTGCCATTTGTTTTCATTATTAAAAAGAGAATGCTGTAAGGATATGAAATGTAAAAAAGCCCAAGCACATACATCGGTGGCAGCTGTCTTTAGTTTGTCTGCATGTCATCTTCTTTGGCTGGCTGTCATCTAAATCATCTTTGGATATGGTCCATCACATTATTCAACTTCAGAGGCTATACCAAAGATTTTTCCTTTTTGATGATCCTGCCATGGGTTATAAGACAGCAGAGGCTGGGATAGCCTGAATTTATGCTCCATTGTTGATGTTATGGTACCTCAAAGAGATATTTATCCAGGTCTGAGAGAAAGACAGTGAATCCATCTCTTTCATTTTCAAAAGTTTTTAGATATCCTGGAGAAGCTGCCAACTCCTACAGTGAGGTTCTGTACCAGCGGTAGGCAACCTATGGCACGGGTGCCGAAGGAGGCACATGAGCTGATTTTCAGTGGCACTCTCACTGCCCTGGTCCTGGCCACCATTCTGGGGCCTTTAAATGAAGCTTCTTAAACATTTTTAAAAACCTTATTTACTTTATATACAACAATAGTTTAGTTATAGATTATAGACTTATAGACAGAGATCTTATAAAAATGTTAAAATATATTACTGGCACGCGAAACCTTAAATTAGAGTCAATAAATGAAAACTCGGCACACCACTTCTGAAAGGTTGCCAACCTCTGTTCTGTACAAAATAATGTTCTGTTGGTCACTACAGAAATTTACTACATGAATCTCTGGTGCTTTTGGATGCATGGTTACAATGACATCCAAAGCTATGTTATTGCTGGGCTCAGGGCCGGCAGAACCCATTAGGTAACCTAGGTGGTCGCCTAGGGTGCTAACATTTGGGAGGCGGCAACCGCAGCAGCCGGATCTTTGGCTGCCATGGTTGTCAGCGGTATTTCGGGGGCGGGACCTTCCGCCGCCTCTGTCAGGGGCGCCATTTCAGGGGCGGGACCTTCCGTCAAAAAAGCTGGCGGTGCTCCTGCTTGGTCTTTACTGCTATGCAGCATTCACTGAATCAGCTAAACCTTGATCCTTAAAACTTGGCATGCAAATAGTCTTCGTTAAGTAGATCTCACCCTGACTAGATTTGAAATAAATTAGCTGGCTATTAATGAAAAAATAGCTGGACAACTAGTATTGTGGGTATTGTGTCTATATACTGCATTTTGGGGGGTTAAATCTGAATGTTTGCTCTCACAGCAAAGTGCACTGTGCCATAACACATTATATCAAAAGTGTACACTACAGGCCTGATTTACTACTGCATTACTACAGTTTTATGCTGCTGTAATTCCATTATTAAACATAAAACTACATTAAAAGAACATTACTAGGGTGTAAAGTCAAGCACTCAAAAGTTAGGACATGCCAGAATTAAGATTGCTTGTGCAATCTTAATTTTCCCTGCTTCCCCCTGGGGCATATGCATTATGATGTGGTCCTTAATTATGTGATCACATCCTATTTGTTCCAGAGAACCTCTCCCTCATTCAGTGCCCAGGATGGGGCTGGCTTAGGGGATGAAAAGGGGCTGTTCAGTGAAGGAAGTTGTTATCTGTAGGACTCATGCTTCCTTTCTTGTAGAAGTTGGAATGCATGTAGTGAATGACGCAGAGTATTGCAGGAAGAGAAAGGAGAATGTCATGGTTAAGGCAGTTGAATGCTCCTCTATGGAACTGGATTCTATCCCTGTCTCTGCCACTGAGTGCCTGTGTGGTACTAGGCAAGTCACCTAAGTCAAACTTTTCACATGTGGTCACTAAGTTTGTTGCTTGTTTTCTGGGTGCCTGACTTGAAATCCTGATGTCTGATCTGCAGAAGTGTTGAGCAGTCATAGCTACAGTGAATCATCACTCTGGCATTCTGTAACGCCTCAGCAACACTGACTTACCCCTGCTACAGAGCCTGCAGTGACTCAGTCTTCAGGCATGTGGAAGCAACCTATCCCTTAGCACAGCCTGGGTCAGATGACCCCCAGGCTCAGGTATTTCCCCAGTGAAAGCAGAACTGCAAATCAATGTGTGTAACAGCACTACCTGCCCAAGCACCCTCCTGCTGCCTCACAGTGTATCAGATGTTCAACCCTCCCAGCCTGCTCTTGATCCAGTTCTTGTTCTTGCCTCAGCCCTATCAAAGCTCTGTTCTAGTCTAGTCCTTGTCTTACACACCTTGCTGCAGCCCTGTGACTAATCCTCTCCAGTCTTGCCTCTGCCTCCTGACCTCCCCGGATTCTTGGACTCTGGCCACCTGGCTTCGACTTTTTGGCCTGTATCTGGACTCTGGCTGTAGTACTGGTTTGGTTTGTCCATGTACGCTGACTGCCTGGCTTCAGCTTTTGGCCTGCACCTGTACTCTGGGTATAGTACTGATTTTGGCTTTTCTATGAACTCTGGTCTCAGTTCTGACCTCAGCCCAGACGTTGAGTCTAGTGCTACCCTCGCTCCAGTTCCAACATTACATCTGGTGTTGATCTCTGCTCCAACTATTAAGCTTGACTACCAGGCGGCTGTGCCTGAGACCTGTGCTTGAACATATAAAATGATATAGGTTATTAAGTACTCAACAAAATCTGGTCCTAGTTGCCTCAAATTAAGCACCCTAAATTAGTGGATACTTTTGACCTTAAGATCCTCATCTGGAAAATGGGGATAATACCACCATCTAACCACAGGGGTGCTGTGAAAATTAATGTGCAGCACTCAGACACTATAGCAATGAGCACCATGGAAAAACCCATGAAGAAATTATTAATTCTGTCTTCAAAGCAGGATTTGAACAGTGTGGTATGCAAGGCAAGAGGCTTAATTCTTAATTAACCCTTAATTCTGGCATTTCTTAACATCTGAGTGCTTGACTTTGCAATCTTGATGATGTTCCTTTAATGTCATTTTTTGTTTGTAATTTCCTAGGTTTTTAAAAAATCAAACTGAAAAAAAATTCTATCATATAGCATCATGTTAACATCCACATGGTTCATCAGGTTAGACCATTTAGATCCACCACACAGACATCTGCTACTTGAGCTAAATAGAGTAACTGAAAACAACAGTAGATTGTCATCCTCTCTGTGGACCACAGTATTAAAGGATGGGACAAATACTTTGCCAGTGGGTTTCATAGATATTTGCAGACAGCAGAGGAATGGTGAAGCTCTGGAATCTTGGGTAACATTCTAGACTCTTAGGGAGAGTGTCCTGTAGTGGGCACAGACCCTTCAAACCTGCCCCTGTCCCAGTCCTGTCTCCTCTGCTCCCTTAGCTCTTTGTCCCACTCCCTATCTCCACACCTTAGGCTTCTTATCTCATTCCCAGTTTCCTTACTCCCAGCCTCTGTGCCTACTCCCATTTCTCTCTCTGTTTCACAATCTGTCTCCTTGCCCAGCTAGTCTTAGTTTCCCTAAATCCCCAACTCTCAGCCTGTCCTAGTCTCCTGCTCCAGACCCCCTGTCCCTGTACAGTTGTCCCACCACCACTCTCGGTCCACTCTCCTTGACCATTTAGTACCAGTTTCTGCTTCTTCCAGCTCCTCATCCGATCTGTCTCTCTCCACTCACCCTCCATTCCCCTGTTCCCTGTCCCCACTGGCTCCCAGTGCCAGTTTCCCTCCCTGGTCTCCTCATCCGTCACAGGTCAAGTTCCCTGCTCTCAGTTCAAGACCCAGCATGACTTGGAGCAGTTGGAAACTGAATATTGTAGGAAAAGTCCTGCTCAGCTCTACCCTGGAGCATGCTCAGTGTGGATGCAGTCTTTGGGGGAATTAAGCTGTGAAGTGCTACAAGACTGTACTGAGGATGTGCACGTTGAGATTTTTCAACAGTTTATAATTTGGCCATATTTGAGCAGATTTTCACAGAAACCGCAAAAGGCACATCCTGGACATAAAGATCACAGCCTACCAAATTGAAAAACCTGCTCCAAAGCATGGGGACGCTAGAGCTCAATGGAAAAGTCACCTGAATCTTTTAACATGAGCAAAACAATGTATTTCCCTCCCTAGATTCAGTCTCAGAAATGCCTGAACTATTTTGGATGAAATTGTCCACAAAAATTAATAAAAAGAATCAGCCCAACTGGTTAAAGTTTGACAAAGTCTATATGCAACTGAAAATGGTGTTTATAATGGGAAGTACTGAACAACCTTAAAAATAAGTGATGCTACCAGCCCATAAAACTGGAATAATCCAGCGGTGAATCAAGCACTAAGCAATGTATGTTAAAAGAGCCTTAGATGCTAATTCTACTTTCAGGACCTTTTAAAAATAATCGACTATAATGTGATTTCCCATGGAATGCAAGATCCAGAAACTCCATGTTATTTACATTGCTCAGTGTCCTTTGAGTACTCCATTTAGGGAAGAAGGAGACTGGGTATGGGTTTCTAAGCATGCAGAATCAGGGGATCTGCAGGAAACTCAGCTCTTAACCTTACAGATCCTAAAGCTCCTGAATTGAGGGCCCAGTTTTCTCCTATGTCTACTTCTCCTACACCTACCTGGCAGCATGACTCCTATCATGGCTGTGCTGCTGTTGACTGCATCCCACTGTCAACCCATGGCTGTGCAGTACAATCTATGCGGGTACTCTGTGAGAATGAGATATGCTTTGGAGCAACATTAACTCCCATGTGGCCATTTGTAAGCTATCTACCCCAGCTGGAGGAAACATACTGTGGACTGTGTTTGCTGTCTGGCTCCATACCCTTCCCATCTCCCCAAACAGGACTCCTCCTGATCAGAGCTCTGAAGTGTGCCAGATTTAGCAAGACATTACCCTTTTCAGCTGCCTCAAGCTCCCTGTTTCTCTGCACTGCAATATAAATTAATGTTCCATGGAAAAAAGAGAGAGCTTGCACTGCAAAATATCCTCTAGCCTAGGGGAAGGTGAGCTGAGCTGAGCTGGATGTCTTGACACTAGAGTTCTGGTCTCAGTTCTAGTGAATGCTATTCGTATTGTTGTCTTTTGTACAAGTGGTGATTAATCTCAGGGCTTTGGTTTTCTGTTATGGGAGGTAAATTGGTGTCATGGAATCAAGTCTGGTGCAACGTATTTTCTTTATGTATATGAGACCTGGTTTTCTTAAACTAAGATAGACCCATCTGTACACAGACAACTCTAAGGCCCAGTTCAGTCACCCTGAGCAACTATCCTCAGTATTGTCTCTCCAGACCTCCATCCATCTTTCTACCTGCCATAGAACCTCTCTTCCTGGCTCAGCTACCACTTTCTGATCAGAAGAGCAGAAACAGTAGATTCATCACACTGCCTTCAGCTGACTTCTTATTGCTCAGCAGATTCATCCCAATGGTTCTTTTCACTTCAAAGTCATTATTTAGCAAGGCCTCAGACCTTACTTTAGAAAGCAGTCAAATATAATTCCCCACATTTTTACAAAATCAATTAATTGAGCATTTGTATGAGGCAGCTGATGGCTGAGCTGGGACTAGAACCAACCCTCTGACATAGCCACGCTGCTCTTCAGAATGCATATGCCCAACAGCTCGTGGGTTAGCTGATTTCTAATGAGTAGACTACATTCCTAGAACCAGGGAGAGAATCCAGAGTTCCTGTGCTCCAGTTTTATACTGTTGCCTGGCAAATAACTGTGTAATCCATTGGTAAAATATATATTGTGTTCCTGTTTAGTGGCTGGTCCACAGAGAGGCTATGCTACTTCTTTAGTTTAAGTGGTAAAAGTCTGTGTGGGAGATCTGAAGCTTCAAGGTTAATACCTTGCTAAGGACTCATGCTGGGGGGGGGGGTGTCTTTATAATTGCATATGATGTAAGTTTTGTTTTTATATATTATATATATTTTTAAAAAAACTGGTTTATTTAATCCATATAGTGAAAAAACATTATTTAAAACTTCCTCTTCAGTCAGTTTTCAATGAACGTTCAAATGATTTTAGTTTATGGTCAGGAATGATTTTGGAAAGTAACCTATTTTAAGACAATATTAAAGAATAATCAGAGAAAATAATTTTGAACTACTGTATTAGGTTTGGGGTGAGAAAAAAACCCCCAAATTAAAAGTTACATCTATTCATTTGAGAAACAGAAACAAAACCATGTGACTGATGTGTCCAATAAAACAAACAAACACACAAACACACAAACAAACATAAACAGGAGAGACTGAGTTTTTAATACTAACACTGAATGGCACATAAGCAATCTACAGGTCAAGAACTGTGCTTGGACTTATTTGGAAATTAATTTTGACTAACTAATACATTTAAGAAAATTATAAGCTGCTTTTGGATAGTTCATTCACAGAAAAAGAAGCTAAATTTGTCAAATTATTCAGTAGGTGCTATTCTCCCAGTTCAGCTTTAAACAGCAGCAAAGAAAATACAAAGGTAGCTGCCAAACTCTGTTTAAAAAAAATGCCACTGAGTGAGTCAATGATATAGGAAAAGAACAGTAACTGTAATTCAAGTGACATGTCAGAATAAAAGCAAAATAAACCTTGGAGCGGAATGGGACTGGGCTAACCTGTCTAATGCATTAGAGACAAAGAAAAAACTAGTGAAGCAAAAGGTAGATTTTACCTGTATTTATATTTCATCTTCCAAGAAGTATACTGTGTCTCCATCTGCTGGTCAGCGGTATAACCCTGTGATCTGCTAGTGAGCAGGGGGGGAACATAAGCCAAACTAAAGGTTGCTTTTGTTATATCCTTTAACATCTATGGACATTGCATCTGGAAAATCTGCTTCCCTGTGCAAAAAGGACATTGAAAATACAGCATCCAAAGGGACCCAACCAAGAGTTTACGACAGAAAAATAGCCTTTTATCTTGCACTTTTAAAGTCAGATTCATCAGCATCACACTTTTGGTTTTTAACAATGAATCACTTTTATCTCATTTGAAAAAGAAAACTAAGGGCACTGCAGCATTAAAACTCACAGGGAGCTGCAACTAGCCTTAGATTTCACTAAAGCCATTAAGAAGTGAGAAGCTTGTTTGATCTAAAAATAATCAACAATACTGAAAAAATAAAGATTAACCTTCACAAGTCTCCATGTAATATGTTATCATTTCATTAGAATAGATGATTTGTACAGACTAAGGTGGGGAGGGATAGGCCCAGAGTTGTGAGTTCAATCCTTGAGGGGACCAGTTAGGGATCTGGAGCAACAATCTGTCTGGGGATTGGATCTGCTTTGAGCAGGGAGTTGGACTAGATGACCTCCTAAGGTCCCTTTCACCCTATTTTATGATTAAGTTAGGCTGGTAATGGTTTTACCTGTGACCCTTATTTTGTGCTGAAAAATCTTCTACTATTTTTATATAAAGCAAACTTCATTAGTGTATTTTTCAGGTACAAGCTAAAAGTTCACATAGAAGTAATTGATTTAATTTATCAAAATTCAAACATTGCAGAAAGATGTAAAAATACTTTAAAAATCATCATATAACTATAAGTATGCTGTCAATGTAATAAGGCTTGAAATATTGTTTAGATTTAGTAGGAAAGGAGAGGAGTTGTGCAGTTCGGCTTTGGAATTAATTTTTTGTTATTTTAATCTCTGCTATAGGGTGTTTGAAGTATTCATAATAAATAGCAAAAGTACTCCAGGATCATGCTTTTTGAATTTTGTTATAAACCTTTAAATGGGGCCCATTTCCACAGAACAGATAAATCTTTCAAGGACAAATAGGTCCATTTGTGCATGAAGATGGCTTTACATCAAAACATATGGAAGCTCCCATTTTTAATGTTTCTGATGTGAAAATAGCTACTTCCTAAAAATGTCACCCTCAGAGCCTTGCCATTGTAGGCATCTCTGCTTTCTCCAGCGCACTTCACCAAAACCTCATCCTTGATAGCCTGTTCTCCTTTGGCTATTGTTGGTTTTCTTCTCCTTACAGCTTTGATTGCTCCTTCATTGTCCCTTGCCCTTGCACTTTCCACATCTCCTTCTACATCCTATCACTGGAAGCCCATATCTTCTAGCATGTCTATGCTGATGACTCACATTTGTCTCACTGTCCTGATCTGTTTGTCCCACATTCCAACCTGCCTCTCTGATATCTCTTCCTGGCTGTCTATTGCCCTCATTCCTTTTCTCTTTATGCTTTAATGCCCCATCCTCTGACTGTGCTGCTACGACCTTTCTGCCAGAGATTGCATAGAACTTTTACAGGTATCCATCACTCCTATTCCCTAACAGCAACAAGCAACAGCTTACAAATATTGTCTCATTGTTTCCTTGTGCTCCTTAGCACATCTGGATCCATCTGTTGTTTCATATCTTATATTTAGATTATGAACCCTTTGGGGCAGGGATCCTCTTTGTTCCCTGTTTGCACAGAATCTAGTACAATGGGTCCTAGTCCAGGATTGAGACTCCAAGGCCCTACAACAATGTAAATAGTCAATGAGGGGCTCTGTTGTGAGATGCAAGATACTCAGTCCTGCAATAGCACATGCTGCTTTTATGCCGCATCCAGCTGCTGCTGACACAGAGCAAGAGACCAAGCAGTCTAAATTTTTAAAGACACTTTCCTCCCTGTGTGAGCTTGGTATCACTGGAGCAGGGCAGTCCAAAAATTGTATGGACATGCATGAGACTCCTCATGTGTCACAGTCAGAAAAAAGGCTTGTAAAGAATTCCTGAGACATGTTCATGGTTAAAAGAAACTTTTCAGAAGTAGAAAGATTATTTATTTTAATATACTCTTTCTACGTCTGAAAAGGTATTTTATGAATATGTTCCAGTGGCTCTTTTCTGATTGTTAACTTTAAAGACTTACAGCCCAATCCTACTCCTGTTACTGTGAATAGTAAGACTTCTGTTGGGTTCACTGGGAATTGGATCAGGGCCCTAGATCAAAATACTCATCTCCAATGGTTACTGCAGGTTTCCATTGTATAATATGGATTTGTGTCAATGATATCAATAGCATCCTATGAGCCAGATCCTCAGCTGGTATAAAGGTGTGTATCTCCACATTGAACCGACACCACTTTGCACAACTGTGCACCTGGCCCTAAAAAGATATTGTGTACAGAATATGTACTGCAGATCTCCACTATGCATAAGAAATCTACAGTGCAGAGTGGAAAGGAAAATTCTACCCTTAAAATTTATATCTGAGTATTAGTACCCATGTCTTGGATTAAATGGTAAAGCTGTGGCTTGAGGTGTCATAGCTGAATGTTTTATCTGCTTCCCTCCCTATCTTTTCTTGGAACATGAAGTTTCTTTACAGATATTTTTAACAAGTTATATCTAGATGATCTTGAAAATCTGATTTTTATAAATGTACTCACTGCAATAAAATTATTATAGCAGGAATATACTAAAAATCAAAAGCGCTGAACAACTTTGAATGTAAAGCTTTGCATGAATATTTTTCCAAAAAGACTTTTCAGCTCCTTTACTTTCACAGTGCTGAGACTATGGTATATTGTGAATGCATCAAAAACATAATGACATCGATGACACTGATTTAAATCTACAGTTTTCCCTGCGTTTTAACTCCGGCACAAGGGTGTGAATCTGGAAAAAATGGATTTTTTGCTTATTAAAAAAATAGGTTACCTAAAGTAAAATTAAAATTAGCCTGACCAAACTACTTTATAACTTTGTTTTTTTATATTACATCTGTAATTGTGGTGCTTTATATGCTTTTTAGCATTGCAATGAAAATGCAGTCAGAATGGACTTCTCCAGGCTGTTAAACTGCCTCTTATTAACATTGAAGCTATATTTGCAACACATTATCTTAGGCTAATTTTTTTGTATAAGGGAATTGCCATCAAAGCATAGTTAATCTGAACTGAATTAGATTAGAATTGGAATCCTTATGAATGGGGATTTAAAATTATTCTGTATTGTTGTAGAGTAACAATACATTATTGGGATATTAAAAATATTTGGCAGAAGTATCATAACGGTACATTTTATATTATCGCTTGGTGTAAAGCTAAATCTCCATTTGTTTTTTTCATATCACTAGAATAGTTTCACTTAGTAAGCAGATTGTGGAAATTTTGAGGCATTTTTCAACTTTAAAAAAAATTACAGTTTAAGATATAGCTCAATAAAGGTCTCTTCCAAAGCCCATTGAAATCAATGGAAAAGCTCTCCGCCTTTGGATCAGGCCCATAGTGCACTTGTTTCAAAGTAACAGCTGTGCACGCCTTTGTTTACAAGAGAATCAGAAGTCTTAAATGTGGCTGTTAGAATGCAGTGAAGTGCAAAAAACAAGAAAGACGGAGGCAAAATAATACATGACATTTTAAAAAATTAAAATGAATTCTGTTTTTCTCAATTTTGTAATGCATCATAAGCCTTCAGTGTTGCATTGTTCTACTCCAAACAATTTGATTTAAAACATCTGAAGGGGTCAGACTTTTTCTATGAAATTTGACAATGGCCTATGAATATCGTGCTGCAAGTGAAATGGGGTGACATCTTTACATTGCTTTGATATACAAATTAATAAGGATGGCAGCTTCCACTCATTTTCTAACACATACATTTGAGCTTGTTTCCCTCTACTTTCTTCTCACATAAGACCAACAGAAAGTACCGCTGGATCAGAGTACTGTCTCTTTGTAAGTAAAGTGCCAGCATTTTTTTCATATCACAGTGTGCTGGATAACCTTTAGATATAGTTAACACAGCAAACATTGACATAATTGACAGTCAACTTAGTGCATAGTGAATAAAAATAAATATGAGAAGTCCACATTGTATGATTAAAAATTTATATTCATTTAAATGTCTAACTAGGTATGCGGTTGACAGGCTCCAACTGTCCTCTAATCTTAAGGATGTAAAAAATTGAAAGACATATTATAACTATAGTAGGGTCAACTTCCTCTTGATGAGGGTGCACTTATACTATTTCCTGAATTAGAAGATCTTTTAATAAATAGAAAAGTAATACGTGTATTTTAACACATCTTTTGTTAATATAAATTGATTGTATTCCCCATCTTTGTCTTGCTATAAAATCCAATTGAATGCTGCTAAGAGGCAGTGGCAAGCTCAGGTCTTCCACTTGATATTTCAGTTATTGGTACCCATTTCAGCTGACAGCTATGTTAGTGATAGATCTGGGGAAGTGGGGCAGTTACCCCACCCACCATGGGGTTCATCAGCATATACAGAAACTAAACTTTAAAAAAAAAAAGTTCCTAGACCTTATGGTTGTGAAGAGAACCCTCCAAATGTGAACTGAGTACAAACCAATGCAGTACTGAGTCTGCTGCCAACAGCTGTAAAAAAGATGTGAGCTACCACATCTTTTCTCCATTCATGTTGACTCTGGTGGCTATCTCTGGAGGACAATTTAAATGTCCACGTAGGCTCATGTAAGATATATTCTTGCCTACGTTGTCAAATCCCAAGAGACATGAGAAATGGAAATGTATGGGGTTTGCAGAGTCCCTGAGGCCTTGTCTGCTCTAGCAGTTTTAGAAGAAAATTCCCATTGCTACTATCACTGCTGCAGCCAAACAAGCGTTAACACAGTTGGGAACCCTGATGTAGATAAGGTGATAGCAGCTTCAGGCTTCTTTACTACCATGTCAACTAAACCTGCTGAAAAATTCAGTGCTGGCGCTTGTGTCTTGTCCTTTGGCTGAATTAGTTGAGGTTCTCAGGTCTATCCATGCTCTTCTAAGTATTCTTGAAGAGGATTATGCCAAAAACTTGGCCTTTACTCTGGTCCCAATTAATCAAATCAAATCTTTTCTGGTTGTAGAAATGGAGGACATATGGTGGCTTTCAGTGTCTTCTTTTTCAATGAGATTTTTTAAAGATTGTTTTAACTATCAGTTTTTCATTTTTCTCCTCTGTCTCAGGTTGTATAAAACATATGACTAAAGCAAAGAATGTGTTAAGAGTTGAATTTGTTTCACATTACAAATACCTTGCTGTGAGTAGGTATTGTAGTGCTTTTCTTCTGAGTTTTTTTTGTCTTTCTTACCACTGTCTGTGTAATTCTGAATAACTTGTCAGAAGTTAAAATACTTGAAATACAGAGTTTCTTAGCTGATCAAATCTGAACAAAAAGCATCTGAAATTCCATTGTGAATATTGCACTTGAAAAAAAGTCTGGGATCCCTATAACTTAATAGCTCTATCAGGCTTTGTCTTGATGTTTAAAAGTCTCTGAAGGAAACTTTATTTTTACTTGAAGTTATTCTTTTTGTTTCCCTGATAAAAGTGCAACAGAGAATTTGCATGTTTTGGATCAGGCACATCTATGTATTTTTCACCTCAAATTATATATTAACAGACTCACTTTTATTTTTAAAAAACTTTTCATACTAGGGTGGAGGAGGGGGTGTGTGGTGAAGGGAAGAAAGCACCCAGTCCTTTTGAGGCAGGCTGTTGAAATGTAATATTGACAATGTTTAAGTTCAGTGCATATGCTTTTCAGGCATCAATTTGGCAAGGTATATAAGTTTAATGGGTCTTAAGATTGTACATAAAGTAGCACATACTTAAGTGCTTTGCTGAATAGGGATGGACTTAGGTATGTGCTTAAAAGCTTTGCGGTACTGGGGTCTTATTGGCCCTGCCAAAGCTAACAATCTAATTGTATTTAGTTTTAAGAACAACTTTGTACCACAGAACTCAATAGTTAGCTACTTACATATAAACATGCAGCAGAAGCTACATATATGGGGAATCATGCACAATGCGTCAACTACAGTATAGATGATATAGTGGGTTTAAAGAATAGATGGTTTACACTGGAATAGTCTACTCTCATATGTCTCTTTTCTCTTTGGAAAATGTGATGGAAACATACAAAAATGTAGCCCGTTGTTGAAGCGAAGTCCCCTAGTTTTGTGCCATTATTATAGTTTATTCAGTTTTCTCCTTTCCCTCATCCAGAAGCCTTGTGGTGCTCATCTTTATATGCAACTCATCTATCTATCGATATTGCCCATAGTATTTGGGTGCCTGTCAAGCATCTTGGTTACATCCATTCAACTGTTGTAAACATATTGAGCAGCAACAGTCAAATTAGGCCACATGTAGGGCTTTGGGGTTTGTTTGCCTCTCAAATGGACTTTTCGTGAGCAGCTGTTTGGCATATGGTGAGAAATGAAGATGTACTTTTTGGCATTGATGCAGAGGATTGAAGAGGATTGCTGGTGACTAAGTAGTACAGATATAGAGACATTGAGAGAGAGGAGGTTGGCGTTTCAGTGGTGAAGCAGAAGATTGGTATTGTGCTGTGCAGCTTCAGTCATCAAAGAGGATGTTGGATGTTCGGATGGTAAGACCGGAGTTTGGGAGCTTGGTCTTTCAATGTGAGAAGCAGTATTCTAAAGGGAAGCTTGGATCCGTTTTGTGAGGATAGAAAGTGAAAGATTATTTGCTTCTGTTTGCTTAGTTACACAGGATCAATTTCAGACAGACTGTATTTTCTGTTTTTCTTAGCTACTGCGCCTGTACTTTCAGGGTTCCTTTCTATAGCGTCTAACTATAGAGGTTATATTTGAAAGAGATTAGTCACAGTATTCTTACAGGATTGGGTTTTGCACATAGGAAGTTTTAATAATATGAAAATGTTTACATGGTGATTACAGAGAGGTAGCGCTCAAAATTTAAGGAAGATGTTACTCAATCACAGCCCAAGTGAAGAAAGGATAAATGCAAGAAGTAAGGGGAGGAGGAATTGCCAGCTAACACGCTAGAGAAAAAATACATTTCCTTTCTGGTATCTCTGTATACAGTAAACACTCCAGAAGAGAAATTCTTTACACCCTCTAGTTAGTAGAATCACTTCTAATTTCCATGTTATATATGCATATGTTGCTTCCCTAAGATAAGACATTAAACTCTTTTTTTCTATATAATACTAATTTTATATTGTAAACACTCCTGTCTTCTGTTGTGAACTTCATGATTGGACATACATTCTATAGATGGCTGAACTAAACCCCTAAATTTAAACACACTGGCAGTTCAAGATGACTTGAAATCCAGATACAAATTTGGCAGGTCAAACCCATCTCCGTGTAAAGCCTCTATAAAGTCACTAAAGGATGAACAGGCTAATGAATATGTACGAGAAAGAGTACTATACATCTCAGTGTTTTGGTAACAATGTCTATATTAGAAAAGTCTTTAGACTAGGGGTTACTAACACAGATAGACATAAATCTTTTTAAACTCCTAAACAAAGTTTGCCTACCAGCAAATCCAAATGCTTCTCTGAGGGAATGAAATGTTCGCTAGCTTTCTAAATAGATTGCTAAGGGCTGAAAACCTAATATCTTTATCAAAGAGATAGTGATCACCTAGTGGAAAAACCTAGTGGATAAAGGGTTAATAAGAATAATTGCTTTTATTTCAGCACCTCGAGAGAGACCCCATATCAGTTAAACAATTCAGTTTTATATTTTGTACATATCTCACTTTCTGAATTCTGGACTGAATTAAGAACATATTTTAATTCACGTTTGGGCTTTAAGTTCATTCCAAATCTCACACTTAAGTCTTTTCTTTACAGTTCATCATCAGTAGTTCTGTCATCTTAACAGTACTTTGTCAAATGTTTAAATGCTCCTATTATCTAAACTGAATGCCTAAAGTTAGGCATCTGAATCTATATTTAGACCAAGATTTAAAAAAAATTACAACCCTAAAGTTAGGCTTCTAAAAGCAATATTTAGGCTTATAAGGTTAGATCCATAAAGGAGAAAGAGACTCATCGTTGCAATGGCTAACTTCTAGGTGCATAGATCCTAATGGAATCCACAGCCCTGAGTTAGCTGACTACACAGTGCATGGGGAGAGTGTGATGTCTAAAAATGTGATCCACAAAAGCCAGCACACTGGCTATCATAGGTGGCTCCATGCTCAATGGGAAGTGCTGAGGAGTGGGGTGTTGCCTAAACTACAGGCCTCAAAAGGTTTAAACACTAAAGTCCAGGTTGCCAGAGTCAGTAAAAATAGGAGTGGAAGAGCAGGGGAGCTTTCACAACACCAGCTAAGGAAGAAGGGTAGGAAGCAGAAGGAATAGAAGTAGGTGATTTTTTTTGAAATTATATACCTTGCTGAATTTTTCCAGTGAAAAATGAAAATTTGGCAATACGCTAACCGTTTTTAAATTCATGTTAATTTCATGGAATTGTTTTGGTTGGGGGAATAAAAAACAAAGAAAAAAATTCTGAAAAAATGGAATTGTTCTGTTTCCACATTTTTTAAACAAAGGGTTCTGATTCTTTTTTTAATTGAAAATTAGGTTTTCTTTCAGAAATTTCCTTTAATTTTATTTAAAAAAATTAGAAATGTTAGTTCTTGAAACTGAAATGAAATGTTTTGGTTTGGGTTGAATGAAAATTTTTTCAACAAGAGATTAATTTTGTTTCATTTTTTCCCCAGAATTGCCACAGAGTGAAAAATTCTGTTATTTGCCCAGCTCTAGTGGGGAAGTGCTGCTTCCCCAAGCAAGGGAGAATTTAAAGCATTCCCTTTACTTTTTCAGAGGAGGGCAGATTTTGCCCCACCCCCACCCCCCCGGGCCTTGCCTCATTTACCTCACTGTGGTAACTGCTTGGCAAATGCTAACTTTTTCATTGGGCCCACTTGTAGTTCTACTGAATTCTGCTGGCTCACTCTAATGTAATTTATATGCTTCATACAGGCATCCTGCTACAAAATACTTAATCAGAACAACAAGTTGTTTGCTTAAATCAGGGGTTCGCAAACTGGGGGTCGGGACCCTTCAGGGGGTCACAAGCTGTCAGCCTCCACCCCAAACCCCACTTTGCCTCCAGCAGTACAAAAGTTTGAGAATTACTGGCTTAAACAGATTCTTCAACAGTATTTCCTTTATCTTCCTATTTTGTACGAAAACATACATAAATGTTACAGTAGATCAGAAAGTTAGGCACCATTTTATAGACATTTCAGAGAGAAATCAAATGAAAATTTAAGTATATTGATTGGTACACTTTGCTGAGAACAAAGATGCTAAAGGCCATTTTGATCTACTGACATCTGAATTGGAAAATGGTGACTGTGACTACATAGAGAGAGGAATGTTAAACTACACACATGGGCAACAACACTAGATAAATAACTGTAGAGGACTTGCAACTGTTTTTTACACTATACACTTGGTCAAGTCTGATGATTTTAAGATGATCCCTTGATAAAGAAATAGGTTGTGTTTTGATCACTGCTGCAATCATGCTGCTGAAACATTTGAGTGACTATATACTAATTATCCCCCTAGTGTCCTTGGGTAACTGTTCCTGATCTGGTGACTCCATTCCTCTCTCTCTCTCTCTCTCAGTGCTCACTCTCTTTTATCTATTTGTCTATCTCCTTCTATCTTTTTTTTTCTTTTGAGGAGGAATTGGAGAGAAGGGAAGCATTTGCTTTCCCTTTACTGGACACTATTTAAGCAGGATTTTTCTGAACAGTAAGAAAAGTGGACAAAATATATGTCACTGACATCAATAGTTACAATTAATGAGTAGAGCAGGCGAAATTTTTTCAGTCAAAACATTTTTTGACTGAAAAATGCCTGTTTTGGACTGACTGAAACATTTTGCAAATTTGTGTCACGTTGGGCAGATTATTTCAATAAGGGTTAAAAAATGACAAAAATTGGAAATGTCAAAATGATTCATTTCGGCATTTCTGTAATGAAACCTTTTGATGTTTTGAGCTAGATTCACAATGGGTACCATTCACAAGGAGAAGGGGGTGGTGCTGGTTTTTTATATGCAATAGCTTGGAGGTTAGAGCTTTCATGTGAGGTGTGGGAGATCCAGCTTCAAATCTGAGCTAGCCAAAACTCACAATTCTTAATTTGCAAATATGTCAGCATTTTGAAATTTGGTTTCATTCCAAATCATTCCTATCTGGGCTGCCCAACTCCTGACCAGGCAACCCAGTAAGCCAGCTGGTTTAGGAATCTGGCATCTTTGCTGTTGAGGCAGTCTGAAAAGTGGGGCTACCCTGGAGTTTTAGACATTATGGGGTCACACAGAAATTGGTTCTTAGTCATAATCCATTTAAATTTTTTAACAGTGACCTGGCAGAAAGCATAAAATCATCACTGATAAAGTTTCCAGATGACACAAAAATTGGGAGAGTGACACATAATGAAGAAGACAGAGCTATCTGGATTGCTTGGTAAGATGAGCACAAGTTAACAATATGCAGTTTAATACACTTAAATATTTGATGTTGGGCTCTTCAGTTTAGTCAAGAAAGGTATAACACAATTCAATGGCTGAAAGTTGAAGCTAAACAAATTCAGACTGGAAATAAGGCATAAACTTTTGACAGTGAGGGTAATTAACCATTGGAACAATTTACCCAGGGTCATGGTGGACTCTCCATCACTGTCATTTTTAAATTGAGATTGGATGTTTTTCTAAAAGATATGGCGTAGGAATTATTTTGGGGAAGTTCTGTGGCCTCAGTTATACAGGAGATCAGGCAAGATGAGCACAATGGTCCCTTCTGGCCTTAAAAATCTGTGACTATAAGGCAATCTGTCCCAGGACCTGCAGGCTCCCAGTGAATCACACTTAGATCCACTTGTGAATCTAGCCATTCAATTCCAAATTTTCTTTGCTTTTATTAAAATAAAATCAGTTAAAGATGTTCACAACCAAAGCAAACTTTTTTCCGAAATTTTGATTTGCCAGAAATTCTGAAAAATTTCACTTTCAGGTTGACATGAAATGACTTTTTAAAAATTGTTTGGAATTGCCAGTAAACCAAAAAATAAGTTATTCACACAACTCTATTAATGAGCTCTTACCAAACAGAAAACAAAACAGTTATCATAACTGGTTTCGGTATCTCCTACAGAAAAGGCCTATGGAATGTAATAGGGATTGATCAGCTAAAGAAATTACTCTAAAATTACAGGATTTAGTAGAGGATAGTATATTTTTCAAACTTTCCTATAGAATTCTATAGCAGGTTCATAATTTCCTATTCAAATGTATAAGTTGATCAGAAATATATAGACAACTTAATGGGTCTTATTCTATACTCAGCCTCAAGGGCTATGTCTACACTGCACTGTAGACAGGGTCCATGGGACCCAGGCTCGTGGACTCAGTGTTTCAAAGCCTGTGCGTGAGTGTCCACACTGCGTTGTAAATCTGAGTTTAGAGTTGCTGGACCCAGGTCTCACCGCCATGTTAACGCTTCCATATTGCACTACACAGGCCTTCTGACTCACTCTGCAGCTAGAGCTTCATACACACTGCAAAATGACAGGGTTTGGACTGAACTCATATCAGGACTCAGGCACTGACCCACTCCCATAGCAGGGTCCTAGGACCCAGGTCCTGAGTGCTTGCTGACCCAAGTCAGATTGATTTGTGTGTAGATGAAAGAGGGGCTTGGGCTCAAACTTAAGTTAGAGCCTGGGCTTAGTGTGCACCATAGACATACCGTTGGAGGTGCAGTGCAGAAAGAGGGCAAAAGTGGTTTTATATCACCTTTGCATCCTCCAGGGTACTTGGATTCTGAAGGCTGCTATAATTTATGACAGCCAGTCCTGAACCACCTAAGGTATGTGGTGCAGCCCAGAATCCCTGTAGCATCAGGAGCTATGGAACCTTTCTCTTTCCTACCCTAACCGTGATCCCTTCCCCAGTCCACCTCTTCTTCCAGGTTTGTGAGGGGGACAGCATAGAGTTGCTTACAATGACATATACTGTGCCTGCATCAGGGGAATTCTCATTAATAACAGACACAAAAGTGGTGTGTAGGGGCCTGATCATGTCAGAGACAGGATCTTTCCCAAAATTTTCTATTGAATTCTATAGAACTCTTCCGTAATTTCAACCAAGTAATCCGACTAGTTAAATTACTCAGCAATCTCATTAGAGTATCCACTGTACTCCTCTAAGATCCTTTTCAGACATACTTTGAAATTCATTCAGTCATGGGGCAGTTGTAGAGTTTGTTAGACATGGAAGGAATTTTCCATGAAAAATTTAAAACAATAAATTATTTTTTCCTGTGTTTTTTTAAAATAATTTTCAGACATTTTCTTGTTTTGTCTATGTAAAACAAGACACATAGACAAAACAAAATTTTTTATCACAAAATTTTTTATGGAAGATATTCTATCATCTCCACAGATAAGGTAATATCCCAGGATTCACTACCTCATGTCCTATTCTGATCAGGTAGCTGAATGTGTAACCATTAGTTTATCCACAAACTCTGGTTTATTCCTGCCATACAAAGTTCTTGACTTGAAATTAGCCTGTTCATGTGCACTTTCTTGTGTGTGTGCTTTGAACTGTGTGCTTGGCAGCAGGTTCAGCTAGCGCTCTCTGTCTACATTGAAGCTAAAACATTTTTAAGATAGCCTAAGCTTCCGTGTACAAAAACATGTCAATGACTTTTAAATCATGTTATTATCCCTAAAAAGATTGAAAAACTGGTACAGAAATGCTGTTGGGTTGGGGTACCAAAGCTAGCGATGTGTCCTCCTATATGTTTGCGGAACATTGAAATTGGAGTCCAGGCTGCAAACCTAGTGTGCTCTCAGATATTGGCAGAATAACTGTAATTAATAGTGAAGGGCAAAAATGTTTCATATGCTTGTATCTTTTGCTCCTTTGTAATGGTACTTACCGTTTGGACCAATGGGCTACTAATTACAAATCGACTTTGGTAGGCTCCAGCACACTCTCCAATGATTATTCATGTGTTTGCACTGATTTTTACATAAAACCAAAATGAAACTGCACTATTTAGCACTTGGAACTTGGTCATCAATGAATTGCTTTGGGCTTAATAGATTTAATAACTCTTGGCAGATCATTATTATGTTGTTATAATTATTACTTAGATTAAATTATATCTCTCTCTGTGTATATATATGTATATACATGGACTGATCATGTCATACTGCTTATACATGAGTATTAATCAATGGGGTTATTTTCTGCTTGGTTATATAAACACCCATGAACTAATTCAGCTAAGGTTCTTAAGTATATGCCTAACTTCATTCACAAAATAGGTCCATGTTAAAGTTAGGCAGCTGCTTAAGTACCTTGCTGAACTGAGTATCTAATATGCAAATAGTGATTATGCACAGGATCTATCTGTGTGGTTCAACAGCATTCATCCATTGCCGGGACAGATTAAATCTAGTGAGCCCAATTTGGTAATAAACTTAGGCGCCAGGTCCACTCATTATGGGTGAGATATACTGGAAAAAAGCCTACATGAGAGAAGACCCCCTTCAGAGCACCGTAGACTTGCCAGCCAGTTAATCTGATCATACCTTAATCTGCTACTGTTACATTTTGTCATGGGTATTCAGGAGATTTAATTTTTGCACAGTTTCCCCTTCTGGATTATATTTTACACTGCAGCTATTTGCATCCCCTCCTCGGGGAAGTAGTGTTTCTGAATGTAGGCATGTTCCAGTGGACTCAAACTCTTTAGGGTGAAAATGAAAGCATGCAGGTTTGTCTCTCAGCTAATGGCAGCCTTGAAGCAAAATGCTGAAACTCTGGTGAGTCCAGGTTTAGTTTTCAGTGGTAAAAGACTATTTCTGTCTTCTCAGTAACTGGTACAGAACCTGCACTAACCCAGAGCAGTAACAATTAACCACAGGCAGCAAACTGCAAGAATTACTAATATAGACAGGTGGAATTGGACTAACTACCATACAGGGTTACACAAGGAAAAAAGGTCTGAGGTCTCTCCAAGGGAATTACATATCTGTGATGGCCTCCTCCCTCTTCTGCAATTACTTCCAAGTCACACCTGCCAAGCTGTAGGGGAGCATTCCCATTGTTTGTGGGTGGGAACACAGTCAGGTAAACTGTTGTTTTAGTTGGATTTTAAAATACAACACCCTTCACTCCTTTTAAATAATATTTTACAGTGCTTATTTATTGCATTGAAGGGGCACTGTGAGGTAAAAAAAACATATTTTTAAAAAACAAAAACCAATTCTTATCTCTGTTACTGAATACACCATAGATGATAGAAACATTTTTTTAAAATTTAATTCAATTTTTGTACCACTTATACTAATTGTTACCTTTAAGCTGAGCAAAATGCTTGGGTAATGAGGCTAGACTGGTCAATTTTTAGGCATGTTTGCATTCTGATATTGTATCAGCATAAATATGCAGTATTTGGATTGCAAATGTTTCAGGGAGTTTTTAAATTAAAAATACTTTTTCTATTGATATTTGTTTTAAATGTCATGAAAGTCAGTCCATTAATTTAGCATTTGCAAAACTTTCTTATTTACTTTTGCAGAATTTAAATTTGGGGTTTAAATTATTCCACAATATTCTTATTAAAAAGGAATTAGTATGTATTGCAAAAGATAATAGGTACCTCTTTTGTGTGGAAAACTTGAATACATGTTTGTTAAATGCTTTGCTAATATCTGTATAGTGCAAGAGCATTTATAAGTTTGTTATGGGAAATCATGACTCAATAATTGTTATTGCATATTCAGAGAGTTAAAAATTGTTTTCTCTAATTTTGGAGTGAAATCATATTTGACCCCAATCTTGCAAACATCTGTGCATGTGAGTAACTCATGGGACTACTCACACAAAGTTAGAGAAAGAGAGCTCTTAGCCTGCCAATAATAAAATGTGAAAGAAAATCTGAAACCCCTTCCCAAACATAGGAGTGGGAGACTGGGAAGGGGAGAGGGAACAAAAGGAAATTAGACATGGAAATCTGAAATAATGTGATCCTGACTTCCACTGATTGAGCCAGCACTTCAGATGTAAACAATTTACAATGATAAAGTTGGATAATAAAGGGAAGCTGATAGTGACACCTCTATTTAGTTTGTCAGACATCTTGTTATAAAAGTTTCTTGCAACTCTTTTTTTTTTTTTTTGTTAAAAACTCTTAAAACCTCTATTGTATGCAGCAGGCCTTTGAATTTAATCAAGAAAAAAGTCCTTGGGCTACAGAAATGGCCTGCGTGCTTATATACACAGGAGTGTTTTTTTTAAAATAACCTAAAGGTGTGAATTTATACTGATATATTTATACCAGAAAAACTCTCATGCAGACATTATTCTGATATAAGAGTGTTCTTATTCATTTAGACATATGTGACTTGGGAAAGGGTAAGTTAAACTGAAAAAGCTACTTTTATACTGAAATAAGAAAGTTCACCTGTGGGTTTATACCAGAATAACTACACCTGTGTAACACCAGTAATATCACTGCTGGTAAAACTTTTCCATGTAGTTCAGACCTTTAGCCCTTGAAATTCCATTCAAGTTTATTGGAGTTTATGGACTGTTAAAATTCATTATTTCCCTTTTCTCACTTCTGTTGCACCTGAAAAATGTGTCAGCCTGCAAAAATAACAACTCAGTGTGAACGTTCTAAAGAGCAGAGCCTGTGCTGCCGTAGCAACAGTGGCAGCCCAGATTACACTGGGAATGCCTGTGAGAGGCTGCGGAATCCAAATCAGCCACTTCTATTCTCTCTTTTGCAACTGGGAATGGCACAAAATATTCCTTTTCTCCTTGAAAACCCATCTGGGAAAGTGATGTGGAGGGGAGTATGGAGTGTTCAGTTTTTGCTCAGTTTCTGTTCCCAACAAACTCCCACTGGTGTGGGCTAAATCTTTTCACTTTAGCTTGCACTATAATATATGATCTAGGTGCGGCTATGTCTAGACTGGAGCGGAAAGGTGTAATTTCCTGCTTGATTAAACATACCTGCATTAGCTTTGATTTGGCTAATATGCTAAACATAGGAGCCATGGTGGAGTGAGGGGCTAGCTGCCTGAAGTGCAATCCTATCTGAAACCCTAGGTATATATTTGGGCAGCTAGACCTTCCCACCGTTTGTACTGTCATGGCTACACTTCTGCTTTTAGTGTGATCAGATTTAACCTAGTGTGTCTATTCAAGCTGGAAATTATATTTTCCTGTTCTCGTGTAGACACAGAGTAATAAACTCATAGAAATGTAGGGCTGGAAGGGATCTCAAGATGTCATTTAGTTCATTCCCCATGCTGAAGCAGAACCAAGTATACCTAGATTATTCCAGACAAGTGTTTTTCTAACTTATATTTAGAAACCTCCATTAATGGGATTCCATAACATGCCTTGGAAGCCTATTCCAGAATTTAACTATCCTTATAGTGTTTCCTAATATCTAACCTAAATCTGCCTTAATACAGATTAAGCCCATTGCTTCTTGTCCTACCTTCAGTGGACATGGAGAACAATTGATCACCATCTTCTTACCCAGTGAGAGAGTAAAAGACAGGTGATGATAAGATGAAAAACATTGAATTTGAGTAGCTCTTAAGAAAAATATAGAGATTAAACCTGAGTTATTTTTAGTAAAAAAGCAAGAACTACTTTCATTGTAACACAATTATGATTTAGTTGGGGTTAGTCCTGCTTTGAGCAGCGGGTTGGACTAGATGACCTCCTGACATCTCTTCCAACCCTAATATTGCATGATTCTATGATTCTATATACATCATAGTATTTTATATTGGAGTGATGTTATTTATACTGTACTCATTCAGTGTATTCGTACAGTGTTAACCTAAATGTAAACTTTTTGTATTAATTGAATCTCTAGTGAAAGCAGATTTTAGAATCAATCTTATTTTTTTATGTGATCTAATTATCTCTGTTGTATTGACTGGTATCTAAAAGTTGGATTGATTCTACCATTAAACTGCTATTGGAAAGGACTTCAGACAAACAGTTGTTTAGCTTTCATATTGCCAAAAGAGGTCAAATTAAAAAGCATGTCTAGAGTACGATATAGCTAGCTAAAAGGAAAGAGGGATTAAAATTCAAGATTTAAAAGATTGACATCTTGAAAATTTTCAGAAAGTAGTCATTTTTCAAAAAGATTGACAAAAAATGTTGAAAACCACATTGCTCCATTTCAAGCTCTGTGAAATGGCAATTGCTTCAATTTTTTTTTCTTTCTCTTTCTGCCTCTCCTCACTCCATTTTTGGACCAGCTCTACCTGAAGCTCTGTTTGTTTCTCTGAAACCGAATGAAAATCTGGGTTCAGAAGGCCTGCAAAAAGTTGTACATCTCATTTTAGAGCTACGCCTTAGTTCCCCCTACTGAGCTACTCCCCAGCTCACTATAGCACAGCATTCCCTAACATGGAACCAGGATCAGCACTCGCTGCAGTATAACTAGTATCAACGAGGGCCGTACCAGGTCAGCAGTGACTACAACAGGAGGGGACCCTTTCTGAGCCCCCACCCTGCTCTGCTTTTTTCTTTAATGAGTTAGGTACTTTTTAACTTTGTTGAATAGAGGCTTTGTAAAAAGACAGTACTGCTGTTTATCCTGTTTAGCCACTTAGCCTCAATAACCTTTTATGCTCAGCAAACTATGGGCAATAATACATGGTGTATGACTGTTGGATTATTTTGAGTTTTCAGTAGAGGTTCTTACTTTATCTCTCCCATCTTTAATCCTAAATGACTACATCACAGGGTTTTTCCATAGGAATATCAGGGACAAGGCCTCCTCCACCAGGCAGTGGATAGACTCTGTAGCAGCTTCTCTGTATTAGCTCTGACTGTTGTATTCCTTCTTTATAAGGGGGGAACATCCTGGTGTGTCCGTGTAGCTGAGAGCCACAGGGGATGCCGTCTCTTTGTGGCTATCCAAATCCTGCCCAACACCCTCTTCCCCTCCTCTTCCATCAAAGAAAACAATTTTTTCCATGGGAATCTGTGTCTTATATCTACTTTTGCAATTCTATACATTGGCCTTATTCTTTACTTCCAGTCTACCAAGGTGTTTGAACTCCTGCCTCTTCTTAGATCAGCTTTCACAGAAAAAATCTTTCTATCTATTCCTTTCAAAGACTGGAGTTTTCATGTCAAAAATGTTGGAGCTTGTCAGAATAACCCATAGCTGTATTGCTTCTTTGTGAGATTACAGTCTACTTGATATATGCCATTTGAAATATATGGCTCTAGATTTATGGAAAAATTAATAAAACAGAAATTAAAACTGACAGCTCTGAAATGATATGTTACCCTTAGAATATGGACTACCTCACATGAACATTTTACAGACTTTGTATCAGGATTATAGACAGTTATCCAATTGGGAATAACTTCTAGATATACACTTCTACCTCAATATAATGCTGTCCTTGGGAGTCAAAGCATCTTACTGCGTTATAGGTGAAACCGTGTTATATTGAACTTGCTTTGATCCACCGGAATGTGCAGCCCTGACCCCCCGGAGCACTGTTTTACCGCATTATATCCAAATTCGTGTTATATCGGGTGGCGTTATATCGAGGTAGTGGTGTATTCCTAAATCTCACCTGACAGGTTTTGGATGCTGTACAATTCCTATAGAATTACAGCATCATACCAGAGATGCTATAATTTTTGTTAAGATAGTACTTTCATTCTCAGCTCCGATTTTGCCTGATAACTGCTTTTGTATTGAAATTAATTTCTTATGCTTTTTCTCAGCATAGAAAGTTAAGATTTTGTTATCCACCAAGAAGTGGGTGTTGAAAATCCAGAAATGGTTATCTGAATATGGGGGAAATAATTCAGCTTTTTATGCTCGGATAATTTAAATACAGTTATGATTTAAAAGTTCAAACTTGGCATCTCCATTAAAATTGGTTAAGAGATAAAACCGTGAAAATAACATTGATTTATCAGGCACCGTCTGCTAATTTACTACCAATGTAAGTGTACAACAAGAGCCCTATGTCTGAGTGCAGGATTTGGCTGAAGTTGGGTTATCTGGATATCTAAGTAAACCAGGGACAGATCTCTAAGGCTGAAAAATTCTCTACTCCCTGAAAAGTTATCCTGCCCTGAATACTCTTCATCTTTTAAGAAATCTATCCAAGAGATTCAAATATTGCTTGAAGGCTCTCTGATAACCACATCTGTAGCCATAGGACCTAATGGGGCTTGTCTGCACACACAAATTGCATCAGTTCAACTTAAATCAGTTTTAAAAATATTTCAGTTCAACTGGTACAAACCCCTGCCTGAACACACTTAGAGTGGTTTAAACATGGCATGTATCATTTTATAATTGCTTTGTAATTAAGGACTTGTCTTCACATAAATTTTCACTGGTTTAATTAAATCAGTTTAGTTAAATTGGTGTAAACCCCTTGTGTGGATGCTTTTATTTCGGTTTAAAAGTGGCTTATTTCAGTTTAACTTAAATCTGTTCCTTCACACAAAGTCACACCTGTTTTACTATACCATGTCCACTATAAACTGTGGCTGTGCAAGTTACGTCTGTGTACAGCCACTGAAGATTTAAAAAGTCCCTTATCTTATTCCCATAAACACCACAGTGAAGTCTCCCACAGGTCCTGGATCATGGCATGGCCGGAGTTGTCCTCCTTTTCCTCCTCACCATTCATGGCAGCAGTCTCTGTCTTGGGCTTCTCTGAGGTACCCACAGTGGTTGGCAGGGTGCTGATGGAGTCTCCGCCAAGTCTGGCACGCAGTTCTTTATAGAAACAGCAGGTCTGTGATGCCGCACCAGATCTATTGTTGCATTTCCTGGCCTGGTGGAATTCCTGGTAAAGTGCCTTTGCTTTCACATGACACTGCAGCTGACCCCTGTCATACCCCTTTGCCTGCATCCCCCTTGCAATCTGCTCATAGATGTCTACATGTCTATGGCTGGTCTGTAGTGGTGCTTGCAGAGTCTCTTCTTCCCACGCACTCAGGAGATCCAATACTTCCTGTCTATTCCAAACAGGAGCGCATCTAGTGAGTGGAGTTGGGATGATTAGCTAGGCAGTTGCACACAACAAGGGTGAGCTGCTAGGCATGTTTGCAGGTTTGGGCAGTCAAAGAAAGGCATTTGAAAGGAGGTGGTGGAGTGGCTTCCAGTCCCTGTGACCACTGTGCAGTGACGTTTAAAATTGTGACCAGAGCAGTCACTGTTGCAGGGAATGGCAGCATCATGGCACAGCTGCTGAGGTTAGGGCTGACATAGGTTATATAGCGTCTACAGTTGCACTGCCTCAACCTCAGTAGGTCAACCATGGCTCTATCCTATTCCAGGAGGCTCTTTTTTGCAAGAGGATGTTTCATTGGTACTTGAAAGTTTATTCATTGATTGTTTCAATTTGTTTTGCAAAAATACCATCGGTATCTGGGGGTAATGACTCTGACAGTCCAGGGACATGATTTTAGCTAGAGCTGGATGAATAATTCATTATTGTTCATTTTAAATTATTCAAGTATTTCTTGGTCTCCAGCTTGTTTGAGAGCAGTTGTGAAGATTCAAAATGTGAAAGCTGAGCTATTTTGACTGGACGCATAGGTGGTATGGTATGTGTCTGTTTATTGGTTGGATGTGTGGAACTCAGACTCACACTTCAGATGCAAGTAGAAAATCAAAACTCACATCCTGTGAACAAGCTGATTAACATTAGCATTCATTGTTTTGGCAACCAGCCTCCCAATAAATTCATTGCTAGAATATTCATATGAAGTGAGGACAAAAAAGGGTGTGGACACAAAGTGGATTTGTTTAATATTTGAACTGATGTAAAAAATGTTTGGAGTATTTGCCCAGCTCCACTTCTGACAAAAGATTTTTTTGTGTGATCTGGGGAAGGAGTTTGGACAACCACAGCCCTGGGAGCAGCAGCCCGCACAGGCCTGTTTGGGAACTCCAGCACAGAATTGTTTTGCTGGGATTTTGGGTAGTTATATTTGTGAATTACAAGCTGTGCTTTTGCTTTTGCCATTGGATGCTCCTATTCAAAAGTGTACATGCTCATGATTGTTAAAGTATACTAGAAATACAGAATTCTGTCTTTGTGTCTGCTCATTGATTGCCACCCTTTGAAAGCAATCGGGTATCCTTTCTGACCTCTAGGAAACCAAAACAGTATTAAATAATACATAGAAGTAATATAAAATCAATTTAAAATCTTGTACACTTGTATTTAGATTAATAAAATTATACCTGTTCTTCCCTCTAGATGTAATAGCTCTATGGTTAGTAAGACAAAATATATTGTAGAATTCTAATTGCTGTGGATACCACAATTTTGTCTTCCCTAGTTCTGGTGTGTTTGAAATCCCAGTGCTAATGCTGCATTAAAGGCCAAATATACCATCCACCATACAGCTCAAGTAATGGGCTAGTTGATGAGTAGAAGGGAAAACAACCTCCCACCAGTCACATGGAATAGTTGTGGAACCACTCCCTGGAGGCTGTTTAAGTCCAATGGCTGAAGTAGCCACGTGGGGGAAGGATCCACCTAGCAATGGATTCTTCAGGGTTATTCCCATTCTCGCCTTCCTGCTGTGAGCTACTGTACAAGGATGCCCAATGAAGCTGGGTTCCCTGCTGCGCAGGGCCTATGTATCCCATAAAAAGGTACCTGACCATGAAATACTGTGGTGTTCATCTCATCCTTTAGCCTTATAAACATATGCTGTCTGTCCTGTTGTAATTCCTATGCCTGCTTTTTCAGATATGTGGCTCAGGCAATACTGAACTGTGCCATATAAGGGGTTAAGGGAATCATGAAGCACAAAAACAGCAATGCCAGCATAATCCCCCAAAGAGTAAACAAAAGTCCTAACTGTTGCAAACAATAAATTGTCCATACCTTGTAGAAGCAGTGGATAATGAAAAGTTATAATGCCTATAGTTAGTACCCTCTTTAAAAGAATTTACACAGTATATGAAATTAAATTCTGTTCACAGTTCTCTTAATTTGTCCTTAATTAAACAATACTCCATAAATGGTGCATTCAGTGACCAAATGTTCAAAGACAGCAAAATGGTGGGTCCCAAGCCATTAGGAATGAAATAAAGTCGATCCCCTGAGAGCCTGCTAGAATCTGGTCTATGTAAGTGACAACTGATGGTTTAGGAAAGATAATTAACTTTGCAATTACAAACCCCAGCTTTCACCAATGCTATTTCTTCCAGTATCATCTTGTAAATGTTCTAGTATTTTTATAAAATGAGATAAAATGTTTATGGGGGGAGGACAGGAGAAATGTTGAGTTCATAAGGGATTAATTCTTCATGAATAAATGTACTGGGAATATTATTTTTAAAAATATTTCATAAATATTTGATGTGCAGTGGTTTTGTACATTATAAAACGATGAAATATTCAATTTTTTGTTTACTGCCAAGATTTTACCATGTAAGATAAAAGGGATAATATTGGAGTACATATTGTATCAAAGAAACATGATTTTTCTTATTTTTGTAACAAAGGAATGGCAGTTAAACAAAGTTTGTTCTATAGCTCTGCAGACTGAGGTTCTCCATCTCATAGACTCATAGACTTTAAGTCAGAAGGGACCATTATGATCATCTAGTCTGACCTCCTGCACAATGCAGGCCACAGAATCATCACCCCACCTAAACCTCACTGTAACTAAACTATCCCCATAATCCTAGTGTTGCTTCTTGTGAGATTTGACATCCTACAATTGTGGTTTGACGACTCCTCAGCTGCGAGAGACCTCCGGCACGTTGATGCCCAATAGCCCCATGCTCAGGGAAATGGCAGAGTCCTAGTATGTGCTTTTTGCGTATGCTGCCCTGGAAGTACAATTCCTTTCTGACCCAAATATGGTGTTCAGTTAAACCCTGAGCAGTGGGGCAAGCTCACCATGGCCCATCCCGAAAACGAATTTCTGCTGTAGCAACTACTGATCCCCACCCGATCTAACATCCCATGACAGACCACTGGTACTTACCTGCTGATAATCAAAAATATGCCAAATTTTAATTGCCAAAATGGGCTTATCGCATCGCGTGCATACCATCCCCTCCTTAGATACTTATCAAGCTCATCTTCAGCTGATATATCTTTTCCCCACTACGTCCCCTTGAAGCTGTTCCGAACTTCCTCCTACGTAGATGGTTATAAACCTTCATCTAGATTTGCACGTCTAAAACTTCCTACGTGTCCTAGTTTTATACCCATTGTTTCTGCTCTCCGGATTTCAAGAGCTCGACTGCGTACTCAAGCTTCAATAATTCTTCTATCTCGCCTGCCCTTGACATTATTCCTCCTGGCATATATTTATAAAGAGCAATCATATCTTCCGCCTCATCTTCTGTTTGGTGTAGGAGCTAAACAACAAGCTCTTTGAGTTCTCCTTTCATAAGAGACATGAGATTTCCACTTTTCCTCAGATCTCCTAGTAAGCCCTGGCTTCTCTTTGACCCGTGCTTCCATGTTTGAATAGCATTGCCCTTCTCTAAATGCGAGTATCGCATGAAGAGCTGCACACAGACTTCGCCAGATGAGTTCTCACCAGTGCTTGCTTAATGGTACTAAACTGCTCCTTATCTTTACTGAAATACCCTCCTGATGCCATCCTTACATCGCATTGATGACTTCTTTTAACAGCACGAATATCATCATCTGGTCCAGACGGCATATAATACCGTCGGGGGTTTATCAACAATACTCCGAGGTCCTTCTCCTCCTCTGTTACTTTCCAACCTGTATGTGTCCCCAATTGTATAATAAAAATTCTTGTTTTAATCCCTAAACTGCTAACCTTGTAGCGTGTTTTCACTCATTAAATTTTACTCTATATAAGATACTCGACTTTACAAGGTCATCCAGATCTTCCTGTAATGAGATCCTGCCGGGTCATTCTCTTTATGTAAGCAATACCTCCCCGTTTGTGTCATCCGCAGACTTTATTTAGACTTCCTATTTTGCTTGCCTAAGCTCATGTAGGAGATCGCGCCACTGAAGCTGCCGCAGCGATCACAAGCGGCTTCTCTGTGTGTTTTATGCTCTTTGGCCGCTTGGAGGAGCCAAAAAACAGCCAGTGAGCGGCAGCTGCCATATTATGGGCTAGGCAAATTGCTGAAACTCCGGTGCAGTAGAGCTTGTTGTGATCTATGTTATCAACTGTTCTTCTAAGAATGCTCCTTGTGCTTCATACTATCAGTGCAGATCTGAACTTTCATTTCGCCAGCTTGAGAATTGGAGAGCAGATTCTGTTTCTGTTTTGCCCTAATTGATAGGACCACTTTATGCTTAACTGACGCTCAGCCTTCCTTCATCGTGTAAAATGTAGGAATAATAGGTTTATATAGTTTTGTCATAGTGGTTGTTGATGACTAACAGATAGATATTCTGTTGATCACTTTTGGTGTATGAGACTGTAGAGGATGCATTCTTGTCACGCACTCAGTTTGTTTGCTGTGTGAATTGTATTCCAACGAGGAGGGTGAGCGTGACCCACTCCTGAATGATGCTGCATGTAATTCCCCACTCTGAACTTAGTGTCCAAAGATGAAAGAGGGTAGCCACATGATCCTCTAAGCTCAATCACCAGATCTCTTAGAACACTGTGCTAGCCCTGCCACCACTACTCTAGAACTTCCATGCGCTCGGTGACCTCTGGTCCCTCGCAAAACCTGGCCGGGAACCCCCAAGACCGATCCTCTGGATGCTTATCTCACAAGGACTAGTAAACCCTTTCCCCCGCTCGTCTTGGCCTCTCCCAGGCTTTCCCGCTCTCCTGGGTACGCCTTGGAAATAGCTTGTGATCAAACCCTTGAACACACGAAAACGAAATTACCTAGTTTAGAGGACAATTCCCCTTTCCTCCCTCGCGCTTCTCTCTCCCTTCTTCCAGCCTCTCCCTGAAGAGCAAGTACTAACCTATCAAACAGTTACAGACTCCACTCCTTGTGTCTTTACCCCTTCCTTTCCTCCTCTTCTCGCCCATCAATTCTCCTTCTAGGTTGTGAAATCGGCAGATCGCAGCTATTCCCACCTGTGCTGTGGTTCTCACCAGAATAAAAAAACAATCAAGTGTGCTATAAACAGAAGAGAAGCTTGTGCGAATATAAGAGAAAAACAGTTAAATATCTGTATCTGTTGTAAACTTTTATTAAGTAGAGTGTCACACACAGGTTTTTCAGCTATAGACATTGGATACCCTCCCAGCCTGAAGCTCTCAAGTCCAACTTAAGATTCTTTCAGACAAATGAGCAAATTGACTCCTTCCCGCCAAATGCACAATGAAACTCCTTCAGCCAATGCACATGTGCCAAATAAAGAGAACAAAACATAAGCTACCTCTCCTTATTTTACCTAAGTACTCACTATTCTGATTTATAACGTAGTACCTAATATAGTGAGTCTCGCGAGACGTACGAAACCGTGTGGGTTGCACGTCTGGTCACTCTCAGAACCCAGAGAGAACAACCACCAAATTCTAACAGTACACACAAAAACTTCCATCCCTCAAGATTTGAAAGTGTCCTGCTACCTGATTGGTTCTCTGGTCAGGTGACAGCCAGGCTCACTGAACTTGTTAACCCTTTACAGTCAAAAGAGATATAAAGTACTTCTGTTCTATTAACTTCTACTATCACAGTAGAATGGTGTCACAAGAACTAATTTGCATGTGACCTCAATCTATGTGCCCATTGTTACGTCAGTCTCATAACTACCATCTTTTGCATTTTGTTCCTTTAAAAAAAGAAAAGCAAAACAAAACAAAATCTTTGTCAAATGAAAAAAAAAAGAAGAAAAAATAGAGAAACAAACGAGCAGTAAACAAAATATTTATATTTGCGCATTTATATGGCCTTCCAACTAAATCACTGACTCCAGTTCTGGAATTAGTTCTTAGCTCTGCCATGGACTTCCTGTGAGACCAGATAATCTATCTGCCTCAATTCCCCATCTGTAGAATGGTGATAGTAATAAATTCTTACTTCCTTTCACCTATGTTTTGACTGACTTTGAAATGTAATTTTTTGGGGGCATGGAATGTCTCTTACTAGTCATATGTACAGAAACTAGCACAATGAGCCCTGATCTCAGCTCAAGTTTCTGGATGCTCCTATAGTACAAATAATAAATAAAAACATCTGTATATTGTTTCAATGGTAGGAATGAATTATTTTTAAAATAGGATTTTTCACTGATGAAGTTAATTTTTTGTGGGTTGGGCTATGTATCTGAAATACAGTGGTTGCCATGGTAAAACTTCACATTTGCCATTTGTATGTAGTTAGCATTACCATAACTCCCTACACATAGCATAGGGAATACTGTGGAAAGAGTTCAATATTTAGTTACAATACTTTACCACAGTTTGTTTTAAAGAACGTAATGACTAGCACTGCATACTAGCATGTAAATTTGTAAATGGTCAGGAGGAGGGATGTTACTCCAGATAACTTATATATTCTGTTTTCCTAACTAATGTCCCTTCATGAAAATACTTTTTAAAATGTTCAGCTGCTTTATATATCATTTTTTCCCCAACTTTATTGCTTGTGAAGCAATACACACACATGCTTCATCACAGATAATGGTCCCATCATATCAAGGGGCTTAGAGTCTTAATGTAATATATGAAATTCACATGGAAGGTAGTGTGGTATACCATCTTCCAATTTTGATATGTAGATGAAAAACATACTGGTGGATAAAAGACAAGGATATCAAAATACATGAGTCAGCAAGGACCCTCTTGTTTGAAAGTATCTGATGTCTATATTTCCACTTTAGTTCCTCATAAATTGTATATAATTACTGCCAGTTTATATGAATTATTTCATATTTAGGAGCTACTTACAGGATAAAATGTATGGGCCAAATTTATCCCTGATATAAATTTAAACTAATTAGCGTTATACCAAGGGTAAATATGGCTCTCTGAATCTGTGTTCTTGTACATACTAAGAGAAAAATCAATGGTATTGTATAAGCCAAGAGGACAAGTTGTTTCCTATCTTTCTGTGAACACTTTCTAATAGGTTACAGTAGGTGCAGGGCCGGCTTTAGGAAGTGCGGGGCCCAGTTCGAACAGTTTCAACGGGGCCCCGGCAGGGATGACTAAAAAAAAAACAAACCAAAACAACAACAAAAAACACCTGTAGAAAAACACGTGGGGCTTGTATTCACCAGGCAGTGCTCTGAGTCTTCGGCGGCACTTCGGCGATGGGTCCTTCACTGGCTCCAGGTCTTTGGCGGCACCGAAGGACCTGCCACTGAAGTGCCGCTGAAGACCTGAAGCGCTGCCAGGTGAGTAAAAATTAAAAAGGCGCCTCTAGCCAGGGAAGGGATTCTCATTGGGTGCGGGGCCCTCTTAGGCGCGGGGCCCAATTCGGGGGAATTGGTGGAATTGGCCTAAAGCCAGCCCTGAGTAGGTGGTTTTATTTTTATTATAAAACTTTTTTCAGACTAATGCTCCACCTGGCTTTTTTAAAAACAAAGTTAAAGAGATGGATTCATTCTTTCAAAAACATCAAGCAATTTGGAAAGGAAGCAAAGGAGGCAACATGGTGTTAACCAACTTGCTGGAGTTTGTTATTGTGGGAACTCCTCTTCCTGGCACTGAATGCTGAATTTCTTCAGGAAGGAAGACTTCTATCAATACCAGCTGTCTCCACCCTTCTCTATGATGTGCAATATTAGATGCCACTCATTGAGAGTGGAATACAGTTACATTCATTAATACGTCTAAAACAGAAAATCTTGCTGTCAATATACACTCATTAGTACTAAGCTGCAAATGAACTTATTCTTATTAATTAGGTGGCAGACTAGAAAACATCTCTGCTTCTGTTCCACCATATGGAGGGACACTGGGGGTGATGACCTATGTTGGACCTTTCCCAGTGGATTTCTTTGGTGAATCTATGTGTTGGCATAGATCCTGCTCCAATTTTCCATTTAAAATAATCCTTCTCAAACTTACACAAGTGAGCACTCCAATTAAATTCCTTTAAAAATGTGGTAATTTTGCTTTGTTTTACAGTCAGCTATGCATCTAGGAAAAGGTAAGCTAGACTGCTTTTTCTGCTACATTATCCAAAAGTACTCTGCCACATAGTCCATTCAGGTGAAAGGTGTTGGATTACAAACTTTAATTGCCATTTACTGATGTTGCCTTTGTCAGCTGCTGAGAATGATAAGAAGCCTAAGATGGGTAGGGTATTTTTTTTGTTCTTCATTTGGTGTTGCTCAGCCTATGTGAAAAGTCCCTTCTTCTCCAGGTGCTCTGGCCTTTTAGGGTATGTCTATACCACAATTAAACACCCATGGCTGGCCTGTGTCAGGTGACTCGGGCTTGCAGGGTTTGGGCTATAACTGCTGAATCTGGCGAGTGGGGAGTGTCCCAAAGCCCAGGCTCCGGTTTGAGGCCGGTTTGTTCAGACTCAAACCGGAGCCTGGGCTTTGGGACACTTGGGTTCCATAGCCCAAGTCAGCTGACATGGGCCAGCTGATGTCAGTGTAGACATACCCTTATTGTATTAATGTGTCTGTATACTCTTAAGAGCCATATTCAGTTGTACTTATTCCACTTTATGCTCTGCAATATAGATATCAACATTTGCATAGCTAAACTGTGGCCTCAGTTCAGCAAGATACTTAAGCCCGTACATTGCTTTAAACACATGAGTACTCCCATTGAAATAAATGAGATTGCTAATCTGCTAAAGGTTCACATGAATTTAAGTACCTTTCTGAATCAGGGCCTATATAAGGACATGTGTGGCACCATCACATTGAGAAACGCTCCCACTTCTTTTTTTTAAGGTTATCCGTGATTTCTTCAGCTCTGTCAGGTCACAGAAATAATTATTTGTATATTAGTAATTCATCTCTAGGGAATAAAGTGTCAAGAAAAATATTCTATGATAGTGAGTTGGGGTACATATTTACAGATGTGCTGTATACCAGAAGAAGTCACACATAACTTAACTGATGTGATTTCTTGCACCTGCTTTAGTCAGAAGAGAACACTGAAATTGTAAATGATTTTTTCCCATAAGTGTTTTGTTTTATGCAAGCAAACAATGGAGGTTGGTGCCAAAAATAAATAGTGGCACTAAAAGTGCCAGGAGACCCATCATCTCACAGCCTCTACATAGTGAAAAACTAGTGAAATAAGGAAGCTTTTAGGGTCATTGTGTTAGTTACGGTATGTACATATAATATGAGTTAGTCCCTGACCCAAAATGCTTGCAGTCTAAGCAAGAATTTACAATTCTCGCAGTCTACTTATCCAAAACAATTGGCAGAATAAATTTGAGAATAATTTCATATAACTAATAAGCTTAAGAATTTTTTTAATAGACACTAAAGGTAATATTTGTTCAATACATTGTTGAATAAATTAATCCTAGTAGATTATGCACTCAGCTTTAAGTATTTGCAACTTTTCAATGGAAAGTGGTGATGGTACTCAATACTTTGTGGATCTGAAATCACATATACAGGACATGCGATAGCTACACTGTGATACATGCGCTTATAGGGTAGCAGTGTTCTGAAAAAGTGACTAAAAATGCATTGTGTGTGTTACATGCTTATTGTCGATTAATAATTCCCATATCCTCAGTTGTCAAGTGAAAAGGTGATTTTCTAACTGTCAGTACTGCGTACTTCCCTGTTGCTAGAGAGTCAAGGGTTATGATCTAGGAAAGCAACCCTATTCAGGACAGCTCTTAATACTTACACAGGCTTTCCTACTTGAGTATAAGCTTAGGTGCTGCCCTGATTTGGGGCCCGAACTGGGTTCTTACCTCTTTGTGTCTCACCAGTAATAGAAGTTCTGAAGACTAACTTAGGCTCTTAGGTCCAGATTAAAGGTATTTAGGCTTTATGGCACACAGTGTTACAAAGTCTAACTGATTTAGGAGCCTAAATCAATTTTCAAATGACAGCCAATGAGATTTAGGCTACTAATTGCCTGAAATACATTTAAAAATCTGGACCTTGCTGTCATTTAGGCTAACCTACTGTCTTCCAGTTGTCCAATGTTCTTTATGACAATGGAGTTGCCCAGGTGTGATTGGTTGAAACTCTGTAAACAATTTTGCTGATAATGCACAAAACCAAATCAAATCTTGTTTGCTCACTTAGCTGTTTTGTCTCTGTGTTGCTAACATGAGAAAAAGAAGTAAAAAAAAAAGAATTATTTCAACTGCAAAAGTAAGCAAATTTGATTCTGAATACAGAAAGGAAGCAGATGAGAAGAGGTCATTTTTTCATAGTCCTGTTTCAGAGAAGAACTGCACTTTAAGCATTTTTACAGACATGGCTAAATAAGTGCCTGCCTAAGGCTAGCCATATCAACTTTGAAATCATATAAAAGCTAGGGAGAGAGAGATTGGATACTAGTCATTGGTCACTTTCAGAATAATGTAAAAGGGCGTGACTCCCATGAGATCCATTTTTCAGATCCCTACATAATAGGTCATTTTTTCAAGCTAACCTTCTATCAGGCAGAAACACTGAAAGTACAAGGGCTGTCATCTGTCATGTCTGCCCATGAAGTTCAAAGAAGGATAAAATAATTTCATTCTCACTTTCTCTTTGTTAAAGCTCTTTCTCCCCTTTTATTCTTTTACTTCTTCTGTTTAAAACATCATGGAAAACACACGTGATGCATGGTTAAAGGTCAGTGAATACTGATTTTTTTAGTGCTCTCTTTATATATGTTTTGTGTGTCTTTTTGTCGAGTTTCCTTGTGAAAAAATATACTGCTGAACCACTGAAAATCTAGTGTTGTTTTTTTACCCACCTCTGAATGATTTTCCAATATTTTTTAAATACTCATCAGTAAAAGATTTCTATGAGGGTCTTAAGTCCTTCACAGTGTATTGAAGGACCACTTTACCAGGATCCAAGAAAATACATTAATAAATTCTGCGGCGTGAAGTAGGTTCCAAATAATATGTACACTGTAGATAATGGAAACATGTTGACGTTCTTAAGGTTATAAAAACACTTGAAGTTATCATAATCGTAACACTGAGCAAGATTGAAGATTATGAAGTACAATGTCCCTGAAAATCCTAGAGAAGCATCTTTCCCATTTTACTAATTGCTGAGACACTTGAGATCTCAGTGTGATTTTTTTTTCTCTCTGCACAAATGAACAAGTGGAGGCCACAGCACCTCTTTAAAAAGGCAGATGTGCTAAATAATTAATTTATAAAGAGAATCAGAGTGGGAACTAGAACCAGGATACTGTGACTTTCCATGTGAATTCTCGGATAGTTCAACTAAAGAAGCAACTTTGTTAGTGTGAAAACACACTTTGATAAATCCCGTTTCTTTTTTGAGTACATGTCAGTGTGGATCCCACTATAGGAGTGCACATGCCTTGTGTATGAGATTACATTTATTTTGAATAGCAGTGTGTTTGGGGCTGTGCATGCAAGCTGTGCTGCCTCATGCTCCGGCATGAGGGCCATAAAGGGCTAGGCAGCTACATCCTTTCCTCAGTTCCCTCATATCACTCAATGCAATGAGATGGAATCCAGTGAGTATCCAAGCCCCTACTTTCTTAGAAGCCCTAAGCTGGTTCATTTTCTGCCCTTTTCATGAAGAAATCTTTGCACTTTCATTCAATAGCTTTGTCCCCTATCCTCCCTCAGGGGAAAAGGAAAAAAAAGGAAATTGATCTATGACCCCTCTGTACAGCAGGGTGATTAGCTTTGCATCAATCTTACTGTGGACCATCCTGCCATGTGTTGAGCATCAGATCACCCTCCCACATGCATACAAAGAGGAAATAACTCCCTGGTGGCTTTGCCCACACTGGAACTGGACAAGGGCCCACAGAAGTGGAAGATGCTAGAAGGACAACAATAATAATTTCCATCTCCACTCAAGGAATCCTTCTCATTGGTGGACAAGACAGTGACAGTAGCTCCTATGCTAGCAATCAATGACATCAGAGTCTTTCCAGGACTTCCTGTGCAGAACTGTGACCATTGAGACTATGTTGATATTATGAGTGTGACAACACTGGCTAGGATTGCTGTCCCCATTAATGAGGGGAGCCTGAAAGAGCTTAAGAGCTATGGCAGACCCTGGTCATCATACTTTCCATCTCCAAGCCCATGGAGAAAATGTATCAGGTGCTCCCTAAAGGCTGTGAGCACGTCTATACCTAACCACACCCTTGGTCATCTCCGTAGTGCAAGGAAAATAAAAATCCACTAAAGGCACTCTGATGGCCAAGGACCCTAAGAAGTTAGATCTGTTTGAGCACAAGGCTTATTCATGAGGTGCTTCCAGTGATGAACCACTAGACATTGTCTGCTATATGTAATTACCCCATGGAAGAGAGGTCGTCCTTTCCTTTCAAAAAATCCTGCAGGATTGTAGGTCTGAAATGAAAGACCATCAACGAGGGGCTCTGAGAACATTGCTACAGATGATCATGGACATCTCTGATACAGTAGCTAGGTCAATGGCTACAGCCATCACAGTGTGGCAGGCGTTGTGGCTCCAGGCATCAGGCACACTGCACAAAGTACAGGCTACATACAGGAAGTCCTACAAGTATCAAGCCCAGCAAAGGCCTTTTTAGTCCTGGAGCTGAGATCCTGAATTCCATTAAAGGAAGAAAGCTAGGTGCTCCGGGGCACCCATGTTCTTATCTGACTAACCCTAGCTTACTCCTAGATCCAGCAGATTTAATAGCCGGATTGGGAGCCACATGGGAGCTGATCTGAAGCCTAATGCTGCCTTTGAGAATTACCAGGCCTGGGCAGCTTTCATAGCCAACAGATGAGCATTAGACCTCATTGTCCAGGGCTATCACACACAGCTCCATTCACTACAGCCTAACCCCACTCTTTCCTGTTCTTCTTCATAAGAGCCTGTTACAATCAGAAATGGCATCATTATATTGTTTAGGAGCCATAGAAGAGGTACTACAGGATACAGGGGAAGAGGCTACTCTAGGTATTTTCTTATCTTAAAGAAAAGCATTCTTTATCCTATCCTAGACCTGGGGATATCCAAGACACATTCATACGCCACTCAGATTCAGGATGGTAATGATGCTTCCATCATTCCATTTCTCCAGGTTCAGGATTGGTTTGTGATTTGTGACTTACAGGATGCGTACTTCCATGTAGCTATCCATCTGACCCACAAGAAGTGCCTAAGATTCACAGTGGGGCCCAATTATCACCAGGATAGGGTATCCCCACGTCACTGAGAGCCTTCCCAAAACGTTTAGTAATAATAGCACATTTCAGAAGGAAAGGCATTCATGTCTACTCTTACCTGGACAATTGGCTGATCAAAGGCAGATCCCAGCAGCAGGTGGGCAAGCTTAACATTCATCCTCTCCCTGTTTTTTCAGCTAGGCCTCCTACTGAACTACTGAATATAGTCCCTCACCCATTACGAATAATAAAGTTCATAGGCCTGATTGACTCTCATTGACCTTCCTCAAAACAGGTTCCTGTTGATGCAGTTGCTAGTGTTTGGGATAGAACTAAACGTGACACCAACAGTGCAGCTGTGTGTGGGGTTGCTTGGCCATGTCCATGTGCACATACAGGACAGAGCTACCGCTGCAACTCTGGCTCAGGTCAGTCTATTCCCTGAAAAAACACCATATGAACAAGAACATTGTGATCTTACCTCTTGTTATTGCAGAACTGGTGGAAGAAACACAGAAATGTGCATGGAGGAGTACCGTTCTTTCCCCCTTCCCTGACAAAGACATTAGTCATGGGACAGAGACAAGTTGGAAAGCCCATCTGGACCATCTATGAATGTAAAGGATTTGGTACCCAGAAGACATGGGGCCCCCATCAGTGTCTTAGAGCACAGAGCTATAAGACTAGCCTGCATGGCCTTCCTACCTGTTCTTCACAATCCCACAGAGCATATCCTGATTGGCCAACACCTCTGTGATGCACTATATAAACAAGCAGGAAGGTGCACAATCATCTGCCTGGAAGCCACCAAGCACTGGACATACCACCACATGGGATAATCCCAATAGCTCTTCACCTCCCATTTGTCAGCAACAAGTTAGCACGCTTCCTGAGCAGATAGTCAGGCCACCACCTGATCTCCTTTACATCAGTTCCTCTGATCCCCAGGATGATTTACAAGTTGCAAGGGGACGCATTCACCATCATTCTCATAACTCCATACAGATGGAGGCAGTTTTGGCCGATAGACCTACTAAAAATATCCATTTACCTTCTGAGCTAGCTCCAAGACTGTCCTGACCTGATCTCCCAGCTCCATGGTCAGACACTCCATCCAGGCCTGAAATCCCTGCACCTGATGGCATGACTGATGGCTGATTAAGTACCACAGATAGACACTGCTCCTGGCAGATCCAGGAAATCCTGACACAGAGTAGGAAAACATTTACCAGAAGAACACAATCCTATACACGGAAGAAGTTCTTGATTATGGGTAATCCAGCATGGTCTAGATCCGGTCCAGGCCTTGATACCAAACATATTTGACTACTTATTGCACTTAAACCCTAGCTATTTGTGGGTGAGAATAGGGGGTGTTAATGTTTACAAAGATCAAAGTATGTGTCCTGTATTTTTATTATTATTAAATATTTCTATTTAAAAAGTCAATGTTTTAGTTTGGCTTGGTTTGACATTGAACTCCATCCACTTGAGCTACTGTGGTGTCTCATGGGAGTTGTAGTTTTGCTGCTTTTATGGGCTGAACTCTCTGGTCAGACTACATCTCCAATGATGCACCATGATTATGGGATTCCCATGTCGAATTATTTCAGTGCATCTGGAGGGGTGGGGAACTGCAGTGAATTATGGGAGATGTAGTCCAAATTAGGAGCCCTACCCATAGATGAGAATGGGGACAGGAAGCATCCAAAGTACAACTCCTGTGAAGCACCATAGGTACTCAGGCAGCCCAGATTAATTCAAACTGACTTAAAGCTAAACATTTGGAGTCAGTTTGACAAACCAAAATGTTTTGACTCAAGTTGATCCTACTTGAAACAAAATGTTATCCCAAAGGAAAAATGAAAAATTTGGTCAAAATAAAAAAAAAATTCTTGGAAAATGTGATTTTTTGGAAACTGCATTTTCAATTGAAAACATATTTTGATAGAAAACTTTGACCTGCTCTAATTAGCTGTTTATTCTGTGAGCTGTTTGGTAAGCCAGGAAGATTTTTCAATAAATGATGATGATGATGATGATAATTTAAAAAATCCTACCTTGGAACTAAATGCTGAATTTAGTTCCAAGGGTAATAAACAATAGACAACCACTATTTGAATAGAGATTTCTAAAAACCACGGAATCTTAGCCAGTGTATTTGTCAGCCTGAAGGGATTCACTGAAGTAAACATCTGAAACAGTAACTGGGTGTAAGAAACATCCCACTGATGGAGGTTCCAGAAAATAAAGTTTTTCATATGGAGAGGTTTATAGAATGCACACTGAAGGTGTAAACATGAATACTTTCAAACTCTATTATGTTTCCAGTTTCTTGGTTTCTCCTCCCACACTTTTGTCTGTCATCTCTTTAGACTTGAAGCTCTTAGGGACTATCTCTTACTATATGTTTATACTGTTCCTAGCACAATGGGGCTGTGATTTTGGATAAGGCCTCTAGGCGCTGCTGTGATACAAATACTAATGTACTAATAATGTTTCAGAGTGTTAAAGATGACGAAGATAATACTTTGTGCTAAGTGCGTTACAAAAATTATTCAACTGAGCCTCACAAAACCACTGTGACAAATAGCAATCCTTTCACCTGTGACAAAAATGCTGTCATCTTTGGGTAAGCCTCTGGCTGCAGTTCAACAGCATGCAAAAACATTACTCGAAATAGGAAATAAATGTTACCATGTGCAGTCACAACTACTGAAGGTGAAATGTAGGTGGGTGCGATCGTCAGGCACCAGGGAGACAGCGAAAATCTGTACAAAAATACCTTGGAATCCATCTCTGATCACAAATGCTGAGGACCTCTGGTCTCAGAGACATGGCACCTCCTGTAGCACAATGCCCACTAACACCATGCTGGGCCATTGGTTCAATCTCCACTCAGAAGGAAAAGTGTCACCTACAGCCTCTCAGTGTTCATCTACCAGTCTAATCATTGACTGGCTAAACCCTTCTTGGCTTGCATGGACTAACAAAATCACAGAACAGGGTACAGTATATTCTGCTTAGTAGCAGCCCCTTGGTTGCCAGAAAAAAAGTTGCCATTATCTGGCAGTTGCTAATAAGGGGAAGGAATATTTTCAGGGCTAAAGCCCCAGGGAAGAAAGTGCTGGGACATGCTTTCCCTGGCTGTAGCCTTACAAGCCTGCCTATGGACAGGGCAGCAGCAGAGATGGGGCTTTTTACAGGGACCACAGGTGCTGGAAGCCCATGGACATGCATGGTACCTCTCCATGCTCTCCCTGGGGGTTGGGGCTTAGCACATCCCAGAGCAGCCCAGAGAGAGGTAGTCGTGCCCCACTGGCAAACTGCCTTCTCAGCCTGCAGCCCATACCTCCTGTGCCATGTCTGTGCACAGGCAGGCTTGTGGGGCTGCAGCCCCAGAAGGAAGCACTGGGATCAGCTGAGCACCAGATGAAGGCAGGTTCCTTCCCTGACTGTAGCCCCACAAACCTGTCTACAGTCAGTGCTCGATAGGTGCACTGTTCAGTGCTTTCTTCCCTGTCTGCAGCCTTTAAACCTGCCTACAGCCGGGGCATTTCTTTGAAAAATGTTGTTAGAAAGTGGCATGCTGTTGCTAGCATCTAAGTCTCATTAACATTAAAGTGAATGGAATGGGATTAGTTCCCAGCAAAATGTTGCTGTTAAGGGAAGGTGTTAATATCCGGATAGCTATTAAGTGGAATCTACTGTATCCTGCTAAGTCAAACCAAATTCTGTTTGCTTTTGCTTCTCACATAGATGTATCATTTTTCTGCAAGATGAATAGTGGAAAAAGTTAATCTCAGGATTCAAGACAGTCTTCTAAAAGGGCTATTTAATAGGGTGTTGTCCTTTTACAATGGCATTATCTTTGTTTTGTTTTCTTAAACTTATTAACACTAAGTTTAATAATAAACTTTTTGGGACCATCAGAGTTGCTACCATATAAAAATGCAAATGAGTTTTACAAACAATAAGCCTTTCAAAACTTTTGTATGATGCAGTAGGTAAATATCCCAGCATCATACTCATTTTACAGATGAGTAAACAGACACAGAGAGGGTAAATAACTCTCACGAGGCCACACAGCAAGTCAGTTGCATAGTCAAGACCTGTAGTACTGAGTGCTTTCTTCTAACAACTAGACTAAGCACTCTCTGTGTTTAATGTTAAAGTATTAATTTCTTCCCTGACACACCATTCTCAAACTTGCAGGCATAATGAGATACACTTGTAACAGACATATCTACTGTACCAGTGTCTGCTAGACCTGTTTTTGCTAGTCTTCTCTCAAACACTCATTGCAGTGCTTATTACTGAATATGACACTAGGGATATGGCAACCAGCTTCCAGGTTCACTAGTTTGCATTAGGGGAGGGAGCAGGGCTACCGGGTGGCAGCAAGTATGCAAACTCTTATTTCACATTAGTTCCCCCAGGTAGGAAATTCTTCCAAAGGAGATCATTGAATTTACCTGTTTCATATTTCAACCACCATTGTACGATGCCCAATTGCACATAAAGCATCTGGTGTAAGCAAAACTAATTTGGATCTTCTTTTATAAAATGTTAGCAGGATTAAAGGATCAGGTAGCCGGTTTCCTTACAAGAATCACTAGAGGGAACCATACTGAGAAAGAGATAAAATAATTAGGACAGCAGAAAAACAGTCAGCACGCATCTCAACTGCAACTGTTCCTGTATCAACTCAGCCTATAAAATTATATTAGTTTGCTTATCAAGCAAGCTTCTGTTCAAATTTAATAGCTACCTATATTACACTGACTGTATCCACACCTGTGACTTTTATATTATAGACAATTTCCAGATCTCCTGAGCTGTAGTTCTGAGCACATTTCCAAAAAGGTTAAACTACCAAAGTTAGCCCAGTGGATGAAGATAACCTTTTAAAATAAGTGATACATTGTTTTTAATTATTAATTTACATACCAAATGTAGTATTTTACACATCTCTTGTAGATTTAGTAATACATAAGTAATTGTAATGCAATTTGCCAGATTTTGGATCCCGTGACTAGAGTTCCTCAGTGCTACAGTAATATAAATAATAAAATACAATAATACATAAAATAGTTAAAATATTTGTCAATTTATTTAAAATATAGTGAGGCAGATACTCACTATAGGAGGTGTACTCTAGCAAAGAGGCAGTGTCAGGGAGGGAACATGGACAGGATGTTCTGCATTCTGATGGTCTCCAGCAGTCAGCATGGGGGACATCTATATATAGCTGTAAATTACAATAGTACAAAGGCTGCTCTTACTTGAATCAGAGGCTGGACTTTTCCCTAGGAATGTAGGCATCTACCTTTGCCCAGACCCCGTTGAGTCCTACATGAAGACCATCTGTCCTAGCTGGACTCGAGGCTCAGGGGCAGTGTTATACCATAAATATGCAAACATGTGAAAACTGGCCTGTTCAATGCTATTGCATGTGTATAATATATATATAAAATATTCCTGCTTCAAACAAAAAATAAAGTTGGACGTATTTTTTTACAAGGTAAAATATTAAGAAACTTCCATTTAGAGTTTGCTATCACTTCCCCTTTAGTGAAAATGATATAATGGATGTACGGCACCCCCTCGTACACCTAAACGAACCACCTTTTAAAAATTTATTGATTTGGTCTGAGAAAAAAAGTATACAGATACCTGAGTATTTTTCCTTTGCTATATTGATGTATATTACTCTACGTATTACATAAAGTGCGGTAGATATTGAAGAAAGGTTGTTTAGTTATCTAAGCAACTGGCAAGTTTTTAGTCATGGGCACCAGGTAGAAATTAAGTATCAGAGGGGTAGCCGTGTTAGTCTGGATCTGTAAAAGCAGCAAAGAATCCTGTGGCACCTTATAGACTAACAGACGTTTTGAAGCATGAGCTTTCGTGGGTGAATATCCACTTCGTCAGATGCATGTAGTGGAAATTTCCAGGGGCATAAAATATATGGTGCAGCAAGCTAAGATAATGAGTAGTTCAATCAGAGAGGCCCTGTCTACAGTGAGCGTGAAAACCAAGGGAGAAACGTTCTGAGTTACAGCCATACAGTCTGTTAATCCTGAGCTGATGTGTCAAATTGCAGATGAATGAACTTCAGTTTCTCTTTGAAGTGTGTCCTGAAGTTTTTGCTGCAGGAGGCCACCTTAAGCTGCTATGTGTAGCCAGGAGTTTAATTCTTCCTACAGGTTTTTGTATTACCATTCCTAATATCTGATTTGTGTCATTATCCTTTTCCAAAGACGTCCAGTTTGGTCGATTACATAGCAGGCTCTCGGCATCTGATCAATACATTGGTACGGACATGAATGAATTGTTGATGTGCATGATTAGTTAGGTGTGATGGTGTCGCTGGTGTAGATATGTGGGCAGAGTTGGCATCGAGGTTTGTTGCATGGATTGGTTCCTGAGCTAGAGTTACTATGGTGCGATGTGCAGTTACTGGTAGAAATTACAAAACCCTTTTACAGTTAGGTAGCTGATTACACGTTGCCCATAATATTATTAAGGCTAGTCAACATTTTTCATAACAAAGTCATTTTAATCTAAAAATAGCCTTTTCTTGAAATGAAATTTTTCTTGAACACATTAGAGATAATTTGAGCTTTTTGCATTTGTGCTGCTTATGTGTTCAAATATTTTTAAATAAAAAATCTTATAGAAAGGTGAGAGGCTTTGGGTAAATGAATTTTTTTTTATAGCTAATGTTTTTGATGTTTTAGATTTCAAAAATGGAGAGAAAAATCATCAAAACCAAACCAGGATTTGGTGGTTGTGAGTTTTTTTTTTGTTTTTTGTTTTGTTTTTTTGAAAATTTGTAGGGAAAATATATTCTGCTACATGGGAAGGCCTAGTCCTCGGTCCCTTACAATTAGGGCTAGCTCTAGATCAGCCATGAGGCTGTTACTCCTTACTACCCAACAGTCAACACAGTTAGCAGTAATGGAGTGGTTTTGGGGGGCCTTTTTTGTTTTTGAGGTTTTGGTATCTTGTGCTGCTTGGTAGATCTGCAACAACTGGTCTCTAACATCAGTGTTCTCTTGTAAATACATTTTTTCTCCCTACTTGCCAACCCAGTGGGATGTGTTGTAACTAATTCTGGAAAAAGAGCACGCAAACAGTATGGAATCTTCCATCCATCACACCATATTTGTATCTGTCCAAGGAATACTCAGCCTTTGCTTATTATATGGTATGGTGCAATATTTTCCTTATACCACTGCAATATTATAATTACAGTTTTGTATCGTCTTTTCTATTACAACACTTTAGTTTCAGTAGTTTAGTGCTCAGTTATTAAAATTCACTCCAGGCTGCAAAACGACATAGTAAACATTTTTTAATATAGTTTTTGTTTTTCAGAATGTGAAACAAAATTATTACTAGCAGAAACAAATGCTAACAAGATATTAAAACGGACAGTTAATCTTCTTGCCTGGTATTCAGAGCTCCCTATGGGTTCACTCTGCACTACTGCATTGAACTTACATCCCAGCTACAATCCTGACTGCTCACTTTCTCCTCTTCCACCTTCAGTGAGGAAGAGATACAACCTCTTATTTGTGCTGCTCCCTGTATTTGGAATTCTCCCACCTCTTCCCGTCGAGTGACAGAGTCAGTTCCAATTTTTAAACCTCCCTTTAAACTTGGTGTTCAAGTGACCTTGTTGTGATTTCATGTTTGAAGTTATAATATCTAAGTATTCTCCAGAATTTAGAGGAAATGCCAAAAAACTGTGAGAGAGGCCCTTCTGCTGTATTTCTAGCCTGCCCCGCTAAGTAGTGAAAATCTAGCAAGGAAGCCTATGCTTCTGGGATTTGCAGCTTTGTAATATTCCAATACTGTTATCTAGTAGAACTGAAATATCTCTGGTCCCCCTATGTTAAATCTTCAGCCCTAGCTGTGAGATAAAAGGACTGTGCTTTTTGTATGAGGAAGGTACTTACTGTACCTTTCAGTTGATTTTGCTCATGCTTTCTTCCTAACATTTGCCTATCTCACTGATCTAGAAAGTACATAAGAGCTAACATTGTGCAAATCTATTTATTGGTTCCTAAATTTAAAAAGTCATTTAACAGGAGTCAGAACATGCTTTGAGACTGAGCCTCTCAAGGCATGGGGAATATAAGAGAAAGGTGGTGTAACTCTGAAATGTTGCAATAACCAACATTTACCACAAGGTGGCACAAAATTGCGTCTAAAGTTCTAATGAACCCTTCTGCGTTTGGGATCCAGATCTTCAGACTGGGCCTCAAACTTATTTGTTTTCTGTTTAGCAACTTCCTAATATCTGTATGTTTGCTCAGCAAAATCAGTTAGCTCCTATAAGCAGTCTACACACACTGCAAAAATAACTGGCTGCAGTTTGGCAGGTTATTACTGTACTTGTAAGGGGTGAAGATATGGATATAAGAATGTTTCCCGGTATTTCTGTGAGAAGGTTCAGAAGCAGATCTCCTTGGGAGACCACAAGTAGCTAACAGTTAAAAGTCTGGATCCAGTGGCTTGAGCTGGGCTTGGTACAGGGCTGGGAGTGGAGGCAAAGATGGATGTTTTTGTGCTTCCCCAACAATGATAGCAATAAGGGCTGAAAGACACAATTTAAAAGCCAAAGTCAACTCAAGACGATCTGTCACCCTAGACAAAGCTTGAGAATGCCATCCCCCTCCAAACGCCTAGAACAGAAGTTCTCAATTTGGCAGCGGGGAGGGTTGGCATTGGACTTTCCAGGAGGGCACAATAAGCCTTCCGATGGTTCACACCACCACACACGCACTTTGACCTGGCCAGCCCGCCATCATGGTGAAGGGGGAAGGAGAGGGATGGCTGGGCCAAATTTAAGTGGGTGATATTTTGACCTGGCATACTGCCAGGCAAATCTGCTGCCCTAGGCAGCTGCCTAGTTTGCCAATAATTAGAGCAGTCTTGAGGCCGTTTCACCTGTCCATTCCCTCTGCTTGGGGTGGTTGGTGCAGAGATAGTATAGCAGGCCTACACCACCTACTGATTGTCTCCACGTTGAGGGAATGATCAGTGGAATAATTAATCCAGCTTTATGACCCCTTTGCATTGCTAGAGCAAAGGTGCCAAGAATCTGGTCCGATGTCTTCTGCTTAACAAGAAAAGTTATTCAAATGGTTTTCCTCTTATTGTGTCAAACAGCTGTAGATGGAGAAAGGAACACACCTGCGTTGCCCCTGAGTGTTGGCCCCCACCAGCTCTAGTATGCTTTTGACTGACACCTGGCTGGTTTAGTTGCAATGCACTTTTGAGTGACAAGTGAACTGATGTTTGATGAAGGAGTTTCAGTGTGTTTGCAGTGGAGTTAAGAGACCAAGAGAAGTGAGAAGCAGCAGTCAGAGCAAAAGTTTACTTGGGACTGGAATATAGAGTTATATTTTGCTGGAGCCCTGCTGAGGTTACACATGTCAACTTTGCTACTTTTTATGTTAAACCATTGTCATTCATAGGAATAAACAGAATTCTTTGTATCACAAATAAAAGCAGATGAAGAAAATATCCTGGGCCAGGAAGTAATTTACCATTTCAGAGATATCTCATCATTTTGGTCTTGTCAGTGCAGTGATTTTTCACATTTGTAAAGCTGAGCCTTGTCTACACTACAGCTTCCATCAATGTTAGCTGCACTAATTGGGAATAATGGTTCTGAAAAATTATAATGTAGACAAGTTCAACGTGTCCTCTTAGTACCTAGGACACATTGAAAAATGGATTGCAAGCCCTATTCTTCAAAAATTATCATTAGATAGAGACAGGGCTGGCTCCAGGTACCAGCATTCCAAGCAGGTGCTTCGGGCAGCATTTTGCAAGGGGCGGCAGTCTGTGTGTTTTTGCCCCCAAGCAGCGTGCTGAATTGCCTCCGTGGACGGCGGGGGCAGTCTGTGTGCCATTAGGGCGGCTTGCGCGTTTCCGCGGTGGCGGCAATTCGGCGGCAGCTTCCCTCTTCAGCCAGAAGGAACTGAAGGAACAAACAAACTTAACAAAAGGAAAAGAGTAACTGCATGCAGCTGTGTAGTGCTTCACAGAGGAAAGTAACAAAGAATGAAGTATAAGCATAACATTTTATTATAGTGTTAAAAAATCTTTTTAGCGTAAAAAAGGTATTTTTCTCTATAACTTTCTACATGTTTCAGGTAATCTTCTCTTTTTATCCCATAAATGCACCCCCATTTCTGGGTATTGTGTGGTGCAGAATAACGAGTTACAAAATGTTCTTTTGCAAGGACAGAAACCTTTGTCATCTCAGCAAATAAACTGTGGACTAACAGAAAGTACATCATGAACTACAGGGAAGACAGAGCTATAACTATCAAACATTCATTAAATGTCCTTTCAGCAAGATGTACTGAGGCCAAAAGTGTGAGGCAACAACTATCACAGAAGTTAGCAGTATTTTTAAAAGTCTAATTTTAAAGAGAGAGAATATTATTGATGGTGAGTGTACTTAACCCATATTTGCTTTTACCTCTGGCTGTCCACCAAACAAATGATCCAGTCTACCTCCACTCCCATAACCAAATCCTTCCTCTACCACTTGGCAAACATCTCAGCTCCCAACAAGAAGTTCCTTAATACCAAAGCCATTCTTAGCATATGCCCTGACCCAGTTTGACATTTGACACTTTATATACTTACACACATGTGCTCCATTCAACCTGCGTGTTACCTATGTTTTTCTGGACATGCATTCCTATTAATTCTTCCAATTCAACTTACTTGTCCTGCCCAAAAGAGACAGGTCAACTTGGTCAGATACAATAAGGAAGATGAGGAAGGATGGTCCATTGATTAGGATGCTCACCTGGGTCTCAAAAGAGCTGAGTTCAGTGCCCTGCTTCACCACAAATTTCCTGTGTGACTGCAGGCAAGTCAGTTATTCTCTCTGTGCTTAGTTCCACATCTGTAAAGTGGGGATAATAGTACCTTTGTACCTCACAGCGTTATTTTAAGGATAGATACATTAAAGGTGCTTAGATACTACTATTACGTAGCTGGGACTAGATAAGTACCTAAGAGAGAGAATAAAAACTGTACCTCAAATAGTAGAGGCTGTTTTGCAGTATTTCTATCTCAAGTAGAAATGGAAAATACTGGAAATCTAGCAAGAAAGCTTGTGCTCAGGACTACCAGAGTAATTTTGCAGGCTTAAGAAGTTAGAGCAGTTCCACTTAGGTCTGAATAAGTACACAAGTGGCAATTTGTTTTAGTTCATTTAGTTGAGGTTTCTAATCCTTCCACTACTCCTTCATGTTTCCACTGAAGATTTCCCTTGGTTCCAGATGCACTTCTGCCATAGGATGGAATTTCTTGTCCCCATGTACGCATTTGATTTTGACCCCCGCACCAGGAAGTATCCAGTGGGGTTTCACTAACTGCTGCCTGATTAGTGAACAGGAGGGAGTGGTCTTCACTAGACTCCTTTGGTGCTTCTTCCCTGCCATTATGAGACAGTAGTTACATTCTTCTCTCTTCCCTACCTGGGGGTCTTCGCCCAACCACAAAACTGTGCAAACAGTCTCTTTTTTTATGTGTCCTCCACATCCACATTGCAAACATACTGTGGCCTGAGCCCCTGCCAGAGTTCTTCAGGGCTTTTCCCTCTTCTTCTTGGTACCCTGCAAACCCCTCCATAAATTTAACTGCAACATCCAGATGAACTGGCTGGTGCTGCCTCACCCGTACTTGGGTATTCTCAGGGAGACTTTGAAGAAAGTGTTCCAGAATCACAAAGCCCGTAATCATCTCCACAGTTCAAGGATCTGGCTTTACTCAGTGAGAGGTCCAGTCTGTTGATTTCTGTGCAAATGCATGGGGCCGTATTCCTGCTGGCCATCTTGGTGCTCTAAATTTCTGGCATTATATTTCTGTGGACAGACCTGTCTGGTCCAGGATGGTTACCTTAACCACAACACCGGGGACTAGGTCTATACTGGGGGTTAGGTTGACTGAACTGTGCCGCTCAGGGGTGTGGATTTTTCACATTTCTGACCAATGTTGTTAAGCCAACTTAAATTTCTAGTGTAGATCAGGTCTTCCTGAGTACTCCTTTCTGTGCCATTTTGTACAACACTTCCCTGTTAATGGGCTAATTGGATCATTGACTCACTAGCCCCAACCTCTCCTAGTAATCAGATACACCTCTGGCTAATTAGGCCTTCTCCTGGGGAACTTAATTAATACTAATAGTGACCTGAGTGCTGGCTCAAGTGCTAGCCCTCAACACTCTGTCACAGATTTCAATATGAGTTGGATTTGGTACATTATTTTCTTTCTTGTATGTGATTTTCAAATACTCATAACTTGATGAGATCAAAATCAGTTCCTTCCAGAACAAGGCCATGCTTCTCTTTGGGGACTATTTCCATGCTAAATTGCAGCTTTCAAACCTTAGCCCTTTTGACTATAGGACTGTTCGAGGAAGCATCATAATAATTTTACTAAAATCAGAAAAACATTTTTAGTCTCTTCTGAATGGCTCAAATATTTTTACTCAAACTTTAGGCAGAAAATTCCGCAAACAATTTCTGTCCAAAAGGTGAATCTTTCACAAAATTCTGATGGTCTGCAAATAGGACTTTGTGGAATAGTTTCCATCTCAGCTAACTACAGTGTTCACTGCCACTATTTTTCCACTATGATAATAGTCTTCAGTGAGTTTGCAGCCAGTCTACTTCACCATTATAACAGAGGTCACATCTTAACAGACATACTTACAGGCAGCACACTGTTGAGTAGTGCAGTCTCTTCATATACAATGGGATTTTTTTGCCTGGAAGATTTTCTTAACCACCTTCTGAAAAAGTGCACAGTTCATGAAAATGAGACTGACAATCTAGCTGCAGAAAATGAGTGTTGGAGAAGTTACAAAGCTATTTTGCTGCATTCCTTCTGCCACCTGCTTGTACATGTTTCTCTGAGAGTCTTATTTATCACCTCGTCTGTCTGCCTGGACCTGAATTTTAGATCCATATATTGCTTTTGTTTTAAACTCACATTTCAAATTATTTGTTTTGTTATGTTTTCATTGCCTAAAAGTGCAATCCATTTTCAGGACATACTATTGCATCTTTCAATTTTCTCTGGAACAGCACTCTTGGGTCTTTTTTTTGTATCACAAGTACACAGTAAGAGTACCACAGATGAGGCAGCATTGGCTAGGTTTTAAATTTTTTGTTGCCATTGTGAAAACAGTAAATTACTCAATGTCATCTTGGCCTTTTCCATAATGCTGACAGCCTACAATTTCCTCTTCCCCTTTTAAGTATCAATTTTTTTTACAGTAGTCTATAAACTACCTCGTTAATCAGATAGTGTAAAATCCAATTAGAGACATTAGAATCCAGAAATACAGAAGTGTTAAGGAATTTATTTCTTGATTGACAAGAAAGCCAAATAGACTCATCTATTTAGAATCTTAGCAACAATTAGCTGCCTTAGTTTCATTTATTGTGACATAAAAAATCTGGTTTATTGAGAGCTCTATTGAATAAGATTTCTATGATATGCACCATGAGAAAATATCTTCAAACTAAAATGATTGTTTTGCTGTAATAAATTGAACCATATGTACACTATGTTATTCAATCTTTTTTCTTCAAGGCATAAATTGATATTAAAGAACATTTAAGTCATAACACATAGTTATCCAGGCATGAACGAGGCAATAACCCATATAAGTTGTCAAGGTGAAGCCAAAGCGTTTATTAGAGGTTTGTGTTGTTTTTGAAAAGTGCACGGTTGGATAAACATGGATTAGTGCTATTATGCTGCTACGATGACTCAAGTGTGTTTTTACAGTGTCAGTAATTTTTATGTTTAAAAATCACTGGTGCAGTATATTAGCTATAATTTATGTTTATCATCTTGTGTACTCTAATAGGTTTCAACAAACCATTTAACACTTCAGCTTGTGCATATACATTACTTAATAGGTATTTATCTTAAAAAAGAGATACTTAAATGGGACTTTCAAAGCTTGCAACTGAATGCTAAGAGCAAATACTGCAGTGAGGCACATTAACTTTTTTTTCCAATTGGCATTTAACTTTGAACAGTGTGACCATACAATTTCTTTGTACACTTTGTTCCCAAGTGGAGCAAGAAAGATAGATATATCATCTTCAAAGCCTGGCAGCATGAATGACATCAAAATCCCTGACTTGGAGTGTCCGTCACACTTACTAAGTAGAGTGGATGCGATAAAGCCAACACAGCTGAAAATATCAATAACTTCCTGTCATCAGAGGTTGCCCTTTGAAGAGGGCGTAGGGCTTTACGCTTTCCTGATTAAGGGTTATTATTGATAGCAACCACAAATATTTATATTTCTTCTCATTATTATTTTTTCAATGTTTTGGGTCTCCTGTTTTTAATAACCCCTCCCAGCCCCCAACACCCAACACTTTCTTTGAGGAACAAGCTTTTCCACAAACAAAAGAGACAGAAATGGGAAGGGGTTAGGAAAGGAGATCAATTAGAAGTGCCTAGCCACACTAGCCTTTTTGTGGTAATGTGTGAGTAAGGCTTAATTTAGTGTGATACTGTTGATTCTTTCAAGCAACACATTGCTTACTGAATGGGCTGTGCAGATGATATATTTGTGTTCTGGACAGGCTTGGTATATATTACGAGTGTTTAGTACTTTCATAAAGGAGATTGATGCTAATTTAAAAATCATCACAAACTGGTGCTTCTGTCTTTTGAGCTATTACTCTGGAACTTGTGGGAAACCACTAGACAAATATAAATGTAACTTCTGGTTACCAACCTGAAAAAATACCAGATTCATTTGCCAGTGAGGTCTTTTTGGAGGGGTAAAAAGAGTTTGTTTAGAATTCTAAGATTATGGCCATGCTGATCTGCTCTATAATAGATTTTTTACAAAGAAGCTATCAATTCGTTTGACTCAATCAAGCATATCAGTTGGCTGAGTTAGCAAATAGAGAGGATTTATTACTCATGAGGGAAAAATTGATCAAGATGGACTACTTTGTATTACAAACTACCTTTTTCATATAACCTAATTAAATAAACATTGGTATAACTTGGAAATTATTTTTAATTTCCAAACCAAGGTATTTATTTTCTCAAATTTTGTTATTTTTTCATGAGCAGGGAAAGTATTTTAAGAGTTTAGGTTTTTATCAATATACTTATTAACTATAGATACATACAAATACCCTTTCTTTTATGTTGATCCACTTCTAACACCTCTATTTCTACAAGATACACTTAAGGCCTCACTGCATATAAACACAACTGGCCAATTTCGATGCTTACATTATGTCAGTGGATTTGGCTCCAGCAACTTCAGTGGCATTGTGCTGCTTATACTAGTTCTGAATTTTCCCTTGCTTGGCTCACTGTGTAAAGTACATCCAATTCACACTTGTAACAGTAATAGTGTTCAATCCTCTTCAGATGTAACATGTTTACTTGGAGTATTAATGGGGCCTCATTGTTCAGGAGCTGTAAAAACATAGAATAAGAGACAGTTCCTGACCCAGAGAGTTTATAGTCTAAAAATTATGCAGCCACTAGATGTCTTGTGTGCTGTATAGAATTCTAGACAGGCTGTGGTCCTTGGCAAACAAGGATAACAAAGCTGAAACTTGATCTGTGTGGCAGACTGTTTTTGTGTCTATATTTCATAGTTGTTTTAATTAATAAACGCACCCACTTCAAGGAGGATTGATTTTATATGTCATGACATTAGGAAAAGTGGGCATTGGAGCAATGCTAGTATCACCAGCTTCATGCCAGCAGTGTTCTTCAGTTTCTGCAACAACCCTCTACTGTCCTTGTCCCTTGCCGCCAAGAGGCCCTTTTTACGAGGTGCTCCCATTCTCTGCAGCAATACTGAACTCTTTCCCCGCCCTTGAGGCAGGATACCTGAGCCACCGTCTCTGCTTTCAGCCTCACTCTGCTCTCGTGCTTCCCTTGAAATGTATGATATTACTATCTATTAATTTGTTTTCCTACAATCCCCTCCATCACTGGGCTGGACACCAAGAAAGATAGGGTTCCTGGTCTCTCCTCTTCCTGCTTTCTTTGTTGATGTTAATATTTGTTACTCAGGCTTTCAGCATCGGTGAGATTGATAGAAACCATGTTATTGCTATTGCACTGAATGCTGCCAACGAGTCCAATCAGTTGCAAACTCAGATGCTTTAAGCTGCATCCACTTCTTGATATCAAAGAGGTCACAAAATATTACAGTGGGAGGCTACTACGCCTTGTCAAAACTTGCCGGGTTTTATGGTACTTGATTTTAGCACCTATTTTATTCATCCCATAAGGATAGAGAAAGTTGTGGACTGGTTTTGGGTATCATGCCACCAATAAGCTGATGATCTCTATTGTATTTCTACTTCTCTTCTAGCTCAGATAACACAGTGCCCTTTCTATCCCAGTGAAGGAAATAGGCATCTGGATTAAAAATAGGTGACTTAGAAAAAAATGTGGTGGTGGGTGGTGGGAAGGGACAAGTACTTGGAAGAACTAGCTGGCAATATGATCTTATTTTCTTTTGGGGACACCTGCCCTGAAATTGCCAAGTTGGCTAAAACATTAGATTCCTTATGGACTTCATTACTTTTGGGTCCCAGATACTCAGAACCTTCAACCTGTCCTATCTTTTTGAGTGTGGACCCAGTCTTAGTGATTCATGCTTTTCTCATCTCATGGCTGATTACTGCAACATATTGTACCTTTGCCTGACTAAAGCCAGTCTGCAAACTACAGATGGTTCAACAGCTCACCTGCTAAGTGGAACAGGCCAACCAGAGCATATATTGACAATACTTTGTGCTCTACATTTGTTGCCCATCCGAATCCAGGTAAAGTTCATAGTTCTGATCTTAACCTTCAAACCATAAATGGGTTGAAGCCATGTACCTCAAAAGCCACTTCTCTCTCTCTCGTCCCTTCCCTTTCCCCTTCTCCTACTCCACAGTGACTGCATTCCACAGGAAGATTAAAGCTTTTAGAAACAGGTTTGCACTTGAGGGAACCAACAGTCTTCCCTCTTGGGGGCTGTTAAATGTAGAACTCACTGCTGCAAGAGATCATGTTGAGCCAAAGTCTTGATGCCTTAAGAGCATCCCTTTCAGCAGTTATTTTGCTAGTGGCCTAGCTGTAAAATGGTAACAGTGAGTTACTTCCATAATAAGCTTTATAGATCCAAGTACTCATAAAGTAGCAGAGATTGGAGGGGAATTTGGAGCCTGATCCTTCTCCTGAAGGATTTGGGGGGGGGTTCTTAAATTTATGTGCATCTAGATATTACTGAGATGCACACCAAAAAATACAATTGCTACTTATAAACTTTTTGAAATTGCCCATGGATATTTCATTTAAGGAAGTACAACTCCGAAGAAAGTCAGTAAGAGCAAGTTTTAAGAGAGAGAAAAGGTCTACAAATCCAGGAAAGCATCCTAGTGTTGACAATTTTATGGGATAAAACAAATGCACAAACAATCATGGTCTTCTGAAGAGATGGGATTGGTAGTTGTTCTAGGCAAATTGCTCTAAGTGAAAATGAAAGCCGGCTTTGTTATGTATATATGTTTTTCATGGGGGGGTTGTGATGTTCACCGATGATGATGATTATGATGCAGAACTGTTTTGCGCTGACAGAGCAATGTTGGGAAATTAAGATGTCTGTGTATCATAGCCTTGGGTGGGGCACACTTGGACGTTCCTTCCTTCCTTGAAGTCAGTGGGAGCAGTGGACACTCAGTATTTTTGAAAATACTTTGAGTTAGATCCCTAACTTTAGTAAAGCCATAGTAAGCCATTTAAAACACTTCTCCATAAGTTACCCTGGTGGCTCTCAATCAGATAGAGGAGACACAGCATGGGCCAGGTTTTCAACCAATTTGTGCATGTAAATGTGTGCTCATTTAATTTGTGTGTGCTGTTGCCATAACTGTGCATACAAAACTGGTTACTGGATATAGAAATGGCTAATGGACACATTTTCATGCATAATTATCCTATTTGTATGTACAATTCTGAGCTTAAATTAAGTGTCTGGAATTGGTATATCCCTTGGGGCGTATTTTTTGTGTCTTTTTACTTCCAAATTTCTCTCCCTCATCTTCTTTGAAATCAGTATTAGAAAATGTCCTGTCTCGCAACTACAGGGGTCCAACCCTGCTGAGATTTCTTTCAGGAAAGTTATATTTACCAGTACTTCATCTGGAAAGGTTTTCTCATGCACGGCACTTAAGAGCTATTAGCATCTATTGTTTTACCTTTAATTATATTAATTATATCCATACCAGAGAGATCTTTAATAATCCTGAGAGCCTCCATAAAGTTAGCTTGGTTAGGGTGACTAAAGTTATTTTAATCTGTTAGTCCTCAAGAAGTATAATGCCACTAAAGTCAATGGGACTATTCATGTGAGCAAGATGCTTAAGACCTTTCCAGTATCAAGGTCTTTTTTTTCCTGGTCATACCTATATATTTATAAGTAGAACTGGTTGAAAAAGATTAATCAACTTTTTTTTTTTACTGAAATTTGGAATAAATATTTAATTGAAAAATCAAATTGTAGAATATTCTGATCAGCTTTATGTATTTGGATGTATTTATTGTGCCATTTCTGGGCAGATAGAACCCTGAAAGATGATTAACTTTTCAGTAGGTTATTGGATATTATACGCATGTGACAGGGGATTTGCCATCCCTTATCAAATATTTGTGTTAGTTTATTCTCCATTCGCAGTGAGATAGCAATAATATTTCTACGGAAACAAAATAAAAAACCAATAGATAGAGTTGTCTCAAGTAAAGCCATCTTTTTAATAACAATTCTACAAGAAATGGCTACCATCTTCTGTTACTGTTGATGGGGCAACAGTGAGAGTTATAAAAGAGGAGACAAAACAGCCTTCTAAGGAGCAGAACTGCCCAAGGAGAGTACTTTTACACTAAACTTTATAGTCACTACATGATTATTTATAATTTGTATTTTGGTGGAGGTTTTGGGCACAGGTAGCGATCAGTGCTTCAGGATTGGGAGCCATTGTTTTAGGTGCCGTACAAATACACAATAAGACACTCTCTTTGTCCTGAAGAACTTATTATTGGCCCTGAATCAAGATTCAAAAAAATGTGTGACAATGACAAAGAGAAAAGAAGGGAGAGGGACAAGGTAATGAAGATAAAATTGTGTGCCTACATAATTTGTATAATTGTGTATAATTTGATAGATCCTGATGGTTCCAAATGATCCGAAAGTTTTTAAGTATCAGTTATTCCTGGCTACATGTATCTGTACACTAGAGTATTACAAAAGTCTGTGAAATTGCATTATGTATATAATAACACAAATATTTTGCTTCAAATAGTTTGGCTTATTTAGTACTTTCTTCTCCACTATATAACACCTGCACTTATTTATCACACTTGGCTGTTATATTTCTCAATACAATGAAAATGTAAACACACGCAATATCTAGTGTAATGTGCCCTGTGGGGCCTAGTTCTCAATTCCTCACTGAGGGCCAGATTCTGACACCCTTACTCTAACTGAAGAGTACCTTACTCCATGAGTAGTGCCTCTGGAATCAAAGGGCTGGATTCTCCAATCATTTATATTGGTGTAAATCAGGAGTAGCTGATTAGTGAAATTAGTGTCAGGGAGAAGATTCTCAGTTCAAAAGTCTTTTGAAGATTGTACATTGGTATTTACATTTCTTATAAAGCAAAAAGTGCTTCCCATATATATATATATATGCTTCCCATGTATAAAACAATTACTTCAATGTCTTGTACCATGAGCAAATCCCTTTTTATAGGATATTGAAGGCAGCCAAGGAGAAGATAAAAGGTATAGGACATGGTATATTTGTGTAAATTAAAATTTAGAACAGGCAATTTTTCCCCATGGATCACTTTTGAGGACTGAGGCCTGTGTACAGTCATTCTATATTCAGAATTTAGAATATTTTTTAAACAAACACTTAGAATAAACTCTACTAAGTAAGGAACTATCAGCATTAACAGAAGCAATCCTGACAAACAATTATTTTCATTTTAGCACTGACAATTATGTAAATGTGTCTGGAACAGCAATGGGCACCTAATTATGACACCTAATTATGCCAATTTATTTATACACCTCCTTGAACAACATTTTATTTATAACTCTCCCACTCATTCAAAACAAGATAAAGTAAGGAAGAATTTCATAGATGATTGCTTCATCATTGAAACACAAAATACAATATGAACTATTTGAACTTGTACATCCATATGCACGCCATGTCCACATTGTATTTTGTTTTCTTCCTTTTGCAGGTTGTGAAGGGAGACAATTTATGATGTCTCTGCATAAATACTACTTTGACTGGCAAACAGAGGGTTTCCCCTTTCAAAATTATTTCTCAAATGTTCTTTTTTTTGAGGGAACACACTGACTATGGTCCCAAAATTAACTGCATTACACTCAAATTTGATGTCATCTTATTCTTATTGTTGAAAATTATTTACATCAGAAATAAAGAGTCATGAACATGAGGTTACAGAAAGACTTACTTATACTAAAGGCACAGAACCCACGGTATTTTAAGTTATCTGCATGAATACATTTTGTGTCCCTCATCTTGGATCTTTATCATGTTATGTTCTACATTTGTGTGTTGGCCGGTTGAAAGTATGTTTTCACAGATAAAATAGCTGAGGTAACTTCATCAGCAGAGCTTGGTGTAAATGAATATAATCAAAATAAAGGTTTCCCAAAAAGAGAGTTTCCTCAACATTTTTCAGGAATGTTAACATCACTGTGTAGATGCCAAAATCTGTAAAATTTCAACAAGACTAGATAGATAATAAAAGTTTTCAGAAAGGGTAACTATTCCTTGGTTTCTTTGTGAAAGAAAAAGGGGGATGAATAATGAGTACACAGCCCTTTTGACACTGTTTTTCACTATGCAGTTCAGCAAACAGCTGGGAGAAGGATGTTATTTCAGAGTTTTTTCTCTACTTCTCTGGTTTGGATTAGGTTGGAATTCTAGAACTTTAAATTAAAATTTCTTAGAAAATTGCCAATATTTCCCAGCTACAGCAGGTTGAAATTTCCAGAATTTTGAGATTTTGAAGAATTTTTTATCAGAAACTCAATTTTTTACCTCCCCATGAAAATGTTTTATGAAAAAATTTGTCAGAAAATTCATAGCTAGGTGAAATTTTTCACCAACTAAAAAATTTTAATATTTGATCAAATTTTTGAAAATGTCCTGCAAATGTTTGCATTCACCAGCTCTAGTCCTAGAAGTAGCCAGGATCCCAAATAGACGGTATAGGGCCAATGTAATATTTAGTCATTTAAAAATATGTATAATGTGTTTGTTTTTTAATAACTAATAAAAGAATGGAGAGAAATTATTTATAGTCGCTCTTGAGGTTACAGCTATGAGAAATGGGATGAAATAAAAAAACGGGAAAATATAGGTTGAATAGCAGAAAAACTTCCTGAGAGAGATCCTTCCCTTGTTGTAACTGTATCAGTCCTAGGGTGTTAGAGAGACAAGGTAAGTGAATTAATAGCTTTATTGGAACAACTTCTGTTGGTGAGAGAGCCAAGCTTTTGAGCTACAGAGAGCTCTTCCTACAATCTGGGAAAGGTACTTGGAGTGTCACAGCTAAATACAGGATCAAACAGATAGTTTAATATAAGTATAAAGCACATATTCTAATCTAAGGGACCATTAAAGGTGAAGTGGCCCATTAACACCTCTATAGTCATGGGACAAAAAAGTGGGATTAGTGGGTTACCTATTGTTTTAATAAGCCACAAAGCCAGTGCCTTTATTAAGACCATGATTTTTAGTGTCTAGTAGACTAATGGATTTAACCTCCCAGGTTTGTCTTTTGAAAGTATTATGCAGGTTTTCTTTGAGGATGAGGACTGATAGGTCACATGTAGAGTGACTGCTTTCTGAAAAGTGTTCGCCCACAGACGATATGGTGTTTTTGTCTTTTATCATTTTCTTGTGTGAGTTCATTTGAGAGTATAGTAATTGTCTGGTTTCACCCACACAGTTGTTATTGGGGCATTTAGTGCACTGGAAGAGGTGTACCACATGTTGTTATAGACATGTATAGGATCCATGGATCTTGAAAGGTATGTTAAGCGGGGTGTTGAACATTGCTGAGGTGGAGATATGTCTGCAGGTTTTGCATCTGTTGTTTTGGCAGCATCTGGTGCTGCTTTGAGTTGGTGTGTCCTTGTCTGTGGGGAGTTGCTTCTGAAAATGGGCTTGCGTAGGTTTGTGGTGGGGGGGTTGTTTGAAAGCTAGGAGGAAGGGCTCAGGAAATATTTATTTCAGGATGGGTCCCCATAAGTATGAGTTGTAATTGTTTGATGATACCCTCTGTGGTTTCCAGTGGGGATGGTAGGTGACAACTGTGAGGTTGGTGGGTTTTTTTTTTTTTCCTGTTTGAAGCAAGTTCTGTTGGGGTACTTGGTGGCATGTTACATGATGCAAATTATTTCTCTGGTGGAGTGTCCTTGTTTGATGAAGGTGGTTTTGAGTGTGCTAAGGTGTATATCCTGGACTTCTTCTCTGAGCATGTTCTGTGGTAGTTTCTGGCTCTAAATAAAAGATTTCTTGGTGTGGTTGGGGTGGGTACTGGATCAATAAATGTTGGTGTGCTTATTCAAGGGTTTCTTATACACGGTTGTCTTTAGGGTTCCATTGTTGAAGCTGATAATGGTGACCAGGAAATTGATGCAGAGAGTTTAATGGATGGGTGGTGGTTTGTTGAAGTTGTGATGAGTATCAGAGAAGTAGCCGTGTTAGTCTGGATCTGTAAAAGCAGCAAAGAGTCCTGTGGCACCTTATAGACTAACAGATGTATTGGAGCATGAGCTTTCGTGGGTGAATACCCACTTCATCGGATGCATGCATCACCCAAGAAAACTCATGCTCCAATACATCTGTTAGTCTATAAGGTGCCACAGGACTCTTTGCTGAAGTTGTGATGGCAATCTATGAGGGAGTTTAAGTCATCTGTCCCGAGGATGAAAATATCATTGATGTATTTCAGATATATCATTGGTTCTGTGGTGCATTTGTCCACAAATTCTTTTTCAAGGTGGCCATGAAGAGGTTGGCGTATTGGGGAACCATCCTAATACCTATGGCTGTTTCATTGGTTTGGACAAAGTGTGTGTTTGTTGTTATTGTTATGGGTGAAGATGAAATGGATGAGTTCAGTGATGTGTTTGGGGTGGATGTCTGAGAGTTGTCCATTGTCTTGTAAATATTTGAGGCAGGGAGCTAGGCTGTCATTGTGAGGGACATTGGTGTATAGGGAAGTGAATTCCATGATGGCAAGGATGAGGTTCTGAGAGAGGCTGTTAATGTTGCGGAGGAAGCTGGCTGTGTTCAGGAGGAAGCTGGACCTTTGCGTGACCTTTGTGGTTTGAGGATGTTCTAAGAGTCATGATATTCCTTCATCAAGAGTACCATAGCCATATATGATGGGTCTGCCTGGGTTCCCTTGTTTGTGTATCTTTGGAAGCATGTAGAAGGTCAGTGGGGTGGGCTTGTGGGGATGAGTTTGTAGAGTTTCTCTCGGAGTTGTTTGGGGAAGGATTTGATTATTACACTGTGGTGTGGGGTGTTCTTTGAGTTTTTTATTGTAGGTGGTGTCAGAGAGTTGTCGGTTGCCCTTGTTCATATAGTCATTTATGGTTGAGGACTATGATGACACCCCCTTTGTCTGCTGGTTTGATGACTATCTGGTGATTAGATTTCAGGGACTGTATAGCTGTCCTCTCAGCGGTGGAGAGATTTTGGGATACGTGTTGTGTGTTGAGGATTTCACAGTCAATTTTTTTTCTGAAGCAATCAATATGATGATCAAGAATATGGTTTTGTCCACTCTGTGGTGTTCAGTCAGATGATTCTTTTTTGTTTTGATGGTCGGTGTGGATGTGATAATTGTGAGTGATATCATCATTGTTGGGAAAGAGTTCTTTGAGGCAGAGTTGGCAGAAGAATTCTTCTAGTCCTTCACACGTTATGATGGTTTCAGGTTCTATGGTGGGGCAGAAGTTCAGTCAGTTAGAGAGTACAGATAATTCAGCTCCAGTTAGGAGTAGTCTTGATAAATTGATCATGTTCAGGTGTCATGTACTCTCCATGTGGTGGGTACTGGTGCCATGGTTTTTCCAGGAGATGGTGTTCTGTGGGTTGTGGACTCGTTGTAGTTGGTTCCGCTTTTTGTTTTTGTGTTGGATAGCTGTCATCGGTTTACTTTTGTATTTGTTTTGGATTTCTTGCAAATTTTCCAGGTAAATTTCCTGATTTTGTTTCTTCCAGTTTGTGGAAGCATGTGATGATTTCTTGTTTGAGGTGCTCTTTCTGGAATATGTGAGATGCAGGAAGAGGTTCCTCAGTTTTTCTGAAGTTCATGAGCAGAACTGTTCAGCATATTTGGAATTGTTTGTAGGAGTCTGAGTGTTATAGATGGTCAGACCTGTGGGGATGATGTTTTGTTTCTTGCATTTGTTTAGGAAGTAGATGTTAAGTTTTCCTTCTTTTTTACTTCATGTTGTGGAGTTTCCACAACACCGTTTCATCTGTAGGTAAACACTTTTTACAAAACGACCTATGTGTGACCTGTCAGTCCTCATCCATAAAGAAAACCTGCACAACCATTTCAAAGATGAGCCTGTGGCCATGCGTGAGGTAATTGCAGTAAAACTGTCCAGTCTGGAAGTAATAATAGCATAACAAAGTCTGTAATATCTAAGTTGACAAGTCATCTGTCACTCAAATAACTTTTGTTCCCTCTAAAAGTGGAGATACTTCAGAGTAGACTGCACAAAAATATTTGGCAGATGGCCCTCCACAGAGGAGTTTTTCTTTTTATTGGCCACAGCCATATCTTCCAGATATGGAAAATCCACACTCTCAGACTGAGGTTAGAATCGTTGAACCAGTTAGCATTCTAAGCATGTGTGAGCTAAAAGTTGCATGTTTCATAGGCATATAACTCAGAGGTCCTTGTTCATTATGCACAGATCCACCATGTTTATGGCAGCTCCTCCTAGGGAGACGGAGGGGATGATTTGGCTTTTAGACTGGAAGTTCCCTAGGACAAGGACTTTATAGTTCTTTGTATTATTACAACATCAAGAATACTGTCAGTGCAGGAAATAAAACATAACAAAATGAAAGCACAGTTCATTGGTTAAAATATGGCTTATACATAAGGAGATGTATAAAAAGAGAGAAGCACATGACTCCAGTACAGTACTGTGATTCTCAACAAAAAGTAGAGGGGAATATGCTGTATGTGCCATGCATTCAGAACCCCTCACTGGTGTCTCTGAGAGTATACCTACTTTCCAATGGGGAGGTGTATTTTCCAGCTCAGGTGGATGTACATGCACTAGCTTTGCTTGAGCTAGCATGCTAAATATAGCATGTGACCTTGGTAGCATGGGTGGAAGCAAAGACTATCTCCCCCAAGTACATACCTAGGCTCTCTAGTGGTGTTGTACTCAGGGCAGCTAACTGAGCCACTGCCCATGCTGCTGTGACCACACCGCTATTTTTAGCACCCTAGCCTGATCAACTCAAACTGGGAAGTGCACGTCCCCATAGCAGTGAAGATGTACGCTGATTCCCACACAACAAAGAAATGTAGTATAGACCCAATAATTTCTGCTCTAGAGCTGATATTTTCACAGCTGCCTATGAGGGTTGGATGCCAGTGGAAATTGGGTAAACATAACAGACTTTGGGAAATTCAACCTAGTATTCTAGCTTTATATCCTTTATCTCACTGAAATATTTATTATTCACTTCACTGATCTGAAAAGGAAAAGACAAATAAAAACAAAATCGCTATCTCCATTTAAGGAATTCCTTCAGCAACAAGGAATTTTTAAATGTGCATTCATTTGGCTGTGGCATTATCCTAAGATGATTATACAGAGTATGAATGTTTATTGTCTGACTTTAAGATGCACAATGTAAGATTAACAATCACTGTTTTTTCTATAAATGCTTTATTTCTGCTATTGTGTTTGTGGAAACAGCTAGATAATAATTGATTCTGTGACAGGGATTGGCTAATTTGCCGACACTATAGTATAAAACACATTTATACAGTCAATTACACCCAAGTGCATGGCCTATTTGCTTTATAATTTCATAAACTTGCCAGCAATTTAAATAAAAAAGTTCCATTAAATTATCATATCATGTGATGGAATGATATTGCCAAGTATATTAAACTATGTGTGTTCAGCCAGAATTAATTAAATATTATTACTTTTTTCTTATTAACACATTGAACCTACCCTTCCTACTCGCGACTAGAAATAGAAGGCTATTAGTGAACAAAGTAAACTTAAGGGGAAAGTTTAAACATTTTCCTGAGGGTGTTTCATTAAGATTCCTAGTTCTTTTGTTTAAACATTTGCTCATGGTAAATGTACTTGTATTGTGAAAATATTTTATGTTCCTAGATATGAATACTGGAAAAGTTTAAGGAATAGCTTCAATCATATTATTCCGACATTTAAAAAAGACCATATTTTATCTTATTTTTAACCAGGGGCTGCTCCAGGCCCCAGCACGCCAAGCACGTGCTTGGGGCGGCATGCCACGGAGGGCTGTCTGCCGGTCGCTGGGAGGGTGGCAGGCAGGCAGCCTTCAGCGGCATGCCTGCGGAGGGTCCGCTGGTCCCGCGGCTTCGGGCTGCGGGACCAGCGGACCCTCTGCAGGCACGCCTGTGGGAGGTCCACCAAAACCGCAGGACCAGCAGACCCTCCACAGGCATGTTCCGGTGACCGGCAGAGCGCCCCCCGCGGCATGCCGCCCCAAGCACGCACTTGGCGTGCTGGGGCCTGGAGCCGCCCCTGGTGCTTGGGGTGGCGAAATGTCTAGAGCCGCTCCTGTTTTTAACCCCTTTAGACAATGCATTATTGAAATAATCCAGAGTATATTCAGATTCAGTGTTTGTTTCAGACTCCATGTTTATTTGTGATCATGATTTGATAGCCTTGTGTGCCCTTGTAGGAAAAAGTAAATATTGAGATGGCAGTTATCTTAAATGTTCCCTCCCTCCACTGCCAAATAAAATAAAGCAAAGCAGGAGAAATACCTGTTTCATATTGAATAAATTAACAAGATTATCTCATGGGAATTTGTTACTTTAATAACATGGCACTGAAAAATAAGAATTAGCCTTTTTTATGGCACCTGTTTCATCTTCTGCAACACAACACATAAAGGGATCAACTGGTTTGACATCTACCTGCTTTACTGAATAATAATATAACCAAAAAAAACCCACCACTACACACAATCTCTGTAGGTGTTATAATTTCACATATTGTCTGCACTCTTGTGGCTTGTAATCACAAGGGATTATTTTAAGGAAGGCTTTATCTTCTCCTTATTTTTTTAAAGACTTTTAGAAAACCCCAAATTTAAAACATGCAGCTTTATAATTACTAGAGTGCATTTCATTTAATAAGATAGTGTGTTTGAAAGTGGCTAAGCATATCTTTAACAGCAGTCTACCAGGAATCAGCAGAAATAATTACCATCAAGATTTAATTATGTCAGACAAGAGTATCTGTCCTGAATAACAGTATAGACAGTAGAAACTGGCATTGCTGTATATTCTAACTTGCTCCCTGTATACTTCTGTTGAACATAGTGTTAGCTATTCTGCTGTGACTGACTTTAAATTAATGTAATTGAACACATCAAAGCAATGAAGAGAATTATATGTGATAGAGAAAGGAGGAAATATGATGGAAAGGAAGAATTGGACTTGATTCTCCTCTTAGTACAAAGGTGTAAATCAGGAGAAACTTTCACTGAAGTCAGTGGAGCTACCTTTGTGAAAACGTGGAGTAAGTGAGATTAGAATAAGGCCCACTGCATCTCCTCCTGTCCCCTGTCCATCCCTTCCCCCTTCACCTTTTTAGTTTTCCTCATGAGATCACCTTTGAGAGTCACTTTTTAAACAATTTAGGTTGTGATGAGATTTCCCCCTTTTAATAAAACTTTCTCTAAAGCATCTCCACACTCTGGGAATCACTCTAGCTTTTGTTGATGCCAAACTGAAAACGGTGAGGTTTTTGATTATTCAAGTGACTGGTGTTTTTGAGAGAGGCAAATCTGTAATCTGAGTAAATATTACACACTATTATTAAAAAGGGGGAAAAACAAAACAAAATTGTGCTAGAGTTAATTAAAGCTTCAAGAAAAGCTTGCTTTTATTGGCAATTTTTATTTAGTTATTTATTTATTTATTTATTTATTGCAACAAGAAAACTAAAAATTAAGAGGATGGTTGGCAGCAATATTGATATGCTAATGGATAAACATGCTAATTTAGAAAAAAACTAATCAGCAAAGACATTACTAATGGAAATGTACTGGAAAATGGCTAATGCTGTATGCAAACCTGGTATCTGCAGAATTAAGAACTCCTCATTTTGTATTTATAATTGTAACTTGAAAGCTAAGCTTTGATCTTCTCTCTGATTTGCTTCAGTTAAGATTTAAAGACATTTCAACTGACCTGACCTGGTACCATGAAACCTGCTCAGTCACTGTATAATTATACAACTTAAATTACATGTTTTGTTGACTAGTACAGAAACTAAAATCTAACATATTTTCTATTTAATTTACCAATGTCTGCAGACAAAGAAGAGCCCCTTCAAATTAAAAATTGTACACGAGAAAGGCAGAAGTCTACTTACCTACAATAGGGTGTGGTGGAATTTCTCTTAAATTCATGTTCTATATCTATTATCTCAATATTTGAAAGTGTGATGAAGCAACATGTGAGCATTAGGGGAACAAGATTAAAAAATACTCAATATTGGCCTGACTCTGCTGCCCTTGAAGTCAATGGATTTCATTGGGAGCGGTGTTAGGCCAACACTAAACTTTTGAAAATCATACCCTGCAGTTGTATTGCATTCTTTTCTAAGTATTACATGAGACTGCCCTGCAAACTCTTGGACGTCTGATGAACAACACTGAAGTGCCTGCCCTCCTGTAGTGAGGGTGGAGTTAACCATTATTCTGTTGACACAACATGAATAGCTCCATGTGCTTCTTGGTGATTGTATTTTCAAGAGAAGCTGCTGCTTTATCCTCTTTCATCCCTCTCCTTTAGACTCAACTCTGTTACAGTTCCAACAAAGCATTCCCAGCTGACAGTTAATGAGTGAGGACTTATGTACGAAAATTTACTTGCTTTACTGTTACACTGTCCTTCCTCCCCTTCCCTTCCACCCCCGTTTGTTTGTCTCATCCAATGGTGGTATCCTGTCACAACCTACATTGTTAACTCTTCTCTTTTCACTGTATATCTGTACAGTCCGTACTAGTGGGGCCCTGAGCCTTGACTGATGCCCCTACATTTTAATGCAATAGAAGCAATAATAAATGCTGATTCACCAGGACTGACACATCAGTCTGGAGATAGCATACTCTGGAATGGTGGGGGTTTTTTGGAAAGGATGTTTCAGTTAGTGAAACTGGTGAAGTAAAGGGCAAAGCTCAAACAGTCAAGGTTTAGTTCAAGTAACGCCCCCAAAGTTTATATACTTGTACACCCATCTGAAATTTATCTGAGCTTGGAAGTCTTTTCTCCTCTTCCCCAGGAGTCCTCCAGACCAAACTATTCTTTCTCTTCCCTACCTCAGCTATCCTAACTGCACCATCTCTCCCAGAAATCTCTTCTTAGTCTACACCCAGTGATACCCAGGCTATCCCTTTTCGTTCTTTTCTTTCTTCCTTCAATTTCCATGAGTTCTGTGCTCTGTGACTATATAGGTCTTCATGGTTAACACCAGATAGAGAACTCTGGATTTCTTCTCCAAAAGCAGAGTTCCCTGCCACCTGAGCTAAAGGAGCTGAAGATTTTAGTACTACCTGGATTTCAGAGTTTTAGGGCAAATAGAAGGCTATTTAGTTGCAAAGCATTTGACTAGCTCTGGTATTATGTCTGGTATGGTAGCATACACATTATAGTACCAAATATCCTGCAGGGTCTCAGTGAGTCTAGGCTAGCTGCTGCCATCTTCTGAACACAACAACCCAAGAAATGAGTAGTAGATCTTGTCCAACACCAATTTCTTAAATTATCTTTCAAGAGATTTATAGAACAATACTCAGTGCTTGGAGATGTGCAAACTTGTAGGGCTCTGTTCACAATGATGTTCAAAACGAAACTCTGTGATTTTGTTTGTGAGGTGTTGACATTGGAACAACCTTTACGTTCACTTAAAAGGTCTGCATTCTATCCTCCAAAGGAACATCCTAATTTCACTTTCCTCAAACCATTTAGGTACTATTGTCATCTTCAGGGGTCTCCTCTCTGCTCTTCTGCTTCATCAGCCTTTGGGGGTCAAAGGGTGCCAGGTGGCCATTTCCATCTTTCCTTCAGAGTTTTCCAGGCAGTACAACTGCCTTCCTCAATCCCAAGAGTATGAAGAAGGCTACTACTATGCATCCAAACATGTAACCTCATGAGAAGGAAATCCTTCCTCTCCCATTGCAGCCAGCATTTCTCTAAAGGGCTGTCTACATGTGAGGTTAAAACTTACAGCTCTCAGGTTAAATGTTGTTAAATTGGTGCAAAGCTCTGTGTGGACATTTTTTTATTTTAGAGTGAATGTGAGATAAAATTGTCATTGTCATCCCAAAGAGCTATTTCAGCACTAGGAGAGGCTTACAATAATAATTGACAATTAATATAATAATAATTCACAGTAAAATTATTACAATAATCATCAAATTAAAATAATGTTTGATTCAACTCACATATTTGGACATCCCCAAACAAGGTGATTCTAATCACAGTGAGTCAAATTCATTCGTAGTGTGGAACTCCACTGCCCATCCTGTATTAATTTAACTCAATGTATGATTTATTAAAAGATGAGCAAAATATTAAATCTCCTGTAAACACATGTATACTGTAGTAAATCTGTGGACTGAACTATTCTTTAAGTTTTCTACTTATCATTTTACCAACTCACAACTTTACTCAGTTTAACTTATTCAAACTTTCCTGACTAAAATGGTTTTTGAGACAGACCATTAATCAAACTCGCATCTAGTAGATTAACTGATTTAATATTTTACCAAAGAACATCATATTTCATTTACTGTAATATTATAATAAATTACCCAAATGGTGTGTGGAAAAGTTTTACATTTGGAGGATGAAAACCTCTGCAATGAATATACATAACATTAGAGTTTCTAACTTCTAGATTATTCTTCAACAAGAGCATTCTAAAAAAACCAGTACCCTTTGTCCTTATTATAGAGGGATTACTGTGGTCTAGTTTACAGAGTGCACTCTTTGTATATTATGTAAATAGACACACAATCACAGTTGTAGCTAGTGTAGAAGCAGTTTTAAAGTATTCCCTTTTCTTTCAGAAAGCAATCCTTATTAAGAACTGTATGACTAGATCTTCAGGTGCTGTGGACCTATATTATTTACTCTAGCTGAGGTCCTGTGAGTTCTATATAACACACATTCGTTCCTGACTTGGGTTTTGAAAATTCCCATATTGACCAAATGAACTGTGAAAGTGACTAGATGCAATGCTATTTAATTCTGTAACGCTCTGATTATATTACACCACCTTGGAAAGTGTTTTCCCCATCAAATAGAAGGGAATTGAGGCAGAGAGAGGAAACTTATTTTTAAAAAATCAATGGTGAAATTCACCACTCTTCACTGAGGCACAGGCAATGCACAACCACTATGACAGTGGATGATGTTACAATAAGAAGATCTTATGTAGGTGAAGGCAAGAGGATGGAACTAGTGGGTGAAAGGATGGTAAGCAGTAAGTTCTGGTATGGGCAGCTGGTTGAATTTATTGGGCCAGAGTTTCAACTGGTGGAAATCGGCACAGTTCCATTGAAGTGGCACTATTGCAATTTATACCAGTTGAAGGTCTGGTCCACTAACTATAACTAGCTTACAAGAGTTGGATATTGAACTATGCTTTTAAAAGGAATAGAGTCAGTGAGCCAGTGGGAGGAAGGTAGGCTCCTTCCGCTGGTTTGCCAACAAGTACTGTAAGGGGCAGAGGAGAGGAGAGAAGGTATTTAGAGGAGGTCCCACTGATGCTTGTAGGTGTCTGATGTCATAGTTGTTATAAGGGAAGGTTAGAGGCTGCTGTTTCAACTTGTCCTTTAGCCCTGAAATGTTCCATATTTGGTCTCTGCTCAGAGGTGATGTTACTTTGTTTCCTCTCTGCTTCAGTTCCCCATTCTTAAAATGATGATAATCCTTGTTCTAACAGGGGTAGAGAGGAATGTTAGGATAAATTCACTAATGTTTGTGAGGTGCTCCTGTGTAACTGTCTCCATTTAACCCTTGGAATAATGGAGTGAGAAAACAATGCACATCATTCTCCCTTCGTTTGACCTGCTTTAGGTGATATGCAGCTTGCTATGGTTGAATTTGCACAGACTTTCCTAACATTAAAATATTTTAGGAAGCCTTGTACCTGACATTGAATGCTGGTTCTCCTCTGCCCAAAGAGACCACATAATCTAGAGGATTTAGTGCAAAAAAGGGAGAAATAAACTTCTGCTTTTATTGCCATCTCTCCCAGTGACTGGCCTTAATACTTTCCGCTTTAGGCAAGTACTCACACAATCCTCAGTTGCCCTTATGACCTAAACAAATACTGTCTCAGTGTAATAGAAGGAGGCACGGAAAAACAAAGAGCTGAACTTGAGACTTGCTCAGGTTCACACAGGAATTAAATCTAACCAGGATGGGAACCTTTCTGCTAGTCTGTGCATCATCTAATATATCACAGTTCCACCTTCACCTGAACAGTTACTTAACTCCTCTTTATTTCAGTTATCCAGTCTGTAAAATGGGCATAGTAATGATGTATAAAGTAAAAGTTGCAAGCAAAGTATTTACAGGGGCAATATTCAGATTTACACTCACAATTCATTTTTCCAGGTGAAAAATGTGAGCACAAACTACATATAATGAAAGCCACATTAACTTGTGCTTCATCAGAGTGAAGCTCTTCTCTTCACTTCTCACTTCCAGGGTCCCCAACTTGAGTCTGACCTGTCCCCATGCTTTCCCTATACAATGCTACAGTTCCATGATTGTCTCCTCACCCTGCTTTTTTCATGATGCACCAGGGGATCTGAAGAAGGTGAGCATGGCTGTTAGGGCAGTAGTCTGGCATGAATGGGTCATGAGGAGGAGGCTATGGGGAGAGGATTTTGGTTGGGAAGGAGCATAGGTAGGAGGGAGCCAGACCTGTGCAGGCAGTGTGGTGTGTTAGGGATACTTGTGTTTCTGTACAAAGGTGTTAATTAGTGTTTTAAGGTCTCTCCTGATGCTGCTGGCTCTGCTGCCTAATGCACTGAGGCAGCAGCACCATGGGGAGGCCTTAATGTACCAGTGCTTAAGTGCAGAGAGTCTTGGCTATCCCAGTGCTTGAACCTGGTGTGATGGAAAACCAAGGTTGAGAATCTTTGTGTTGAGGCACTGGTGCTTGAAGAACTACACATGGCACTTCTGTTTCAGCTGTGGGGAGCCCTTTCAGGCATTAGTGTTTCAGGGTAGAGATGCTGGAGTACCACCACCCCTGTCAGGTCTTCCTTCCACAGCTGCAGTTCCCACCCCACCATCTGCACACAAGCATATTCCTCTCCTTGCTACCTTGCTTGTCTCCCTGCTTAACCCTTAATCCCCTAGCCATTCTGTTTCACCCCCCAACACACACATCTCTGATCACCACTCCATGGTACCCTGCCAGAGCTCATCTCCTTATTCCTGTTACAACAAGTTTGTGCACAGCATGGCCCTGGGTCAGGAAGGCAGGCAGACAAAACAGAAAAATGGACATAGCTGACAAATCTGAGCAATTCCATCAGCCAATCTTGGCAAAATTCAAAAAGAGTGTCCTGAACAGGGGGGGAATAAGGCTAACTCTTGAATTTTAAAAGTTCAGAAGTGTCCTGTGACTGAGATATTGTGAGAGAGAGCAAGAGAGAGAAAATTTGGAATTTGTGGTGACTGTGGTGGTGAAGCTAAAAGAAATGAAAGAAATGTCATATAAACAGTGCAACATGTCAAAAGAAGATAATTTAAAAATCTTTACTGTACAAAAGTCAGTAAAGATTTCAATGAAAATAATTAGACAGGAAATTTAGTTGTCCTCTAAAGAGTTACTGTGCCAAGTTTGCAGACTAAATTTCTTTAAAATGTGAGACAGAGGGATTTTATTTTAAGTATTAAGTTTTTAATCTTATTTTATGTACAAATCTCAGCACAAATTTAACTGTGGAATTACTACTAATGTCCCAATAACAAATTTCAGTGACATTATAAAGGGAATGATTAAAGAATGAATGGCAGCTAAATGATTGTTAAAGGATTGTTTAACCTAATGAGAGAAAATGAGCATTAGTAGAATAAGAGTGTTTATAAACAAGCAAAATATCACCCACAAAAATGTTTTCTCAACTCCCTGACACATTTCTGAAGGGTGAGGTGACCAGGGGCCTGCTCTTGCTCCCACCTGAAAACAGTAAAATTTTTGCCATTGACATCTATGGAATCTGTATTGGGCTCCAAGTTCAGAGTTAAGATTTATGACATCTTCCAGCGATACACTTTGTGGAAAACTGAGGATCATTTCAGCTGAAAAGACGCTTTTGATTTTATATCATACTTCATAAGAGCTGGAAAACGATCAAAGTAATGAGCTATATACCACCTCTTAAAAATGTTAAGAGTGTGTGGCTCTCTCTCTCTTGTCGTATGAGTACTTTAAATAAAAATTGCTCTTTTTGGGAGGCAGATTTTCATACAGACATATATCGCTAAAATATATGGAGTACAAATAGCTGTAAGATGTTTACGACTTTTACACTATATTAGGTATTCTAACCTTTTTAGAAAATGGTATAATTTGAAGATAAAGTGTGCAGGGAGTGTTGTTAGTGTTGCATTAATTGCAGAGAAGGCTCTCTTTCATTCCTTCTTTGGAGACATTCTTTGACGTTTTGTGTGAGATAATGCATACAATATTGTGGCAATAATTAGCTTAATATAACTGGAAACTCTGAGAAGATACAGTTTCAGAATTTCAAACACAAACAACACTAGAAACTCATTTGTATGCTTGTTTCTTTGTCTCACATATACTGAAAACTTTTTTTTTCTTGCCACTAAGTGGCACTGTGTTATTTGCATTAAGCTGTTCAGGTCATATTAAAAGCCTGTTGGTCCAAATTTATCCCTGACAAAATTCCAGTGAAGTTATATATGAAATAAATTTGGCCCAGAGTTTTACAGGCACATAAACTCTACAGCTTTGTTGTAAATTTCCACTGTGTAGGCCAGTATAAAATAAGAATCAGTTAATGTTTAATCTTTCAAGCAGCTGACCCGTTCATCTTGTCTTTAACTGTTTCATTATGATTTTTTCCTACCAAATTAGCCTCTATTTAAAAAGGATCATCTTATCTATTTCAGTAGGTCCCTCAGTAAATTCTGATTTAAAAAGAAGTGCAAGACAATTAGCGTTTTTAAAATGTTTGAGTTAGTCTGGCAAAAATAGTAGACTTGTAAAGAATTTCAAAATATTCATTTTGTCCAGTATCATTGATCAATCATGCCTTGTTTCCCCACAGTGATAGGAGTTTAAACAAGCCCAGTAGAATTTAAAACAGCGTTAGTCACTTTTATCTCTGACAAACACCTGCAGCCCAAAGCACAGAAATGTTTCTAGTTCTGCAGTTACCATGTGCCTTTAAACAGAGCTACCTAGACCAGAGACATAAGACAACCTTTTCCCTTTTCACATACATATAAAAACTGTCACTTCATTGGGTGTTAAAAGAAAACTGCAGCTTTTTTCTGAGCAATTGGAAATTAACGTAGATAAAGCATCTTTCAATCCTGTATATGTAAACTATGAGATTTGTCTGAAAATAAAAGGCCAAATTCTGCCTGCAGATCCATGTGCACATATCTCATTGATTTCTCTGGGGTTTAGGCACATGTACATAAGGGTAGAATTAGGCCCAGAAGTTGTTAAGGTAGTTACAATGACTGTGACTAAAAGCACTAGCCTGGAAATCAGGAGAATCAAGTCCTATTTTTGGTTTTACCAAGGAGGCTAGTCATCTGTTCTTTCCATAAAAAAACAAACAAACCCACAACCAACATTCTACAATATTCTATAATAATAGGCATCATTGTGAAGTGTCACAATGATTAGCCATAGTGTTTTGGACCAATATTTTTTTTTTTTCAATTCAAGTCCATTTCTATCAGTAAAATGGGGATATCTACTTTCTTACCTCCCGCAGATGTTGTGATGCTTAATTTATTAATGCTCATAAAGTGCTTTGAAATCTTTTGATTATTGCTACTGGTGAAATGCAATGTCTTATTATAGTTAGCATCCCTCAGTTTCCTGATGATGATTGTTATTTTACTAAATAGGAGTAGATACTTTTTTTTACATTTAACATTAATTTTTCATTAAAGTTTCCAGTCTCTGCCATGGAGTCCTAAATGGCTGATTCCAGAAATAGCTCCTTAAAAAGTAAGAGGTATAATAGTAACTGCTGGAGTCAGTGGATATTGACACTTGTCATGTGGTGGGTATGTGTTTATATTTAATTTTGAAATACTGACTTAGGTCATGTGACCAACCCAGTAACTAATTTCTTCCTAGAACTCTGGAATGTTTCCTCTTTTCCAAACACTTATTACAAGTTGCTGCAAACATAAGGCTACCAATTTTAATGATTTTTTCCCCAAATATTTTTCAGAACTCGCATATGAAATGTACTCCCTATGGAATTAACACTCAGAATGCTCTAATAAAAGAAGGATCACCATCTTTTAACTATTCAGTTATAACTCCAACAGTGTGAATGGGGGCTGGAGGTAAATGATGTTATTAAAAAAAGGTTATCTGAATTTAGTGCTTATGAAGAATTCTGAATTGACATCCCTGAAAATGTCTCTTTTGAGCCATAGAACAGGTACAGCATAGACAGTGTGGAGTTTTCACACACTAACCCTCCATTGTACCTTTAACTTGCATGCACCAACTTTCAGAATAAGTTCGGTCTCTCGGCCTATTCATACCTGAGACTCACTGGTGAGAATCACAAAAGATGTTTTTTAGTATGAAGCATGGTGTGGTGTGTTGGGTTTTTTTGGTGATTTATCTACATGTCCATTGGGAACTAGATTGAGACCACCAACAAAGGACAATATTTTTCATTACCAACCTGAGCTGGATTTGAACTCTTGATCAAAATGTGGAAGGCTTTGTAAGTTTTATTACCATTTCTCTGAGTCCCCAGGCCCCAAAATATTATTTTTGCACATAAGGGTCAAATTCTGCCCAAAGATATATACACACAACTCCTACTGATTTCAAACAGAGTTACATGGTGATATATCATCAAGAAAAAATTGACAGTAGGTATGATAATAGATGAATTAAAGAGTTTCTGAAGAGCCTTGCCTTTTAGTAATATTAGTATAGGTAATAATTTTCAGATGTGGATGGCCAAAAGTAGGCACCTAAATCCATATTTAAGCATCTGAATGAAAGCAGCTTGAGTTTTAGAGGTACTCTGCACCCGAGCATGAAAATTTTGGCCATAAAATATTAAACATAATGTAATAAATATTAAACAATATACATATAATATAGTAGGGGAACAGTTAAGTGGCAGGAAGCCTAAAGGTGACAGTTCACTTTAGGAAAACCTTGAAAAAATTGTTTTTTGGTCATTTGGAACATATGGCTTAGCAGCTATGGTGTTCTCTCAGTTGCATCTGAAACCCTATGTAAGTTTGTTTAGGAGATTTGCTTGTAGAGTGCGAGTTTCATGAAGAATCTTGATGTCACTTCTGACTGTGCTCTATCCGTGGAAAGTCATATGTCAAATGGGGTATGAAAGTGTTGTGCTGTCTCCAGATACTGCATCATAATTTACCCCAGGATAATTTTGCAAGAGCAACAGCTCCTTTCATGACCAAGGGGCTCAGTTATTGTAATTCTTTCTGCTCCAAGTCTTTCTAGGATTGCTCCAACACTTACAGCTTGTTCAGAGTGCAGGAGCATATTTGTTCACTGGCTTGAGCTATTGAAATCTTATTATGCCCATCCAGTATTCTATACATTAGCTCCCTGTAAACAGGAACACTGACTCAGAAATTGCACAATAGGTATTTAAAGTCATTACTGGTGACAGTTGTGCTACATTTTAGACCTGCTCCTTAAGCTTGGTACTGACTGACATCTGTGTTCACACACCACCTGCTATTTAAAGATCCCACCATTGCATATGACATTTTCAGTTGATAACTCGTTTGCTGTGGTGACCCAAAAAAGTGAGGCACTCTCTTCCCACTGAAGTCTTTCTCTTTTTTATTCCTTCCCAACCTTCAGGTTGGTTCGTTTGTCTTAAAGTTGCTGCTAAAATGACCATGGTAGGCCCTGGATTTATTGCCTTCCCTTCCACTGCCTCTCTTTCCCCTTTTAAAATTGTAACCCCTCATTTGTATTGATTATATTTTAGGAGACTGTATTCATTCTAATTCTGTAGTACGGAACCCCACACTTGCCTGAAAAAGGAATGAGTGTAAGGACACTGGGTTTGGCCCAATAGTTTTGCATACTGCCCCCAGCTAAAGACCTTGGGGAACTGCACAGCTAAACAAAAGTAAATACAGTATAAATAAATGCCATTCTCTTAAAATACTAGCATACAAATGATATAACTTGTCCTACATCCCTGTATAGAAATTGTATGATTTTTTCCAGCCTGCCCTCAATATAGCTTCTTAGCTTTGTACTCTCAACTGCAGTGAAAGCAATATCTATCAGCTTCCATGAGTAAGGACTCTGTAAATACTGAGTAAGGATCTCTGTATTTGGTCCTTATTATAAATAGTAGCAATAATTGTTAAATAAAAGCAAAATTTGGCTGATTTACTCCAGACTATACATTTATGCTCATTCACCTAATCGCAGTTTGCCTTCAGAAGTCTTTGGGAGCCATGAGCTTATATCTTGGAGCAAATTTAATTTATTCCAATCAAAAGACATATAGACAGCATAATGGGATAAAATGATGGGCCTCAGCTTGTGTAAATAAACGTAATTCAAAAGACTTGACTTTACACCAGGTGAGGATCTGACCCCATCTATGAAAAAATAATGCCTACTTCCAATATGTAATTTCTGAAATTTTTTTAAGAAAAGAAATGTTTCAGTGCATAATTGCTGTCATCTTGCAGACAGAAGAGATGATGCAAGGTATTACTTGAGTTTGTTGAGTGGTAGAGGGTGAACTGGCATACCACACTATCTTCAACGTTACATCGCATTTAAAACAAAGAACTTATCCCTCATTGCTTACAGTATTCTGACATGACTGCATGCCGTAGGCATTATCTCAAATCTGCGGTACCACATGCACTTATCCCACTGGTTATATGTGGTAACAAGAGTCTTACAGAGAATACATTACTTGTTTGCTGAGATTATATATCTCGGAGTTCAGAACGCTAAGTTGCACCAAGCCTGTGAGGAGGCTTGGAGTTATACCCGTGATTTACGCAGACTGCAACCTACACACACCTACTGCTCGCCCATACTTACAGAGATCACAGAAACCTAAGTAGATAGCGTGGTAACCTAAATATGCAACACCTGGGTTTTTTGCAAGTTTTCTCAAGCCTTTTTTAACCGTGCTGCTATACATTTTTTTTTCTGCACTTGACAGGTTGGCTGACCAACATATACATAAAACTGCTAGACATATGCTTATCATTTGCATCAGGGGCAATACCTCCTACATGTACCTACATAACCAGCAATGACCTACATAAATCCCCACACATGTTGCTTTGAATAATCTGCGTCAGTCTGCAGGTGCTTGTGCACTAGTCAACAAATACTGGGTTCTTGACAAAACTCATTGTGTTTCAGAGCCTTTTAATTTACAAGGCTTGATGAAAAACAGATTTCTCTCTATGATCTTGCAGGTACTGAGATCCACTTTTACTACGGGGTGTAGAGAATGTGCACAATCCTGCTCATTTATGGGACTCACTAACAACTTCTGAAACAAAATTAGAGCAAGTCTTTGCTACCAGGAGTGATCTGCTACTAGAGCTTTTCACTAAGGTTGATAGTAGAAAGCTAAGAAGCCATATGCTGGGGTTGTTGAAAAAATAATACAATTTCTATGCAGAGATAGATTACAGGTTAGATATTTTTCTTTTAAAAAAACAAACCTATTATACAGTTTTCTTAAAATGCTCAGAAGTTCCTGCATATTGAGGATTTTACAGCAATTTGAAAAAAACATTCTTGTTGTCTAAACTACTGTTTCACAAAACATAGGGACCTAATCACATTGGGCTTGATCCGTGTCTGGTGTGAACAGGCATAGCTCCACTGATTGTCAATGCAACTATGTCTTTTAAACCAAAGATTGGACCCAAACAAGTCACAAAATTTCTTTCAGTGAAAAGAAGACACATAAATATCAGTGAACTTTTGCAGCTGTTATAACTCCAGCAATTACATTTGGTTATATGATCTAAATGCTCTCTTTCTCTGTGTTTAACCATACTGATTCATCCTTCCTTACTTCTCTAACCAGGATCACTACTAGAGTAGGTCAGGTATTATTACTCTGTCACTTCTGGGCCTGTGCTTAGAAGGGGGCCCAGCCTGTTTCCACCTCTGTCAGTAGATCCCTCAGTACTAATGGGGCTTAGTTTTCAGAGCTGCTGACCGTCCAAAGCTCCACTGACTTCAGTTGGAGTTACAGATGAAAAGCACCTTTGAAAATCAGGTCTTATGCAAATACTTCATTGCTCTGTGCAGAGGAGAACCAACAGGGGATGAATTGCTGCATGGTTGCAATAGAACTATAGTGTAGCTGGTGAGGAGCGCGGAAGCCAGCAACAGTGAGAGAGGTGCCTGCTGTTTCTTTCAGCAGCAGCCTTTGGAGTTGGTGAAGGGAAATCATGGAAATGTGAGGGTGCCTAGACAAAATGAAGAAACATCTTTCTTATAGTGAAAATGTCTTCTTTCAAGCAAGAAATTGTACTCACTCTGGCTATACTAGCAAATTAGACATCCGCTGTGTGTTTTATTATTTGAACTTGTCTCAAAGGCTAAATCAAAAAAGAATAAAAAAACAATTGTCCAACACGAGCAAAATTTTCACATCTGCAGAGCTTCATACGTAGAAAAAGTGTCAATGACCAAAATATCCCACTACCCATTGGCAGGGCTGAAAATGTTCTTTCAGGTGTGCTAGTTACAAGTGAAAATACAGCATACTTCATTGCTGTTCCCTGAGGCTGATCGTGAATATCAATGAATTCATGTGCTGTAGCCAGGTTCACTTTTTAAAAAAAGATTTTTATGATGGGAGTTGAGAGACAGAACACAGTTGCCTGGTATCAGATAATAAGCAAGAAGCTTAAAAATGAAAATATATATTATTTCAAAAAGAACATTGCTAGGCACAAATTCTTAGCTTCCTGTCCAACAAAAATAAAAAATACCTGACAGCTGGGACCAAATCCTGCTCAATTAAAGTCAATGGGAATTCGGACCCTATACTGAATTTCAGCTGTCATATTGTGTAAGAGATATGGTAAAATAATCTCTGAGTAACTGCTAGTAAAATGGAATTATTTTTCTTGTGCACTGAATATTCCCCTATTTAAAATATTTGCTCCATTTTTGTGGTTTAAGATGTCACCCCCTTCTTTGTTTCTTTATCGAGCTGAATACACTCAGAAAGCCTTTATCTGATGGGCTATGTGCATTATAGGGAACATAAAAAAATGTATCACTCAGCTGTAAATTTGCACATTTTCAGTGACCACTCTCCTCTCTCTACAAATATACTGCATTTTCCCTTACAATAAAGATGTTTTATAATGGCAATATGGTGCTGTAACTCAAGAAGGTGGTGTTGCTCAGCTTCTCTTTGTCATGCAACTCCCACTGTATTCTAACAGCATATGTTATCTCTCTGTCATAAATTATTGTTTGAGTATGGCACATTTGTGTCTATATTTAGAAAACAACCCTCTTCTTTTGCAAAGACCCAAGAGCCATGCTAGAATGACCACACTGGATAATGGTTTCTGTATTGTAAAACAATTCCTTGTGGTGCTTCATACTTGGGTTTTGCTTCCTAAATTCTTAATTACCAATCCTTAACTTATATTGGTGTTTGAGGAATAGTCCCTCATTGTGTTGAAATAACTCTTCAAGCTATTTCAGTCCATGAGGAAAATATTTTAGGTTGAAAATATAAAATTCCAGAAAAAGGAATATACAATTCCCCAAACCCCACAAATGGGGAATAGGTATATGTAAGACTAGGGGTCTGTGTACATTTTTATATTGGCTTTATACAAATCCAATAAAAATATTAAACAAGAGGGACTTAAATAATATACTTGGGACAAGGGAACCCTCAATTTTTTTAACTTAGTTATGTGTTGCATATAACTATGTCTGAAACTCTGACACCTTTTTCTGTGTTATGCACTTTTAAAGAACTCTGCTAGTATGCAAAGACAGCAGCCATTTTCTTTTCAGAGTTGCTATAGCCTGTGCCATTGAAACAAATGCACTGTGCTCTCTCTCATGGAGACTTTATTTTTGTTCTCTCCTCATCTAAAATGAGATTGGAAGTAGGTAATTACTCTTTCTTTAGGGGAAAAAACAACTTATAGCCTAAATCTTGAACGTTGTCAATGCTACAGCTTTATCTAGACTCAAAAAGTTTATATTAATACCTTGTCACCCTTTCAGCAGGATTCTTACCTTTTCCCTATGTTAGGTTGACCAGTGCATATTTTCAGGTTGAAAGCTCTTCTGTGCATTGACCGCATCTTTACTTTTGTGTCTGAACAGTTCTAAGCACTTTGATATTAAGCAAATAATAATTTGAGGTCTCCATAGGCCAGAATCCCTTAGCCAGCTGCTTGCTGTCTTCAAATATAATAAATTATGGAGCTTCCCTGGACTCTTGGGTGGTGGCATACATTCTGGAGCATCTCTGATATGGAAGATGTAGAACTCCTGAGACCTGAAGAAATCATGTTCTCAGAACCTAGCAGAGTGAATGAGAGACCTGAGACCTCCTCAATGCAATACTACCAAAAATAAGAGTGCCTATTGGCAAAAAGAGATCAAGGGTCAGTTTGGACACAGGGAGGTCTGGGACATGTTGGGGTTTGTGAAGATTGAATTGGATTAGGAAGATTAGATCAGAGAAGAGCAAAAACATCCAGTTGGGTTGGAAGGGATTCTGGGGAAACAGGGAACTTTTATAAGACCCAAACTTTATCGGATGTATCAGAACGGAACCTTTTTGAGGTTCAACATTCATGAGGATTAAATTATTTTTAAATCATGCTGAAGTTAAATGAGTTCATCACTTATAGCAATTAAAACCTAAGAATGCAAAAGACCTTGGGCAATAATAATAAACTTCTGAAATACATAGCTAAAGAAAAGATTTTACAACTGGCAAGAAAGAAAATGGTTCCCATATTAAGTATGGAAGTCAGCTATAAATGCTCTGAGTACTAATGAAACTCAGCAATGTGTTCAAAGAAAAGGACACACAATACCCAGGTCAATTAAAGGCTGCCTTTGATAACAAATCAGAAATATTTACAGATTCAAAGATGCTGGAGAAGTTTATTAAGACTGTAGATAAAATCAGAATAAGCAGTGAAAAAATCTAACAACAGATGAAATCAGGGAATTATGAAAAGTAGCTGAAATAACTGTTTTTACACAATGTTGAAGAATCCGATTGGCTGAATTTGGACTTGGCTCAATGGTTGGAAATAAGAAAGTAGAACTAAAATTCAGAAGCTTTAAGTGCACCAATTATCATAAATTTGGATGGTATGAAAGATCTAAATGGAGCAAGTCTTTATTGTGTACATGGAATTCCAGGAACTTTGAGGTACATGCGAAAGGAATGTTCACCTTCATTCTTTTAAGTGATGGGTGAGGAGCAGGTATTGGGTGAAGAGAAGGTCATTTTGCTTCATGAGCAATACAATTATGCTTTTTGAAACATCAGTCTTTGTATATACAGATAACAGTGATATAAAAAACACCCAGAGACATTGGGTTATGTTTTCAGATATAATATAGTGCAGTGTGTACAATACATGTAAAAAAGATGGCTAAAATTGATATTTGTTGTTTGGAAGCCCTATACTGGATTATTTATTTCTTCATGGGTTTTTCCATGGCACTCATCACGGCATCATCTGAGTGCTTCGGAACACTAATGAATTTATCCTCTCAAAACCCCTCTGAGCTAAAGTGGTACTATTATTCCCATTTTAACAGATGGGAGACTGAGGCACAGAGAAGTTAACATCCAAAGTGAACACTAATTTTGAGTTCCCAATTTGAGATGCTTATAGTCTGGGGTTTTTTCAGAGAGCTCAACATTTTATTGCACTTTATTTGTTCAGAGCACAGCTCCTGTTGACTTCAGTTGCAGCTGTGAGTACTTAACACTTTTTAAAATCAGACTTGCGGTGTGTTACCTAGCAGCTCTGTGTTCTTGGGGAACCAGGGCCCAGTGCCCAGCCTGTCTGAGTCATGAAAGACCTTCCTCCTCTCCCCTAACCCCAGCCTCTGTTTGAACCAAAGCCAATCAGAAGAAAGACTTACAAAAAACAATGAAAAGGCAGTGGGAGACACACCTAAACGCCTGGGATAAGGGTGACAGGATTAAGGAAACTCCCCTAGCCTCATTTGCATAGAAAATGGGACAAGGAGGCATCTCCATTAGCATACAGAATGGAGAACAGAGATTCCAAGGCAAGAATCTCACTGAACTCTGGGACCAGAAAGGCTCGGAAGCACTGCATGATGACGGATCTCTGCTCCAGATGTAAATGAACCAATGCCTGCACATACCCAACTCCATATTTATCAGACCAGTTCTAGTAATAAAGCCTTTATTGGTATCCAAAATAGTGAAGCTCCCTAACTGCATAGTGAGCTCCATTCAAGGAATAACGCCCATAACCAGGAATGATCATCTCCTATAGTCTAGCCTGAATAAAACAACTTTGGTATACTCCCTTGAGCCTTCAATTTATACATAAACAAATCTGATGTTCTCCCTTGAACCCTTATTATTTCTCTACAAAACCCCCTACCCATGCTCAGTAAGTGTTCTGATGCCTGGATTCAAAATCTGCATCAGTTCCATTGGGACTTCATCTTCCCCTGACTGAGCGTGCTGGGGGCTCTGCCGGTCTCCAGCACTCTGGATCCTCAGCTACCACTACCACCTGGGACCCCTGATTGATTCAGGTTTCATAGCTCGCTCGCTCTCTCTCTTTCTGTGTAGCCTTCTGACCCTGACTTGTGTGATCAGTTATAGTTTTCTAAACCTGACTTTTATAATCAAATTTAAGTTAAATTTAATATTATAACTGTTGTGTTTGTTTGGCTCCCCTGTGGTTATTACCTGGCACTAAATACCTTTCATGGTTAAGCTGGTTGCTTCTCTCTCTTTCCCCACCCCTTAGGGGTGTTTTTTGGTTTCCTCATTCGCTCTGCAGCAACGCTCCTCGTACCTAAGCTAAAAGATCCCAAAAATCCTGTGTGGTTTGCTCATCAAGTGGGTTACTACCAAAACAACATGAAAGTGGGGATAGATATGTGCTGATATGAGGGTATCAGCTTGGATGTGCTGCTCGACTCAGTCTGCTGAGTCCAGGGGTATATGAGGGTGGTTGATTGAAAGTGCTGCTCAACCCAGCCTGCTCAGGCGCACTCTATTCTGGTATGGTGCCCATGATATATGAGGGTGACAGCTTGGAAATGCTGCTCGACCCAGCCTACTGAGTCCAGGGACATATAAGGGGTCAGCTTGGGAGTGCTGAACCCAGCCCTAAGGAACCTAGTTCCTGCAGGATAGCTCCTTTGGAAGGAAACTTGCAGCAAGGGGAAGTAGGGCTTTGTATGAGAACACAAGTGACACAAGCAGTACATTGATAGAATTACAGAACACTACAGTACTAATAAATGATGGCCACATAAACACCACCCTATACTGGAAACCCACTGTCCACTATACTTACCGACATGCCTCCAGCTTCCATCCAGACCACACCACTCGATCCATTGTCTACAGCCAAGCTCTACAATACAATCTCATTTGCTCCAACCCCTCAGACAGAGACAAACACCTACAAGATCTCTATCAAGTGTTCTTACAACTACAATACCCACCTGCTGAAGTGAAGAAACAGGTTGATAGAGCCAGAAGAGTACCCAGAAGTTACCTGCTACAGAACAAGCCCAACAAAGAAAGCAATAGAACGCCACTAGCCCTCACCTTCAGCCCCCAACTAAAACCTCTCCAGCGCATCATCAAGGATCTATAACCTATCCTGAAGGACGATTCATCACTCTCACAGATCTTGGGAGACAGGCCAGTCCTTGCTTACAGACAACCCCCAAACCTGAAGCAAATACTCACCAGCAACAACACACACACAACAAAAACACTAACCCAGGAACCTATCCTTGCAACAAAGCCTGTTGCCAACTCTGTCCACATATCTATTCAGGGACACCATCATAGGACCTAATCACATCAGCCACACTATCAGAGGCTCGTTCACCTGCACATCTACCAATGTGATATATGCCATCATGTGCCAGCAATGCCCTCTGCCATGTACCATTGGCCAAACCAGACAGTCTCTACATAAAAGAATAAATGGACATAAATCAGACGTCAAGAATTATAACATTCAAAAACCATTTGGAGAACACTTCAATCTCCCTGGCCACTTGATTACAGACCTAAAAGTCGCAATGTTACAACAAAAAAACCTTCAAAAACAGAGAGAGCAGCAACGAGAGACTGCTGAATTGGAATTAATTTGCAAATTGGACACTATGAAACTAGGCTTGAATAAAGACTGGGAGTGGATGGGTCATTACACAAAATAAAACTATTTCCCCATGCTTATTCCCCCCCCAACACACACATGGTTCCTTACATCTCCTTGTCAATTGCTGGAAATGGGTCATTTTCATTACCACTACAAACAGTTCTTTTTCTCTCCTTCTGATAATAGCTCACTTTAACTGATCACTCTCCTTATAGTGTTCACTGTGTTTATATCTTCCTACTGTATTTTCCACTACATGCATCCAATGAAGTGGGCTGTAGTCCACGAAAGCTTATGTTCAAATAAATTTGTTAGTCTCTAAGGTGCCACAAGTACTCCTATTCTTTTTCCTAATAAATGAGCATACCCCAAAGTAATGGGCAAATTTGGTGACAGGTGTTTCAAGTTGGGTACCCAGAATCACCACATGGGAATGCTGACAGTTCTTCAGGGCAGTATTCAGTTACCTTAACCATGAAACTATCCTTTTTCTTCCAGCAATCCTGTCCAGTTTCTGCCACAAATGCTCCATTAGCTCTGATGCAGTCCCTGAGTATAGTCCATTCTGTGCCCAGAATGAGGGGTGGGTTCTGTGGAAGGAATAGTGTGTGATTGTGAATTAAAGACTGTATCAGAATGCATATGTACAAAGGCAATCTTAATGCTGAACTCAAAGGTTTTGAGTGCTTGCCTTTGCAATCTTAATATTCTTTTAATGTAGTTTTTTGTAATTTCCTAGTTGTTGTTGTTTTTTTAAAAAAAAGCAAATTCAAAAACAAACACACACACAAATTTCATATTGACTCAGAGGGTTCCTCAGCAAGTTTGGAGCCTTTAGGTTCATTGTACAAAGCTCTATCACCTGAGCTAACAGAGTAACTGGTAGGTTATCACCCTCTATGTGGAAAAGCCACTAGAAGGATACAAGACAAGCATTTTCCACAGCTATATGCTGACAGCAGAAGGATGTTGAGACTCGGGGAATCCAAGGGTCTATTCTAGGTTCTATGGGATGGTTGCTCTAGTGGTAACATACACTTCTGCCCCTGGTGCTTCCAGCTTGTCTTCATCCCAGTCCCAGTCGCTCCTTTCCCTGCTCCTCTCCCAGTCCTCTAAAACCACCCCCATTGTCCATAACAAACCTATAACATTTTAAGTACATTGGTACATTGTGGCACCCATGTTGTCTTGAATTAGCTTATCGAACTGCTATGCTTTGGGCTGGTCTTCACTATAAGGAGATCAATGCTGGTGCAACTGGTGCACCAGGGATTGATTTAGTGGGTCTTGTGAAGACCCACTAAATCGAAAGCAAAGCACACCCCAGTTGACCCCGGTACTCCACCTTTCTGAGAAGAGTAAGAGAAGTCAACCAGAGAGCATCTCCCGTCGACACAGCGCAGTGAAGACACCGGGGTAAGTCGACCTAAGCTACGTTGACTCCAGCTACATTATTCACGTAACATAGGTCGATTTACCCCCATAGTGAAGATTCAAGCCCTTAAAATATGTCACCTCTAGAAGATAAACAGCAGTGAGATGAGAAGAGATTTCTTTTTAATATTACATTTACTATTTAGATGGCTTTGGCAGATGACCGCTTCATGACAGTCAAATATAGTTTTTATTTTGTTTAGTAACAATGTAACCTTGAATAAATCATGACAGTGATACTATTTACAATATAACCATTTTACAAGGTGTCATTATTAGCTGACAGAACTCCACCTTTTGCAGTGGCCATACCTGCCTTTGGCAAGTTTCTTAGGAAAAATCTGATTTGAGAAAACTGATGACCACAGATAACCCTCATTTCTCTGTGGTGGAGTCCTCAGAAGTCTTAATATCTATATATAGGGACTGAATGTCTGCGGGGCACTTGTAAATTTGTAAGCTTTTATATAAAAGCTTGGTGACCTTTGGTAGAGTGGTCACATTTCTAAACTGAGACATTTTTGTAGTCAGCAATCCATAGTGAATGAGTATTTTTAGCTATTTCAGAACCATTTAAATGTAGTTTAAAGTGCTGTAATCTTTATGTGAACATTTACTTATAATTAACAAAGCACAGTTGTGTGCTACCAGAAGTGATAGTCTAACCTAACAGAAACAGGTAACAATAGTTATTCTTGTATTCCTAGTTAAGTTTCCAAGATGCATGGTAACTTTATACCCTGATATAGAGACAAATATATTTTATTTGGTTTGAAATGATAAAAGCTCATAAATTTATGTAAAGTGTAATAAAAAGGAAAAGTTTTTGCATTATCCTTAAAAGTAGATTTAACAGATTGAGATTAACTGATCGCTTTTGACAGCCCAGAAGATATTTATATTTTCACTGAACTTTTTATGTCAATTTTTCATCAGTAAAGTATTTACTCTCTGTGGTTCAGCTAGATTTTGACTCCTTTGATTGTTCATATGGGAAGCAGATGATGACGTTCTATTTAATTTTCACTACTCCCGTGTGTGTGGTATATATTTTTGAGATGCTTGTCAAGACGTATTTTGCTCATATCATATTATTTTAATTCTTTCTTATCCTTAAGTCTGTATTTATTTATTTTTATTAAAAGTAAGAAGCCTTCCCTGAAATACTAAGAACATGGCAAAAGAAATTCTTTAAACACACACACACACATATATATATATATTTTATGAAACAAAGCCCTGGATAGAAGATTGTCTTTCCTGCTCTGCTTAGTGATTTTTAAGGCTTGATCCAGCACTCAACACTCCCACTGACTTCTGTGGAGTTCCATATGCACACTGAAGCTCAGACTAAGGAATGTCAAATTGCGTACACCCGCCAAATAGACCTGAGAGAATACTGAAGTACATTTTTAGTAAATATTTGAATTTTTAAATTAATCTGTTTCAGACATCCTTGTGTCTCTTTTCTGTTTGTTTTCCTCAAAAATTAAAGAAATTGAGTTTTACCAGCACTAATATTTATAGAATGGAAATTTCAAAATGGGATGAATGCATATATTGTAAAAATCAAATTTTAAAATTGTGCACACAAGTATTTATTCTAGAAGGGCTTTCATATTCATCCAGACAGGGAATTCAAACAAAACCACATGATTTTACATGACCAGTCACAACTAAGTTGGTGGAACCCAGGGAGTCTAATGGAACCACAAAGGTACCAGAAGGCTCTGCAAGAGAGTACTGTATCTTCAAGCTGACACCACTATTAGCAGTCGTCTGGGATATTTTGAGAATGCTTTGTCCATAACTACTGTTATAGTGGCTCCTAAATACACTGTTCATCATCATTGCCATCACAGGTTACTATGATTTACTGATGACTTGCATGAAATGAAATGGAAGACAACCTAGAACAGTAGAGACAGAAATCCTGATCTGAGTCTAATCAATTGTGATATAATTCTTAATAGTCTTGTTGAATGTGTGGTTATCATAGCATCTGCAAAGTCATGCATGGCAGAAATGTTCTAGGTAGCATGTATCTTAGATACTTTGAGCTGCCTTCACTTGGAGACGGAGACTAGTTTTCTTAGTGTATGTGACAGGGAGGGAGGCGTAGTTACTTTGCAGATAAAATCATTCAGTCAGACAGAGTTTGAGTCTGTTGGTTCAGTTATATCAAAAAACATCTGAATAATCAGAGGCATTATTTGTAATAAAAAGGTTTTTTTTCTGCTTGCTGTTTGGCCTGTGTTTGCTGAAGTTCTGGAAGTGCTTTGGACACTTCCAGAATTGGACCCATGTACATCTTAGCTGAGACTAGCAGAGACAGAGTGAGCCCTTTATTGGGAGAGATTGACTGCACCACATCTTTAAGCAGGGGAGAATTTGCCTGGCTGACAGAATGAAGGGAACAGTGCTTTATTTGGAGGGGAAGGGGAAAGAGGCCAAACTTCTGCAAAAGGGGATGAGGGATCAGTGCGGCGGTGCTGACTCATTCCCTAGGAACTGGAAGGGCAGAAGGGTTTAAAAGGGGCAGTCCCATGCAGTGAAGATGCCTTTTACACAAAGCGAGAATTAACTAATCGATAGAGCTGGTCAGGAATTTTTCAACTGATTGTTTTTTCACTGAAAAATGCTGACTCACTGAAACCAAAACTCTTTGCAGTAAAGGGTCAGTTTGGACAAATTTCCCAACTTCCAAAAAAAAAAGTTAGAAAAAAGTTTCAAAATTGTCAAAAGGGAAAATTTCAACATTTTCAAAACAAAAAAAATTGTTTTTCAGTTTGAAAAGACTATTTATTTCAAAATTTAACTCAATTTATACAAAGAAGTTGATTTTTTTTAAATGAAATGTTTCAAGACTATTGAAACAAAATGTTTTGATTGACTTGAACCAATTTTTTTTTCTGGTTATTGAGATTTTGACTTTTTGTTCTGAGCTGGAATGGGGAAAATTTTCCAAATCTCAAAAATTATCATGACAGGAAAACCATTTCCTGCCCAGCCTGAAAGACCAGCAATCATCGTGACTCTATTGGGGATGGTGCAAAGGTGGTGCACAGTGTCCTTGGGAAATGCAAGCGAATACGGTCACATATGAAGGTGACATTAAATTATCTCCTCTCTGCACTTGGCTAGCTACATTGACTGACTGTTTTAGAAGGAATGCAGGACCATAGTCTTACCCTCTTGCCAACTACTGTAGAGATACCAGTCTTGCGTAGGCCACAGGGGACTTCCTATCTCTTCACTCCTCTGCACATTCATGCTGGGCCAGGCAGTCTTACCCACCCTGAGCAGAGATGTGCTGAATTACCCTATTGAAAATAATGGGCCAGATTTTGATCTCAGGTATACCAGCTTCAAATGGAGTTACTACAGGTTTATACTGGTAGAAGTGGTACCAGTATCTGGCTCAATGGTGTTTTATGATGCATCACCCATTGACCAAGGAATGGTTTATTCACTCTGGATTTTCTTTAGAACATATCCCCTGTTTCTGTTTAAAGAAAGCAAACTTATGTCATGCAGAAAGCTTCCAGATTCATGAGAAGGATGACATTTAGATATGTTTGTATTTACTAGTGTTTTAGTGTATAAATGATGTTCTAGTTCATTTATTTTTGTGCCTGTAAATTTTAACAAAAAATCTGGTGATAGTTTTCAAGTCCATGGTACCTATAGAAATTGGGCACAGGTGATCATAGTATTAGAGTTTAGTATTTGATTCCAGCTTTTCCCTCCAAAAAACCCTATGAGATTGGCTTAAAAATCACTCATGATTTTTTTAAAAAAATTATAAATGCTGGTACCTTTTTATTTGCTTATGGGTTTTGAGCATTTAGGCTGCACTTCCTTCTCATTTTCAAGCTTTTCTTTGTGCCCATGAGGGATAGAAACATATTTTTATTTTAAAGAATTTTAAAGCTGAGATTTTACAAACAATATCATTATTCCAACATCTGGTGCTTTAAGGAAAACACTGGAATTCATGCGACATGCGGTAAAATCACTAGAGTTGTCAGCACTGGTCTCCCTAAACAAAGTCCGCTGCACTTCTGGAGCCTGCTGCAGGGCACAATGTCACTTTAAAAACAGACATGGGCCATTACAGGCCTACTCTATCTTGGACCCTTTAAACCTGACTGAGGGAGGTTATGTGATGAAAGGACTATAAAAGAGTTGCCCTGTGGCTCAGTTTCTGAGAGAGACTCTCAGAAATGTCTTGATCTTCCTGAGTCTCTCCTTGGTGGTGCACAGAAGATGTGTGGGAAGAGCTTGGAAGGACAACTGCAAAGCATGAGCGAGTACCTCAAGGAAGTGGTGGTGTTTGGCCTAAAAAGACAGCAAGAGTGTGTGGAAGAAACTCAAGATAAAAGATTATTTGAGTTTTTAGGGAAAAGGGGAGTGAGCTCCATGTCAAGAGGTCAATGGTTGTTATTTCAGCTAAAGATTTAAGGCTGTGGGGAACAGGAGGAGGACTGCTCGGCCTAGGACAGGTAGAGTGGTGTTAGCATTATGCCTGGTTAGTACCATTTCTCAACGTTGCCAACTTTCGTAATTTTAATGAAAGTCATGTGATATCTTGCTTAAAGGTTCAATTCCTGTAGACAAGTATTTGTGTGAAAAGCTCATCTTTCTTAATTTTTTTTTTATTTTTGTTAAGTAATTTTCTAACCCTCATAATTACAGGAAAAAAGCTTGAAAATGTGACTGGAGTGTAACCTATAAATTCAAAAAACAGAAGGCAAATAAAAAATTCCCAACATTGTTATTTTTAAGACAATACCTTGATTTTTCAAATTTTATTTAAGGTTCCAGGCTAGAAGTTCTTGAAAGCATGGGAAGCAGCTGCCTTTGTCTCCCTGTGTCAATGAGGGAGATGAGGTCAGACCATGGGAGAAAGACAATATTGTCTGGGAAGGCAATGAATCTAGTACCCATGGGGCTGTGTAGGGTTGAAGCAAGTAACCCTTTATAGTAGGGAGTAGCCCCAGAGTTTCTTACCTTTGAAAGCTAATGGAGAATGCAAGGTCCAGTAACTATGGAGATAAGTTTGGGTTGACTAAGTTCCATAGACTGGATCTGTGAAATGAGGCACTGGGTTTTTAAGGTCAAACTTTTTCCTGACTGGTCCCAGTCAGCTGGAATCAGCAGAAGGGGTGAATATGCAGAAATGAGGCTAAATGTCCTCTACTTCTTTACAAAAGAAAAAACTGCTAACAGAATAAAGTAAAATCCTCTTTACTTCATGTGAATCTCTGTCTCTGGTGATCAAGTCCTCTGTGTCTAAAGATAATTAGCACTTTATAATGCTAATTATTATAATTACGTCTGCAAAAAAATCATTAAGGGGTAGGTCTGCTCAATGATTTTCAATTGCCCCCACTACTCAGAAATAAGGTCACTTTTCGATTAACTTGCTCTAGGAGCTCAAAGATGAAAACATACTTACAGAAAATCCTTTGATTGTTTATTCCCTCATTTATAACATCCTGCAAATTATCTGAAAAGCCAAATAAAGAAAAATAAAATATTAGTGAGAGAAAATTACATGAAAACTTTCAGGTTCCAGGCGCTGAGATTAAAGAAATCATTGCATCCTTTGCCATTTTTGTGCCATTAATGTGTGCACTGTATACCAAACCAGTATTAGAAAGCTCCCTTATAGATTCTCTTCTGTCTTGTTTTTATTCACATTACCACAGCCAATTGAGAGGGGAGGGTTGAGATAAATTTACAAGCGACTGTAGAAAATATAAATGTGGACCAGTAATAAAAAATTACAAATAGTGTCACCATACTGATTGGAAATTATCAGTTGCATAGTAATTTCCTATTTCCTCCATATCACTAACATGTCTATGGAGGCTGGTTTAGAGTCCAAATCCTTTCCACATTGGCTTGAAAGTGTTTTGCAAATTATATTGTGATTGGTTTACAGGTTCTTATACTCTCACATTTGAAATAACCCAGTTTTCACCTTGTCAAATCTTGTGAGTTCAGGCTTTAGGGAAACTGAGACGAGAATCCAGTATGAGGAACCAGGGAACTGAGGGTAGGAGTGTTGCCCCAGGGTAGACTTAAGAGGCCATTAGGTGAGAAAGTGGGGGAGATTAGAATAGGTGAACTGGGCTTTAGGAGAAGTGGAAGAGAAACTTACTTTGGGAACCAAAGTTTGATAGTTTTGGCCTAAATGACCTGCACAAGGCCACACAAGAAGTTAGAGACATAGCCAGGAGTTCCTCATTGCTCAATCTATTAGACAAAGTCGTCTCTCCAAAATAGATGCTTTTAAAAAACTATCTGGAGATTTTATTGAAGCCTATATTATGTTACTGCTTACAGTCAGATAGACACACAGGGATTAGAAGAAAATAGTTTTTTTCCTGACTTTATAAGCTAGATCAGAGAATTCAACTAAAACACAGCTCCTGTTTCAAAGAAACTAAATGAATGTTTCTTTCTGAGCTCAGCCGACTGTCATGGTCAGATGAGATAGTCTGAGCCAGTCAAGGACATAAGAAAAATTCCATGTGACTTCTGCAATATGACTTAACCCTTGTTTCATAGTCTCATGAACCAGGCTTGACATAAAATATACCACAAATAATAGCCTGAAAAATAAACATATAGTAAAAAAGATCACAGAAAGGTTTTGTTGACAGTTCTCAGGCATGCACAAAATTTGAGAAAACAAGTACAGGTTTGCAGAAGCAGTTTGAATTTGAACTAAGGCTGATTTTGAGTACTTTTTCAGCCTGATTCAAAAAGTTCCTACAGCTCAAGAAGCTGGCATAAATAAAGAAAAGTGATTGGAGGAGAAAACATTGCCCTCCCAAGGTTGTGAAGAAGAAAGATCCTCAATGATAAGGTCTCCATATGGAAATTAGCCGTTCACATGTAATTTGACATCTTAAAAAGAAAAGCTTCCCAGGAGAAAGCAAGATCTCTGTTACATAGTTTGAGCTCTTTGAAAGGGAAAGACTCTAGTGAATTTTGAGAAGATGGCCATTTCTGTGAATTTTCAAAAGATTATATTTCAGTCTCAGAAAATGTCAATCAAAAATCTTAATGAAATATCTTTGAAGGCCCTCCTTCCAAGCATGTACACCACTGTTTGGTAAGATGTAGTAAAATACATTGAATCCCAAATATTTATGCTGAAGGGGAAAAAAGTCAGAAGAATGCCAGTCTAGCAGCCAGTTTGGAAAACAGTTTAATTGTCTAAACGTCAGACATAGGATTAACATTACTATACTTCCTTCCTTGTGAATTGGTGGAGGTGGACTGATTTAATTTTGTATTGAGGCCTGTAATAGATTGGGCCTATCATATAGCACCCTCCTCCTGTCAGAAAAAGCTTTATTATGCTAGTCCGCTCACTCCCTGAGGCAACCCTCATCTGTATTTTTCAAGGAATCAGGGAAACTATCTTCAGCTGGGGCAGTTTCTTTAATTGCATTTTCTTAACAAACACAGTCCTACCCCCTGCAGACTTTTACTTCAAAGTCTGTGCAAGCATATCAGTCCCTTCCCCAAGTCAGTCTCTCACACCAGTAATTCCCATAACAAGATTTCTTGGCTCAGAGCCTCAGTCCCCAAGTGCTCCCAAACAGTCTCCCCTCATGTATATTTGGTTTTCTTGAGCAGTTCTTTTCAGCAGTAACTTCAGTGGCAGTTCCTTGGGAGCACCACCCAGACACTTACACTTCCTGGAGGAAGCTGTATTCCCCTCCTGCTTATTCATGGTGCTGTCTTCTATAAGGTTCAGCTAATTAAGTTCCAACTCTTTCCTCAGATTCCATAGCAATAAAGCACATTAGTATGTGCTTAATTTTAAACAACATTGATGGCAATGAAATTACTCATCTGCTGAAAGTTAAGCATATATTTAAGTGCTTTGTTGGATCAGAAGTCATTCACCTAGGGCAAGCCAAATAAGACTCTCCTGCAGTACAAATTAGCTGCAATTTCTCACACTATTATCCTGTCAAGATTGAGGTCAGAAAGTGATGTAAGTGCATCAGGCAGGCAGCCATTTAAAATTGCCTTGAGGAACCCTGCAATCCGGTTCTGCCTTATTTTTAAACAGCAGAAGGATGCAAAAGTAAGAGGGCTGCTTTTCTGCTTTTTTAAAAAAATGTCTTTTGTACCTTGACTAGAGTGCAGTAGCTTGGCTAAGCTAGTCTCTCAGTACAGTGGAGTTCCTGAACATGAAAATCATTTGTGTTGTCAAACACAAACATAAATTTGTTAAACAAGGTATCACATTTAAGCCATGGAAAAGAGTGTGTGATTAAAAGAGTATTATCCCTTTAAAGGACAAGCCGGAGCCTGCATTCTGGGGATAATCAAGGCAGCCTTGTCCTGCTCTACCCTGGGGGCCGAGCTACATAAGCAAGCAAAAGTGGAGCAGGAGAGAGAAATAAGTCAGGTGGGCTGCAGTGGGTGGCAGTTGCTCTCCAGGGGACCTGCAGCTGCAGACAATCCGGGTCTAAGATAGGGAAAGAACAAGTAAAAAATTACTAAGAGAAGTTAGATGTCTTCAAATCACTAAAGCCTGATGAAATGCATCCTAGAATACTCAAGGAGTTAATAGAGGAGGTATCTGAGCCTCTAGCTATTCTCTTTGGAAAGTCATGGAAGACAGGAGACTTTCCACAAGACTGGAAAAGGGCAAATATAGTGCCCATCTATAAAAAGGGAAATAAGGACAACCCAGGGAATTTACAGACCAGTCAGCCTAACCTCTGTACCCAGAAAAATAATGGAGCAAATAATTAAAAAATCAATTTGCAAACATCTATAAGATAATAAGGTGATAGGTAACAGTCAGCATGGATTTGTTAAGAACAAATCATGTCAAACCAACCTGATAGCTTTCTTTGACAGGGTAACAAGCCTTGTGGATGGGGGGGATCAGTAGACAGGGTATATCTTGATTTTAGTAAAGCTTTTGATATTATCTCCCATGACCTTATCATAAACAAACTAGGGAAATGTAACCTAGATGGAGCTACTATAAGATGGGTGCAAAACTGGTTGGAACATCATTCCTAGAGAGTAGTTATCAGTGGTTCACAGTCATGCTGGAAGGGCATAATGAGTGGGGTCCTATAGGGATCAGTTCTGGATCTGGTTCTGTTCAATATATTCATCAGTGATTTAGATAATGGCATAGAGAGTGTACTTATAAAGTTTGCAGATGATACCAAGCTGGGAGGGGTTGCAAGTGCTTTGGAGGGTAGGATTAAAATTCAAAATGATCTGGACAACCTGGAGAAGTGGTCTGAAGTAATTAGGATGATATTCAATAAGGACAAATGAAATGACTGCCTAGGAAGGAATACTACAGAAAGGGATCTGGGGGTCATAGTAGACAATCAGCTAAATATGAGTCAACAGTGTAACAGTTTTCAAATACATAAGCAGTTGTTAGGAGGAGAGAGAAAAGTTGTTCTTATTAATCTCCCAGGATAGGACAAGAAGCAATGGACTTAAATTTCAATAAGGGAGTTTTAGGTTGGACATTAGGAAAAACTTCCTAACTGTCAGTGTGGTTAAACACTGGAATAAATTGCCTAAGGAGGTTGTGGAATCTCCATCATTGGAGATTTTTAAGAGCAGGTTAGACAAACACCTGTCAGGAATGGTCTAGATAATTAGCCCTGCCATGATTGCAGGAAACTGGACTCAAGGTTCCTTCCAATCCTATGATTCTATGATTATTTTGCCTAGATCTGTGCATTTTCTATGCTATCTAAGTAAAGAGTAATCCTGTGCAAAGTGTATATGTGTCTCTCTGCTTTTACTACGGTATATCCCCGAAGAGTTAAACTATAAACCCTGAACACCTATATGTCTGGAGATCTGGGAAGGGGTGTACTTAACCTATAATGGAGTCAGCATTAATCCAAGGGGCTAGGCAGTTGGACCATGGAGTTTCAGCTCTCGGAAGGGGGTGCAAGACAGAGGAGCTGCACCCTGAGAGTGTGACTAGAGATCTCAGCCATGGGAAGAGCCTGGACTCTATTAAGACTCAAGAGACTTAAAGCACATCACGTCCAGTGAGGTGGGCCCCAAACACAATAACCTTGTGTCATAGACAGATAGCTAAGGGTTAATGTTTCTTTTACCTGTAAAGGATTAACAAAGGGAACCAAACACCTGACCAGAGGACCAATCAGGAAACCGGATTTTTCAAAGCTCGGGGGAGGGAATTTTTTGGGTCTGTGTCTTTGGCTCTCAGCTATAAGAGGGGATCTTTTCTATCTGTAAGCTTCTAATCTTCAGTTTCAAAGTTGTAAGTACAAAGGTAGAAAAAACAATAGGCTGTTATTGTTTTTTTGTATTTACATGTGTGTAGTTGCTGGAATGTTTAAATGTATCTCTTTTGAGTAAGGCTATTATTCATATTTCGTTTAAGTAAAATAGCCCTGTTTTTCACTTGATGCAGAGATCATATGTTCATGTGTTTTTTCTTTTCTTTTATATAAGCTTTCTTTTTAAGACTGTTGTTTTTCTCTCGGTAGGCTAAGAAACAAGGAGGAAATTCTTTTTGGTAAGTCTAGCAGAGGTGAACTCTACAGCCACCAGGGAATTCGGTGGGAAGAAGGGGAAGAATAGAATTACATTTCTGTTATCCATTGTATTGGTTGTCTCTTTGGAAGAAAAAACAAATGCTCCTTGTTATATGTGATGATAAAAGGCATCAGTAACTCTCAGTTAGCCCAGAGAGGAAATCTGGGTGGAGAGAGAGGAAGGGAAGTGAGTTATTTCCCTTTGTGGTAAGACTCAGGGAATCTGAGTCTTGGGTTCCCAGGGAGTTTGGGAGACCAGAGGGAGCCAAAACCTGGAATTTTTTGGCTGTGCAGCGAGATCAAATCTAACTGTAATTAGCTAGAGGGTCATCAGCACCCAGATTTCGACGGTAAGGGTCCAATTTTGGAATGCTTATGAGTGCTAGCAACGTGGAAGATAAGAATCCAGAAGCCAGTAGGAGTATTATATTTTTCTTTTCTCTGCTAGGGGCTTTTAGCAGAGAGAAAGGGTTTGGTTTTTTAAGTAGCCAGAGAGAAATTTTTTTTTCTGCTGCTTAGGTGGCTTGCATTTTAAGCAAGGAGCCATTACAGGTTGACAAAAGGGTCTTTTGTTAAACAATACAGCTGCAAGACAGAGGAGCTGCACCCTGAGAGTGTGACTAGAGATCTCAGCCATGGGAAGAGCCTGGACTCTGTTAAGACTCAAGAGACTTAAAGCACATCACTTCCAGTGAGGTGGGCCCCAAACACAATAACCTTGGGAGTGTCCAGCCAGGGGGAGCTCTACTAGGGCTGTGTGTGTGTAACCTCATCATTCCAGATATAGAGAAGGCATTAGAAAACATACAGTTGATTCAGAACCAATCTTCCCTTATAAGGAGTGTGAACTAGATGACGTGATAGGTCATTTTCATTTCTAACAGATATGGAGGAGCATGAGGTTTGGACAGAAACATCCCACAGGAGAAGAACTATTAACTGGGATTCTCTATATCTAGTAAAGAGGAAAGGACAGAAGTTGATAAAGTACAGGTAGGGACTGAAGAGAAACAGTCAAATGAAAAAGAGTCCCATTCAATTACATCACACGAAGGCAGATAACTAAAATGACAAATTTTATAAGTGCTTGTCTATAAATGCTAGAAGTCTAAATACTATGATGGGTGAACTTGAGTGCCTGTTATTAAATGAGGATACTGATATAATAGACATCACAGAAACTTGGTTGAATGATAACAGACAATTGGACACTGTAATACCATGGTACAAAATATATAGGAATGACAGATAGGTTGTGCTTGTGTGGGAGTGGCACTGTGTGTGAAAGAAAGCATAGAGTCAAACAGAGTAAAAATCTTAAATGAATCAAACTGTACCATAGAATTGCTATGGATAGAAATTCTATGCTTGAACAATAATAGTATAGCAGTAGGACTGTTCTACCGACCACCTGGTGGTCAGCGATGGTGACTGTGAAATGCTCAGGGAGATTAGACGAACTATAAAAACAGAAAACTCAGTAATAATGGGGGATTTCAAGTATCCCCATGTTAACTGGGTTCATGTCACCTCAGGTTGAGATGCAGAAATAAAGTTTCTGTTCACCATTAGTGACTGCTTTTTTGAGCAGCTAATCCTGGAACCCACAAGGGGAGAGGCAATTCTTGCTTTAGCCCTAAAGGAAGCACAGGATCTGGCCCAAGAGGTGAATATAGCTGAACCACTCGGTAATAGTGACCATACTGTAATTAAAATTTAACATCCTTCTGGGGGAGGGAAATACCAAAGAAGCCCACCACAGTAGCATTTAACTTCAGAAAGGGGAACCAGACAAAAATGGGGAAGCTAGTTAAATGGAAATTAAAAGAAAGAGTCACAAGAGTGAAACACCTGCAAGCTGCATGGAAAGTTTTTGAAAAGCGCCATATTAGAGGCTCAAATTAAATATATATCTCAAATTTAAAAGAATAGTAAGAGGACTAAAACAATGCTACTGTGGCTAAACAGAGTAAAAGAAGTGGTTAGAGGCAAAAAGACCTCATTTAAAAACTGGAAGTCAAATACTACTAAGAAAAATAGAAAGTAGCATAAACTCTGGCAAGTCAAGTGTAAAAATATAATTCGGCAGGCCAAAAAAAAAAAAACTTGATAAGAGGGAAGGTCCTCTTGTAGATCTGTAACTGGTTAAAAGGCAGGAAACAAAGGATAGGAATAAGTGGTTAGTTTTCAGAATGGAGAGGGGTAACTATCTGTGTCTCCTAGGGGTCTGTATTAGGACCAGTGTTGTTCAACATATTCATAAATGATCTGGAGAAAGGAGTAAACAGTGAGGCAGCAAAATTTTCAGATGATACAAAATTATTCAGGATATTTAAGTCCAAAGCTGGACCTTGAAGAGTTATAAAGGGATCTCATAAAACTGTGTGACTGGGCAACAAAATGGCAAATGAAATTCAATGTTGATAGATGCATGCATATAAAATGATGGGGTCTAAATTAGCTATTACCACTCAAGAAAGACATTTTGGAATAATTGTGGTTAGGTCTCTGAAAATATCCTCTCAGCCCATAGCGGCAGTCAGAAAAGCTAACAGACTGTTAGAAACCATTAGGAAAGATTAGATAATAAGAGTAACTATTATAATTCCACTATTTAAATCCATGCTATGCCCACACCTTGAATACTTTGTGCAGATCTGCTCACCCATCTCAAAAAAGATCAATTAGAAATGGAAAAGGTACAGAGCATGTCAACAAAAATGATTAAGAGTGCAGAACATCTTCCCTATGAAGAGAGATTAAAAAGATTTGGACTGTTCAGCTTGGAAAAGAGACAACCAAGAGGGGGGTATGATAGAGGTCTATAAAATCTTGACTGGTGTGGAGAAAGTAAATAACGAAGTGTTTTTATCCCTTCACCTAACACAAGAACCAGGGGTCACTCAATGAAATTAATAGGCAGCAGCGTTAAAACAAACAAAAGGAAGCAGCAGAGAATCCTGTGGCACCTTATAGACTATCCTGTGTTGGCACCTTATAGACCTAACAGGACATTTTGGAGCGTGACGCTTTCGGGTGGGAATACCACTTCGTCAGAGTGCAGGTAGTGGAAATTCCAGGGGCAAGTATATATATGCTAAGCAAGCAAGCTCAGAGATAACGAGTTAGTTCAGTCAGGGAGGATGAGGCCCTGTTCTAGCAGTAGAGGTGTGAAAAACCAAGGGAGGGAGAAACTGGCATTCTGTAATTGGCAAGCCGATTCACAGTCTTTGTTTAGTCCAAGCTGATGGTGTCAAATTTGCAAATGAACTGAAGCTCAGCAGTTTCTCTTTGAAGTCTGGTCCTGAAGTTTTTTTGCTTGCAGGATAGCCACTTAAGGTCCTGCTATAGTGTCCAGTGAGGTTGAAGTGCTCTCCTACAGGTTTTTGTATATTGCCATTCCTGATATCTTGATTTGTTCCCATTATCCTTTTCCGTAGAGACTGTTCCAGTTTGGCCGATGTAACATAGCAGAGGGCATTGCTGCATATGAGGCGTATATTACATTGTGTGGACGTGCAGCGTGAATGAACACGTGATGGTATGGCTGATCTGGGTTAGGTCTATGATGTGTCGCCTGTGTATATGGTGAGCAGAGTTGCACGCGGTTTGTTGCATGGATTGGTCCTGAGCTAGATTACTAGTATACGGTGGGTGCAGTTGCTGGGTGAGATACGTTTAGGTTGGCAGGTTGTCTGTGGCAAGGATTGGCCTGCCACCCAGACCTGGGAAAGTGTGCGGATCCGTTGTCCAGGTGGGTTGTAGATTCCCTGATCGATGCGTTGGAGGGGTTTAGCTGGGGGTTGTATGGAGGCCAGTGATCCTGTTGTTTCTTCTTGGGTTTGTCTTGCAGTAGGAGGCTTCTGGGTACACGTCTGGCTCTGTTGATCTGTTTCCTAATTATCCTGTGCGCGGTATTGTAGTTTTGAGAATTGCTTGGTGGAGATTTTGTAGCGGTGTTGGTCTCTGTCGAGGGTTAGAGCAGAATGCGGTTGTAGTCAGTGCTTGGCTGTAGACAATGGATCGTGTGATGTGCCCGGGATGGAAGCTGGAGGCATGAAGGTAGGCGTAGCGGTCGGTAGGTTTTCGATATAGAGTGGTGTTAATGTGACCATCACTTATTTGCACTGTGGTGTCTAGGAAGTGGATCTCCCGTGTAGATTGGTCCAGGCTGAGGTTGGTGGTGGGGTGGAAGCTGTTGAAATCGTGGTGGAATTTACTTCTTTACACAACACAGTCGTCAACCTGTGAAACTCATTGACGGGATGTTGTGAAGTCAAAAAAACTATATGTGGCTATTAGCCAAGATGGTCATGAACGCAGTCCTGTGCTCTGGGTGTCCCTAATGTTTTGACTGCCAGATGCTGGGACTGGATGACAGGGGATGGATCACTTAATGATTGCCTGATTCTATTGATTCCCTTTGAAACATTGGCTTTGGCACTGGCCACTGTCTACTGGGGTAGATGGACGGTTGGTCTGACCCAGTATGGCCATTCTTATGTTTTTAACTTCAGTTGGCCAAATCATGATAGATGTTGAGCACTCACTGTTCCCATCGACATCAAAAATATCTGTAGTGCTCAGCATCACTTAGCAGTTGGCCCTTAGGTTATGAGTATGTGGTTCTAAAAGTCATGGCTCTGATGTGACACGAACAGATTTGACACAAAACTATGAGCTGTCTTGTGGCAAACCTTATATTGGTGCACAATTTAAGAGATGGGGCACAAGGAGCAGTGGTCATCCAAAGTCTCAGTTCTTGTAGTCACTTCATGCAAGTAGTGGGAACATTTAGTGACTGTAGCAATCCAAGAGGGGTTGGTTAAGTGTGGGATGGGAACAGGTCTCCACCCTTATTCCACACTCATCAGAACTGCTGAGCCAGCACTGGGAAGGAGATAGCAAGTAAGGAAGCATATACCGCCCCAGTTACTGCAACTCCCTCTGTGTGCTCCACTTCCACTTTGAACAATATACATGCATCAGGTGCCATGCCTGTGGGAGCAGATGCTGGGAAAACACAAGCACCTTTGTGCCTTCCACCACAGCACATGGAGAGTGTATCAAACTAAAGTAGCTCTAAATGCAGAGGTAGAACTTCTAGTGAAGGCAGATGGTAGCCAATCTAAAGAAAGAATTGCTTTTTCTATTCTCATTTGCTTCATTCAGTGAGTCTGCTGGTTCAATCTCGGTGCCCATAGTTCAGGGAATGGACTCACTGCACATGAGATTAATGAGATATTTGTTTTGTTTATAGTTTCCTTAAAATGGAAGGAAAGTTGAAGTGAGGCAATAATGCTCTTGTTGTTGCTCTAACTTTTTAAAACTTCCTTGTACTAATCTGTTAGTTTAGAGAGATTAGTTAAATTAATCTGTTGGTTCCAGTGGGTGTAGAACCCCAGGTGCAAGCTGTGAGATTTCTAGCCCAAGGAATTAATAAATCTGCTAATTGTTTCATGTCTGTGATTTAGACTGGAATATATTTTGCAGTTTGTTTTAATAAACTTGTGTGCTTAAATACCATGTGTTTGTGGGATGGTCCCCTGAGATTCATCTTGAAGGTTGCCCAAATGTATCTCCTCTTCCACAGTGACCTACGTAGGAAGTGACATGAGACGTGTGGTGGTTTAATTAGAAAAATGTTGGCATCAGATTAATAATGTAGAATACCCTTTTCTTCAGCTTCTGTTTCATATAAATATCCCTCTTCACAGCTCCAGTTCCATATGGCAATTAGAAATACTTGTTCATATGCTGAACCAGTTCTGTAGCTTTGTGAACAGTGAAAATGTTTTTTTTTTTGAGGCTGTAAGAACTAGTGATGGACAAACTTCTTCAGATAAAATACTACTTGCCCTACCCACCCAAGAATGTTCATCTATTTTTAGACCCAAACTGAGATCAGAACTTTTTTGAAGTTCTGACATTTTTGTATAGCTATTTATTTTTAATTCCTGTTTTTGTGTGCCTGTTAACATCTGGATGCATGCTGGGAATGGAAGTGGCAATGGCCTGAAAAATCTCACAGGGTGTGCAGCCAACTTTGGCAAATTCAGTAAATCTAGATAACTTGAATGATAGTATTTAAAAGAATAGCAAATGATTTACAGTAAAATATTTATTCAACAAAATAATCTCTTTTATCTGATGTTGGAAAATCCACAACCAAATAGTGATTTCCTTTAATTTTCTTATTGCTCAGAGAATTTTTGAGTGAGTTTTTGTTACTCTATAGATCGACTGCAAACAATTCATAGTATTTGATACTCTGTATTAAAAATGTTAGCTATATTGATTGGTCATGATTGGTCCCATAAATCACACTGAGAACATGATAGTTAATATATTGGTGGCCTTTACCTAAGCACTAACTGTTGCTCCGTAAGGCTGGTGAACTTGCAGGGGTGGAAACTTTTTAATTCCACATCAGGATTGCCTACATTTTTTTCATGGAGCATCTTTACAGGATCTGCTTGCTTTGCCAAAAACAAGTTATTCAGCCTATATAAGTGGAAAAATATGTGGATCTCACCTCTCTATACACCAACATCCCTAACAATGATTGCATAGTTGCCTACCTTGCATATTCACAAGACAATGGAAAATCCTCAGATAGCCACCCCAAATACATGGCCAAACTCATCCATTTCATCCTCACCCAAAACAATTTCACATTCAGCAAGAAACACTTTGTCCAAATCATGGGAACAACCAGGGGTAATAGATGGCTCCCCAATACTCCAACCTCTTCAAGGTGGCCAATGAAGAATAATTTCTGGATAAATGCACCATGAAACCAATGATATACCTGAGATACACTGATGATATTTTATTCTCTGAACAGATGACTTGTACTCCCTATCATGGATCCACACGCCCAGTGTTCTTGAACAGCTTTTGAACAGTTCAGTGTGTCAACTCCCTTAAGGTCACACTCTCTCAGTGGGGTGAGCCCGTTGGCTTCACAACCTCTTGGGACCAAATCTTGGCGCTTTCAGCACCCCTGCTTCACACCATGAGCTCCCTTCAGCAAGTCCATCTGAATTGGACACCTGCAATACTAACACACCCAAAAGAAGCAATGCACCACCACGTATTCACAAGAAGCCACAGCATCTTTTCCATTTCCATTATACCAGATACTTCCAAGATTCCTTTAGCACTCTTGCTAATCTATCACACGTACAGTTTACAGTACACAGTTCAGAGCAGTTTCACACCCTCCCTTACATCTGGTCTGTTCGATGAAACTAGTGGGGTGCACATGAGAAGCTCTCGTGTCTCCCACATCCTTTTTTCACCACAAAACCTTTGGGTTTAAAACTGAGATGGGATTCTGCTACTTACTCCTCCTCCTCATCTTCCAGGGAGTGAGGAGGGCAGTCAGCTCATATTCCTCCATGTGTCAACTGTATTGACTGCAATCTGGGGTTGTGATTTATATTCTCTTGGTTAAGAGAGCTCACCATGGTCATTGCCACCCTCTGACAAAGCGACTCTGATACCAGCAATGTCTTTACAGCTGCTTCCTCTTTCCCTGGGGCATCTCTCACCCCTGGACAAGGAAGTCATTCTGTCCTGCCTTTGTCTGCCCAAGCTCAGCTGGGCTCTCAGCTGCTGCCATGCTCAGCTCTGCCTTTGCTTTGCCTGTGAGGGTAGATGGTGAGCTCACCACTTTGGTCACAGCATCAGAGCCAGTGTGACTGACACCTCATATGTGGAGATGTGGGGGGCATCCCTCTTTCCCACTCAGCTACAGGGATCTGATTATAGATAGGCAAGTATCTTGAGCTTCGCAGCTCTTCCTTTGTGTTGCTAGCCAGGGGGGAAATCCCCACCTCTCTGCTAGCCAGGCTATTGCCTGTTCTCTAACACCTGCATTCTCACCCTTCTGGCTCCTTGGATTCAAATCTTTGGCCATTACAGAAGCAGGGACTGGATCCTGTCTTAAAGATATACAGTTATTTCCCAAAGGGACCTCAAAGCTGATGTCCTGGAGAACCCCAACTACCAGCCACCCCGATCCCTCCTGTTTCTGCACAGGGATCTGAGTTGTAGGCAAGTTACACAGCCCTTCAGCATTTGATGAGGTTGCACCACACAGAGTCTCTCCACCACCATAAATGTCATCCCATTAACCATCACCTTCCTCTCCTACTAGGGATCAAATGTGCCTGAGTCCCAGAGAGTGCAAGGGGACATGTACACTGGGTCATGAAGTGGGAGGCTGTCTGTCCCCACCCCATGTTCCCTGGAGGAGCTGGCTGTGTGACTGACTTTTCGGGGGAAAGCAGTCACATATTTCACTCTCTGAGCCTGTGTTACAGGCTGCCTTCATGGGTGGACAGAGGGAGGGTTAGCTCTCCTATCCTGGGCATTCACCAAATTAACTCTTCAAGGATTCTATTTGGCCATCATTCCCTTGATTTTGGGGCATTGTGCCCATTGGCCCCTCCCCCAACTCTGGATTTACCTGAATCCCACTTCTGGGATGCCTCCATGGGTTTCCTTTCCCTAGACCCATGCTTAAGCCAGTCCCTTTCGGGTCTCTTTTCACACCCAGACCTACTGTCCACAAACTCATTGACCAACCTGCTTGCACTCCACGGGTCTTTAGGCTTCCTGTCTACTAACCTCAGGTCCTGAGGGCAGATCTCATATAGCTGCTCCAACCCAACCAGGTTATACAAATACTTCAGTGTAGTGACCCCTGTATCTTTACCACATTTCCAGAGATATTCTCCTATTAGGATGGTGACTTACATGTAGGCGACACCTATGGTCTTTTGTACATCCTGAAATCTTGTCCTATACACCTCAGGGGTCAGTTTGAACTTGAGCACCAAAGCTTTTTTGAACAGTTCATAGTCCTAAGTACCCACTCCATCTGGCTGTATGCCTCTATGACTTTGGGTCCAAGTAAGGGGTAAGGACCGTGAAGCCAATCCGCAGGGTTAAGCTGGTTCAGATCCCAAGTCTTTTCAAAGTCAGGGAGGTAGGCATCAATATTTCTTCCCTCCTTCCTTAAACTGGGGCAATAATTTGGTATCAGGCTTCCCTGCGGAACTGGCATTCCAGAGCCTTTCCCCACTTACCTCTTGGTGGGTCCTCTTTCCCCTCAGTTTCTCCATCTCCCGTTCATGCTTTTGCTGTTTCTCCAGTTGTTCTGCTCATGCTTTTTGCTGCTCCACACAGTCAGCTCATTCTCTTTCCCAGTCCTCTGGCTGTCTTCTTTGCTGTCAGCTCCAACTTCAACCACTTCAAATCTATCAGTGGGGAACCAGGTCATGAAGACCACTTTCTGCATTGGAAACCAGATGTGGTGAATGCCCTGTTTCTGCACCATCTGCTGTCTCTACTATTCCCAGACTCTCTGGAAGCCCCACTTGGATCTCGAACCTGCTTCTTGGACTGGTTGTTCAGATGTGCAATCAGCTACTCCTTGTTGAGCTTCCCAACACCTAACCCTCTCTCCCTGCACAGGTTTGCAATGTCCTTCTTAGGGAGATGTTATACACCATTTCCTTGCTGTTTCCTTTATCTTTCCTTGTTTTACCACTATCAGTCACTTACTGTAAGGCACTTCTGGTGCCTTTACTACCCACCCTCTGGTACCACCTGTCATGGATCCACAGGGCTGCTGCTCTCTGACAGCTCTGGAATAGTCCCTGGGGGCACCCCTTCGGAGTGCAACCCTCTTAGGGTCAAACTATTTCACTGGAGTAAGCACCTGGGCTTCACCATCTCCTGGGACTGAATGTTGGAACCCTCAGCATCCCTCCTTCATGCCATGAGCTCCCCTCAACAGGTCCAGTTAGATTGGACACCTGGGGAAGACTTACACACCCAAAGGGGGCAATGCATCCCTGGCTTCCTGACTCTGGAGTGACTCTTAGCCAGCATTGTCAAAAGAGAAGGGTTTATTAGATGTCTAGCATACAGTGTAGAAATCCTTAGTTAACAGAGAGAAATAAAAAGTTACAGCAAAGTCCATTTAGGTCGGCCCGAGCCCAGTCTCTGATGCCAGTCCAGTAGTGTCTCCTCTTCCAGCAGTCCACTCGAACAAGTGCAAGGGGTCCCTTCTTTGTCCTTTGCTCTTGTCCCAGGAAATATGGTCACCTGGCCATCTTCCTTGGTCCTTTTGTTCACCAGCTGGTTACAGTCAGCTGGCTTCTTGCAGAGAGTGGGCTCCTTCATGGTTAGTTGCTAGGTACCCAATGTCCAGGCAGTTATCTGGGCCCAGACCCCAGACATCTAGGCATCAATCATGCCTGGACCTCTGGGTCTCTGCTCCAACCACACTCATTTAGTTGTCACATATCACTTCACACTGGAACCCATATGGGGTATCATCAAACAACTACAACCCATGTTCGATGGGGACCCCATCCTGAAATAAATCTTTCCTGAACTCACACTGCAGGCCTTCAAACAACCCCCTATCATCTCTAAGATCATCTTCGGAAGCAAGCACCACACAGACCAGGACATACCAACTCAAAATGGCACCAGATTTTGCCAAAACAACAGGTTCAAAACCTGCAGAGATGTCTCCACTGCTACAGTAATCTACACTCCTCATAACAAACCCTTTCAAGATCCATCCATCCTATAAGTCCATATCACAATGTGTGTAACAAACCTCCTGCCCCTGCTGCTTTTTCCTCCCTATGACTGGATGTATTAACGGGCCACTTCACCTTGAAGAGTCCCTTGAAATGTGTTAACTTCTTATGTTAAACAATCTGTTCCACCTTATATTTAGCAGTGACACTTCAGGTTAGTTTCCCAGCTCTGAAGAAGAGCAATGTGTAAGCTTGAAAGTTTGTCTCTCCCACCAACAGGAGTTGGTCCCATAAAAGATATTACCTCACCCACTATGTCTCTGGAAAAAAATAGTCATGTGCAGTATAACCTTAATGGAATCTGGCAGGGTAAAGGGCAATGGAGGTGAAACTGTGATGACATTCTCCATCTCTCTCATTAGGCTGAAGGTTAAGTTTGGGAGTATTCCAATCCTCAGTCCATTAAGCTTTACATTTTCCTTTACTCGTGCTTTTGTTCCGAATATGCTTTATAATTTTTTTACTCATTCATATGGGAAAATAACAGTTCTGAGGTTTCTTGAAGCCTCTTCCAAAGAGGAATGCTCTTGGTAGAATGAATTGTAAAGGTCCATGGAGGTCACTGCATTTCGCTGATGAGGCTGCCACGAATTGGCTTGTCAAGCTCTGCATCCATTAAGAAGTGGAGACATCTATTCCATATCCCCCCTAAAGTCACATGCTGAGAAATGTTGTAATACCTTCCTCATTCTTTTTGAGAATTATTAGTGTTCATAAGCAAACTCTTGATTCTTGCATGATTCACCAGTGAATAAACCTTGCTTAATTTTGCTTTGTACTGCTTCAGGACTTAATTTCAGGATTAAGTTCTATCTTTGAATTTTCAACATCAGCAACCCTAATTATCTATCAGACTTCTTTAGTTTGAGTTTCCCTTCAATTTTTTTTTGTAAAAGAGGTTAAATGTCCCTTGTAGAGTTTCACATATGGTTCAACTGCCATTTTGAAATCTGTAACAATTGCCTGTAATAAAACTGTTTCACCCTGCAGGGAGCTGCTCTGAAGAAGGGGAGGAAGATGGCAGCCTGCTGTCTGTGTTTATCAGTATGCACAGTTTAGAGGAAGTACCCCACAAAGGATTTGATGTACCGGTAGGTTGTTTGGGCATCTGTAAACACCTTGTAGTATTTGCAGCATCTTGAAAAGTTTTTGCAACATGATCAGTTCTCATTCCAAAGTAAAAAACAACAACATTAACTCTAACAGCAACAGAGCTGCAGGAATAGATCTAGCAGAAAACAATCATTTAGCTGGTTCCTAATTGTGAGTCCACAAATGAACGTTTAAAATATTGTTGTGTACATTTAATATGGAGCATAGTAAAGGGCCACTAGCTCCATATTAATATGGACAAGCCCGGAGCAGGTTTCCACATAACTGGTTCTGCCCATGCACCTCAATCCTGACCTGCTGCATCTTTGTTAAACCAGTGTTGGGCCTCTTGAACAGAGGCTGTCAGATACCCTGAACTGTAGGTATCAAATGGCATCAAACCAATGTTGCCATATGGGAAGAAGAGAACACTAAGACAGTAGGAAAGTCATTTCTTGTGACCATAAATCCACAATCAAACCCATCTTTCAGGAGCTGACAGGTTAGCAACTTGATCCTTTTAATCAGATTTGCATGAGCAGACTTTTGTGCCCAATCTGAGTTCTGTTGACATCAATGGGGCTAACTGTGCACAAGCATGAAGATGTACCTCTATAGATCTGATAGCCAGATCAGGGCCTGGAGTATTCATGCATTTATCCCTATAGTTTCTCTTCTTATGTTGAAAATGACAGCTGAAAGTACCTTTTCTGCTTTATCCCAGCTACTAGTCTCAAAATCCTGGTACCTTTTAAAATAGATAAAGAGAAAGAAAACAGGGATTCATTCTAACCCAGCTTTATGTCTGAATGAACGGGAACTCAACTAATGTATAATCTTCTTTCTGGAAAGTGAGAAATATTTACAGTATATAATGAGATTTCATGTCAAAATGATGGTATTGTGTTTTAATAAAGGTAGATTTGAAAGTATTTTTATTAAACAAAAAATAACATATTGTTAAAAATATTTCCATTTTCATATTTGCTTTTTCTGTGGAGACCTTATATGAAAAGGCAGATTTCGAGCTAACTGTATTACTATGGAAATCAGTTCCAGCAGAGTGGAAATAGTACAAAATAATGAAAACATTAATACATCTTTACACATTGTATTATTCATCTATCAATTACTTTCCTTCTTGTGGTGTTCACCATCCCAGGCTCACTTGTTATAATAGTCATAAGGTTCCCCTCCCCCATCTTTACTCACTATTTCTTTCTTTGAGATGAATCCGCCAGAATTAGGAATGAAAGAACATTTAAAAGGTTGTGTCATGCTTTCCAGAACAAATCTGGAGGTTAACAGTTTTGCTACTGAACTTTGCAATCTATAAATAAATCTTGCATAGAGTACTATGGTGCTCATCTGAGAAACTTTCATTATAAATAAGTCTCATTGTGCAGAAAGAGTGTCTTTTCTCCATTTTCGGTGTTCCATCAAGTGTTCAGTAGCTTCCAAACTGACTGACATAACTCCCATTATGGAATCAGCTAAGACTATGGAAGTCATCTTTCTTAGTTCCTTAAGAGAGATTTTACTCAGGGTCCCAATATGAAAGTGTTGAGTGCTGGAAAACATCTAAGTGGTTCATTCTATTTGTATCAAACATTTGATCACTTAATGCCTTCATTAGAAAAGGAAGTGGGCAGTCAGAGTTGTTTTTAAGGAGGCTAGAAACTCTAGGTGGACTCCAAACAATCCCCAGGTTATTGTGACTCTCAGAACCTTTCTGGCTAACTATTTCATCCCTTGTTAGGCAGCGTTATTCAGGATGTTGATGAAGAGTTTTTATTTTTTTTAATTAATAATTAAAAACAAAAAAAATTCTGTCAAATGAAAAAAAGGAGAGAGTGAGCTATGAGGTCAGTCCACCTGACACTCACAAAGTAATAAAGTGGTGGTGTGCATGTGTATACTATTTGCTTTAGAGCAACATTTTTTTGCTGCAGGCAGGCAGATAGAAACCGCTTATAGGACCCCTTTCATTGGCATGAAGCCAATCTTGTTCATTTTCTGCAGCTGGCATGAAAATAAACTCATTTTTTCAGAAGTGACCCCCATTATTTCAATTTTGTTAGCTCCCAACTAGTTGATGAGCTATAATACAAAGCAATGCAATTAATTTTTATATGGCATCTTCGTTAGATGGGTAATGGTGATCAGTGGTTGGGCAGGAGGAGTCAGTCATAAGCTAATGATGAAATAAAGATTTTCAGAGAGTAAATGGGGAAAGGGAATGGCTTCTGCTAGAAGGTATGTACCGTGCACTACGGGAAAGAAAGAATGGCCCTAAACTGTGGAGAGTCATAGGCCAAAACTGGAAGAGCAAAGTGAGTAAGAAAAGGAAGAGATATCCATGAAGTCTATAGGGTAGTGTAGCTCAAGCCAGTGGGGAGTATGGAAAAGGGAGAGTTCTTTTGAATGAGATGCAGAAATGTGCAGAAGGTGGTGAAGGGGATGAGTGTGAAAGGGTGCTGTTTCTGGAGTGAGAAGGTGAGAAACTTTACCCTAGTATGCTGAATCCCCTAAAGCTTAGCATGGGGATTGAGGAAGAAATGATTTAAGGAGACCATTAAAGAGGAATTTGTAGCTGTCAAGTTGAGATGATTAAGGCCTGGATGCTTCTCTCCGCTATTGCGAAGAGTAGAACCTGGCAGAACTAGATTGTGGTTTGTGGAAAATGGTTACCTGGTTCAGTGGAAACCCCTTTGCCTTAAGTCCATGGTTTGGGGTTACCCAGAGGGCATATGCAGAAGGGGTAGAGCCAAGGGAAGTAGTGATTTTTTATTACATATTCCCCATCTAATATCACAGTTCAAACACCTATCTGCATCAGAGTTAACCCTGCTTCAAACAGAACTAATTTCCACTCTGTATTCCTGTGCAGAGGGATTTGTGCAGAAGTGGATAGAAGGTTTACTTCACCATGATGACTTAGGGATCTGTGAGTGCTAAGCACTTCTGAAACTCAGGCCATTTATTAAGTGCCTAATTTTAGGTGTCCATGTTTGGACACGTTGGCTTTATTATTTTTATGAAACACTGAAAATTAACTTAAAATCTGCAAAGTTAGGGTTTTTTAAAATAGAAAATGATCTTTCTGTGTCTGCTGAAAGTTGACAAATTAACTTGTGAAAGTTGACAAATTGACAGACCTAGTGAATAGCATCTTTTTGTTATCTACAGAACAGGTAGCAATACAAACTTCCGCACTGTCCTACAAATAAATCTCAAACTTGATCCAGAGAGACCAGCTGTAGGAAGGAAGGTCGGTACTTTGGTCTCTGGGCACATTCAAGCAGTGGCCTCTCTGAGACTGGTGATTGTTAACAGATATAGTGGTGTGTGCTGTGTTTTGGATTCTTGTCCTCTAGATGCTAGTTCATACTTGCTTCACATACTATAGGCCACCAGCCTACTGGCAGATGGTAGCAATTTTTAACTCACTATCAGTTTGGATATGTTTGCACTGGCTTCCTAAAAGTTCCCCATGTACTGATGTATGTAACTAGCCTCCCATATTATTACAGTGAGTTTCATTTACCATGTTATGAGCACAAGGTTTGCCACCAGAGTAAATCATTGATCCACCAAGTATATAATTTTTTACCACTGGGCATAGCTAATACCTGATATATCAGACGTTAAAACCAAACTTACCAAACAAAAGTCCATAATGCATTTAGCAATGCTGTATGTGGTGATTCTGTCCTGACCTCTCCTGGTCATCCTTTCAAAGTATGGATAGCTACATAGTTTAGGCCTGATTTTGATCTCACATTGGTGTAAATCATGAGTAAATTCCATTCAAGTTCCTGGAATTACACTGGTGTAAAATTAGTGTGAGTGAGAACAAAATAAGAGCCTAGATAGATATAGATCTAGAACAAAAGTCTCAGCTGGTGTAGATAACTATTCATCAGAATCAAACCCCCAAGACAGGAAAGGAGACAGAAAGTGATGAAAAGAGGGAGGCCAAAATTATGCAGGGCAGAAATGCACAAAAATCCCCTTCCCCTATCACTGATTACAAATTATTATACAAGCTGAGTCCCATATTGTATACTTCATTTACAATAATTGTACAACAGCTGTGTAATAGGTGTAGTTTAGGTATGAGTGTTGCTCAGAGTGTAGCTTAAATGTCCACAGTGAGATGTTAATATGAATATGAATAGTCCTGACTGCATGGTAATTGGTAGTATTACCAGAGTGAATGGGAAAGCTACATATGGATGAATGGGTGGGGCGAGGAAAGGGTGCAGCACAAGAGACTAATGGTAGATTTTATTTTCTTATATAGATGCCTTTTCCTTTAAATAATTAGCCAGCGGCAGTTAAAGCAAATGGAAAAAAGGAAAGAGGAAGACCAGTTTCACACAGTGAAGCTATATACTCATTGTATTAAATCATTCCAATTTCCCTCTATCCACCACTCCATCTATCGATTCACCTCTATTATATTTATAATATGAACAATAAAAAGTTCCTATCAGAGTTAAAAATAAGGCTGAAGGAATATGTTAAAAATAAAACATGATTATACAAAATGCTTTATCAGTCAGACCTATCCAGACTCGTTCTTCTTTTGCATGCATGTTTCCGGTATGTGTGTTTGCAGTTAGGGTGTAACAAAATAGGAGGTGACAGCTCCCATGAGGAAATAATTTGTTAGGACTCCAGGGTCCTTCTCTGTTTTATTCTTCAGTTACAATGATATATGAAAATTTCCTTTCTGTCCCTTATTTGTCTGACTTTTATATATGCTCCCGTGCACAATAATCTGTCCTTTCTGTAAAGTTGGATGTATAGTTATAAGAAAAAATATGGGATCTAGATTACTTGTGTGCTTTGTATAATCTGTAAGTGAAAAAGCATGAATCAAACTTTCGGGAAGCAAAATGATTTAAAAAGCGTTGAGATTAAATTGTAGAATGTGGTAATGAAACAATTATATTGACACTTCATACAGACTAAGAGTCCGATCATGTAAATTTTTGTGCTTGTGAAAAACTTTACTTCAGTGGAATTACTCAGATGAGTAAAGGTACTAACATCCATCAGTGTTTGTAAGGTCAGGCCCTAAGTCATGATATTCACCTGATGTTGCTTTACTTGTGCAGTTTACTGCTCTGCACTAGAAAGTGGCAAAAGGTACTTGGATGTACCTTATTTTATGTGTATCAAAATCTTTGTGTATCATGTTCATTGTCATTTCTTGTTTTACCAGAGATAATTTTCTATAGTACACACTTAATAATAAGCAAAATATACCAACATCATGTACTTATTCATAAATTCTAAGGACTAAATGCAGCAAAAGCAATTACAATTATTCATGTTCTTGAAAATGAAAGTATATGACAAGAAAAAGGGGTCACTTCTCAATCACTCTCCTTTTCTAAGACAATCTTTGTTTACCTAGTCCCCAAGTGTTAAGAGATTGTACATTTGCATAGGATAACTAACATATACCACACCATTTTCACGTCTGCAAGTACACGTGAGTAACCGTAATTACACGTGACACCAATTACTCTATTACTTTGTATTAAATTATAATGGAAAATTCCACTAGAGAATTGAAGCCTAATTGCATCTTAATTTGCATAATTTTGCATATTAATTACATCTCAGATGAATAATAAATTTCAGCAGATTTTTAATTTATGCATAGACACAAAAACAAGTGAAGAAATAATTTAGAAAAAAAAAATACCAGCAACTATTACTTAGGACATTCAACTAATTTTGCTTAGTATAGCAAAACAAAACTTGGTTTGTTTAATATAGCATCTTTAGGCTGATTGCTGTTTATTGCACAATAAGTCAGTCTTAAAGCATAGAGAGAAGCCAAGCCTTTTCTTAATAATAATGAAAAAAGTGTTAATTCACAGCATTTTAAGTTTAGGGATTTTAAGTTTTGAACAAAATATTTCAAGGACAATGCTATTTAGCTAATTTGAGAATGTGCTTGAGAATTGTGGTAGATTTTTTTTATTTATTTTTTTTTACTAAGCGTCTCATTTCAGTTGCAGTTTTAAAATATGAAGGAATAAAAACAATATTAAAGAAAAATCTTGATGAGGCGGTTCCTCTGTTAATTGTATGCAAACTGTTTTCTTATTTACAGACAGGGGTTAAGCAACTGCAATTTTTGTGACTATTAATTTGAGAAAAAGGGCACAATTAAGGCCAGGAAATTTGTGGGTTTTTAAAACAACATATATTTAAATAATTGTAGAGGCACTGTGTAGATTCTAGAACAGTTTTATTTGCTAGACAAATATCTACATAATCATGTCTGCAAAACACATGCAAACTATACCTCAATCCTGGAAAAAATATTACATTCAGTGGGACTACTCATTTGTCAATTCAAGCATATGAGTAAGTGTTTGCGGAGTCAGTGACTGTATGCCCCATTTTTTGGCTATCTGTGTCTATGCCCGTAACTTGATTTTAAAAATTGTACCATAGCAGTATAAGTGAAAAAGCCTATATATTTGATTTACTTACTAAAACCATTTCAGTCAATGGATATTTCACATTGACAAAATTGCTCCCGTGAACTGGCGTCATAATTATCAGTCCACTTATTGTTCTTCAACCTAGTCTGTGAAACTAAAGTCCCATTCCATTGTTAATTCACCTAAAACCCTAATTTGGTATTATTCCTTTTATACCTGCTGCCACAGTCAATCTGAAACTGCCGGCACCAAGGATAATTTTATTGAACACTTTCCAAATTATACAAAAGGAGTGGATATCAACACTCTAATAAATCAGGAGAGTGTCAAGATCAATAAACAAATTCCTCATCTCTATTGCTTAAAAAGGAGGGGAGGGGACGGAGAGACTACAAGAAGCATATATTTACCAACTCATTTTGTAGTTCTGTCAGTGAAACTGCTGGACAAAATCCAGAAGGAAGCTGTGTAATCTCCAAGAGGCCATTCTATATATTTTTTATCACATTAGTCTGGATTTTGCCAGTTGTAATGGTCCAGGAGACTATAAACAAGAACACATCGTAGCATATGTTTCTGCTGCTCTTCTTACAGATCATCATTTTTACCTGCTAGGAAACAATTTGATCTGATGACTACTAGCCTGTTTTTATTTTACAGTAAAATGTTTTAAATTAATGTCTCTCTGGAAAGTTCTCCTTCTCTTTAGAAAGTACTAAACACAGTGAATGCTTTCTTTTATGATGTCCACTGCTATCGTGTCTGATTCTGGTATCAGGCTTCTGTCACTTGGCTCCATCCATACATCACACTAAATCCCATTAGTAGCACCGTCTTTAGTACCCTTCTTGTTAAAAGTTGAAACAGCTTAGCTTTCAAAAATAGCATTCTAATGAGGATTGAGACTGTCCTTTTACTTTCTGAACGTCCCATTTGGCAGGGTTCAGATAAGCAGGGGGAAATTGCATTGAATGAACTGAATTGTGGAACCAAATCCCCAACTGTTAAACAATGATTCCCTCTCATGGCCATTGCTAGTTACTGCAATTTGGGGAACTAATCCAACAGTTTTGAGATATTTTAAAAGAAAAATCGTTCATCATTCTTCATACTAAGCAATATATGAATATATGCTGTGTAATTCCAACTGAAATTTTCCCAAATCCCTTTGCAATGGATTTTAATCACATTGTGGGTCTTTCTTTCTTTCTTTCTTTCTTTCAAAAAAAAAGTGTTTAAACTTGAGATTTATTTAATCATACAGTTTTCAGAGCATTATGTGTTGATTAAAATGCTCACCTTAACTTCAAGATGCATGTTCCAGCTGAAATTCCTAATATTTTATTAGTTTGAGGGATGTGGTAAGATAAATAAATTGGGCAAATAAAATTGACAAGATTCTCCTTTCCTTTGTAACCTTACTCATTCCTGGCCTTAGGGCTCTAGTGATTGTGTTTGATACCACAAGATGGAAAAGGCCAACTTAAATTTCTGGGATTTGAACTGGAAATTAGGTTGCACTCACAGTCCTGACTTACAAAGGTAACATTCCTCCTCCTCCCCATGTCCTTCATGGAAAGGGACATATGCGCTTTTACCCTGCTCCCAGGATCATCAAATGAGTGTTGTCTGGTCATTATTCTTATTGCCTCTGCTGGCCCCTGCTGCTTTCTTCACTTCTCCTCAGTTCAGTAGAATAGCAGATCCTCACGCACATTGGGGAGCAGAGAATATCATGGTATATTTTCTATAGGTAAGACCACCTATTTGAACTACAAATCCCCAAATTATTTTACAGGTCTATATCAGCTGTTATCCTGAATTTTCTGCCATGTTAATTGGGAGATTGGATCAAAGCTGGATCTGTTAGAAGGATTTCAGTCAAAATTCAGTCTTTAAATTTGATCTCCAGTGGAATCTACATGGGAAGCAAATACTGCCAGGTTAGCCATTCTCTATGCAAAAGACTTGGGATCCACTAATGTCCACTGGTGTTTTTCCTGGGCATAGGTTTCAGGATTTGACCTTACGTGAGAACATTTGGGTGCAACCATTCTGCAGTCTACAAATTTACCTAGATACAAAGTTGCCTTCTAGGGATTTCGATAGGAAATATTCTTGAGTTCAGATTGGTAAAGGTTAGGATGGAATTTTTAGGATCAGGTTTAATATTTTAAAATATTTTCAGCTGAGTTTTGATATTTATTAATAAAGATTGATATTATTGGCAGTATAGAAATATTAATTAATAATAAATATGTAAAATTATAACCATTTCAATTAATTTAAATAAATGAAAACCTCCATATTAGTCAAGCAGTTTTCAAGCTGCTAAAAATCCAGTCCAATAACTACTGCTGGTCACAAAATGTGGAGGGAAAATTCTATTAAAATTATTGCAGCATGTTTTTTTGAAATTATCTGACCATTTGGTCAAAAAATATACACAAAAATAGAACAAAGAGGAAAAAGTCTGTGAAAGATTTCATGAATTTTTTTAGGAATTTTTAATTAAAATTTTAAAATGATCCACCCTGCTCTACCAATAAGATTATGGGTAAAATTTTCTTTAAAAAAAATTTTAAGTGAAAATTTATTGCATATGGAAAATGTGAAATTAACATTCCAAGACCCCAGTCCTGCAAATCACCTCACTACTGCTCTACACATGTGTGAGGGTTGCATGCAACAACTTACAGGCTCAGAGACCTAGGGAATATTTTCTACAGTTTGTCCATAGTACACAACATCAGGTGTAAGTGCTTCTCAGACTGCCCTAGCAGTGTGCCTTGTTCTTGGTCTGGGTACCACAACAAGGGGTGAGACAGTAGTTAATTCTTGGCCCCTGCGCAAAGAGTGACATTATAGGTATCAATTCCCATCAATTCTGAGGGTGCTTTTGTGATGGGGATGCCTAGCTACCGAGAAATGGGCTGGCCTGCCAACTCATTTCACGTAAGAAATCATGCTTAGTAGTGGATTATAATTTCCCTCTCTTTATATTGTAGTTCATTGACTCTATTTCATTGTAGTACAAACCATTATATCACAAACTATACAAAACAGTCAGTCTCTTATATTGCAGTAATGATTTTTTTTACCATATTTAAAACCTACTGAGATCATCATGTCTGTTACCTCCTAGCAACAAAGCATGAAAAAGCCCCAATATTAATCAAAATCTTGGGTCAGTTATACTTCAGTTGGGACGTGATCTTACTGCCATTAATTTACTTCAATTAGACTTTTAGTTGGGGATTTGTCTGTTTTGCTTAGTTTTTAAGCTGTTACTTTGCTTTTCTCAATGCCATTAGAATCCAGAAACAGGGTTAGTCAGTGAGATTTGCCATGCATGTCATAACTTCCCTTGAAAGGTAGTATTTAAATGTATTATTTAAAGCACTATATAGTTTTTACAACATAGTGTTTCATAAATGCTAGAGAAGCACTGCATGAAGTAAAGAGAGAAGGAGTTAGATGCCCTACAAAAGAGTAAACAATAGAGTAACTACAGGTTTGGGAAATGAAAGCCTTGACCTGACATTCAAAAGATGCTACTTGGCAGTCTGAAGAAGAGGAGTTAGAGTGTCTTATGTGGTGCTTGTAGAGTTTAGCTATGCTGTAGTCTTTTTCTGACTTATGTAAAACCATTTTTGCTTCCCTTGTTTTAACTATTGCACAAGAAAGCTTTGAAATAAAAATGGGCAGAAGAAGAAGAGCTGTTGACTAAAAATATATTTGTTCATTTTTTCTTACCAGGCCAACTGACCTTCTTCTCCAGGTTGCAGATTTGGAGAACCTAATCTAAGACTTGAGACAACTAGCAAAGTCACCATATATTTTTTCTTTTACTCTGTTTCACTTATTTTGACATTACAACCCTTACCAAGCCCAAGCACAGAGAGAGGCACATAACATTTAGTTCTGCCACATTTATTTGTAAAATGGAAAGGACATACAATATATCAGTAGGATCATATGCATATCTCTTGGCTGGACGGATGTTTCTGTATATGTCCAGAGACCCTATAGGGTTAAGTTAACATAATGGGACAAATTGGTCCACTGCTCTTATTTAAAGCAGCCCGTGACTACTAATTCATGAGTGTCCTGTTTTCCGTGCCTATTTATGCTTTCAAATCTCTGCTTTGTATTGGCAAGATTTGCTGAGTAAGTCAACTGAACTGAAATGAATAGGTATTCTCATTTTTCTTCTACTTTCTGTTTAATATATAGCAACCCTGAATGTCAATCAAGAAGGTAAAGTATTGGGGGGATACCCCGGCCTTCATGAGATCAGCAAAGAAGCATTAGCCATAGAGAAGTGAGAAAACCACAAGCTGATTCATAACTGGCAAAAATATTGTCTGGGATACGAAGCTGCTTACTAGACTCTTTGTCTCCCATCTTGCAGATAAAGAGAATTTAAAATCTGTGCTAAATTTTCAAAAACACCTTTAAATGATTCCATTACTTAAAGTGATTTGGATAATTGTGTTCAATGTTAGCCATTATTTAAAAATATAATTAGTTGCTGAACTCAGAGAAGGAGGGAAATTTCTGCAGGTGTTTCTCATTATTTGCTATGCATACAAAATATCTGCATAAATTACCATTATTATTCCAATGTATACTAAGAGACAATAAAGCATTAGCAAGCAAAGGAAAATGTTGTTGACCCACAATCTGTGATAGCAGCATGGATGTACAGTAATAGAGTTTTGGCCTTCAGTGCTTTTGATGCACATATGCAACTGCATTCAAGATTAAAATAATAGTTTTGCACCTGTAACAATATTGTAACAATATTAAGCATGTAACAAAAGGTGCATCTGAAAGATACTGAAAGTGCAGAAGACAGTGTAAGAAAGATATCAGTATTTGCCTGAAAATGTTTTACGTGCCTGTATGCATAAATAGTAATGGTAGGCAGAACGTTCCTTTTTCATGTGGTGGTTTATCCAAAGTAAGCTTCCACCTCCTCCACCCCCCTGCCCTTGGCCTTTTACTGTGGTGGAAATTTCCAAGTTTCTCCCTTTTAATATCCCTCTGATGTAAGAGAAAGGTCTGGGCACTGCTTATGAGCATCAGACTCAGAGCCTGGAGTTCCTGAGGTCTGTTCTGGTTTAGAGTATGAATTGCTCTGGAGCCTTGGGCAATTTTCTATTTCTAAGTCTGTAAATGGGGATAATAGTAATAATCAGAAGTGAGAAAACAGAGGTAAACTCCAATTATCTATATGTTTTGCAGACAGATAATCCATTTCAGATACACGAATTTTCATTCCACCATGAATATCCGATATGAGATTCAGAAACTATTTTCAGATAACCTGAAATTTTCATGAAAATTCAACCATGTTGTTCATTGCATTTTAAATTTCTTTTCCCATAAACACTCATACAAATGATAATTTGTTTTTTAGAATATTTGTGGAAAAATAACTCATAAGAATTCAGCGTATATATTGTGTAATGAAAAATATATGTGTAACCCTTCTGCCCCCTGAGTTGGCAGCAACAAGGGCCGCGTTCAGTATCCAGGGGTTCCGTTTCAGCAACACAATGCATAACCGGCTCGAGCCCCCACCCAGTGACCTGGGACACTAACATACCACACCCCCCTGGGCGCCTCTAGGAGGCAATACTTCCCCTCTCGCAAGCACGGAGTCTGAGTGTAACAAAATCTTTTTAATAAAGGAAGGAAT
>NC_133770.1:71586533-71636901 GCF_003597395.2 Chelonoidis abingdonii
TTTTTTCTTTCCTCCTGCCCCAATAACAAAGAAATTGGGGATTCCAGAGCTGTTAAAATCACCATCCCAAGCTGCTGTGGGGTTATGCTAAGTGGGGGAGTGTATGCCAATGCATTCTTAAAATTCTTTCCACACTCTCTGCAATTCACCACCAGATGTCAGGGTGGAGCTCAAAGTTTCCAAATATTGAATTAAAAAGACAAAAGTAGTTGTGTTTATATAAGGGCCAAGAATCAAGACTAAAGCTACGTTCCTAAATCCATATGTAGATACCTAAATAATAATAGTTATCATCATCATCTCTTTTCATCTTTAGAGCTGAATGTGCTTCACAAGGGAGGTCAGTATCATTATTCCTATTTTACTGATGGGGAAACTGAGGCATAAGGCAAGGAAGTGACTTACCAAAAGTCAGCCATCAGCCCAGTGATGAGTTGGGAATTGAACCCAGGCATCCTCAGTCCCAGTCCACTGCTCCATGCACTAGGTTATACTGCCTCTGTGGGTGCTTGGCATTGTGGTCCGTTGTGGCCACCGAGGGGACAGATTTCCTCACAGAGCCCCTGCTACACAACCCCCATCTTCATGTGCAGGTGGCGGAGTCCCCCTCTGTGCACTGGAGGCTGGTTCTGGTAGAAAGCACCAGAATCGGACACCTCCTGCACTGTGACGGGGGGACAGGGTGGAACCCCAAGCACTCACCAGCTCATGGGGATCTCCATCCTTCAGACCCCCCTGCATGTACACCAGGAGGTGGGGGCACCCTTGTCCCCCACCTCTTGGGTTTTCCTTGAGTGGGTCCTGTGAGACGGTGCTCCCCACCCACCCCTCACCCCAGGCCCCCTCCCTTCCACAACCTGAGTCGGTTGCATGCCCTGCAGCCGGTTCACTTCTGAACCACATCAAGGGAACAACTGTACACAGTCATGCTCCACATATTTTACTTCTTCACCCTCATGTCCTGCTCTAATACCAAGTGACAGGACTATCTACCACTAGTAGAGGGTGAGGCACCCTGGTGGGCCTGCCTCTGTTCCACCCTGGTCCCATGGCCCGCCAGGGATATTGGTTGGCAACTCCTCATGGAGCCATGAGCACGGGCATGTACCTGGCATGGTTCACCCCCATCCCTGACACCTGCCCATTTTGCAGCGTGAGAGACACGCTGGCACACGCCTATTTCGAATGCACCAGGTTGCAGCCTCTATTCCGGCTCTTCCAGAACTTCCTATTGAGGTTCTGGCTTCACTTTTCCCCACACCTGTTTATATGCTCATACCCCATCCATGGCCTCACAAAGTCACGAGACCTCCTCATTAACCTCCTCCTGGCACTGGCCAAAGTATCCATCTACAACACCAGGAGAAGAATGCTGGACGAGGGGGTGCTCTGCAACAGTAGGGCCTATTTCCATTCCTCCTCTGCTTGGCGTCCCCCTCTGGATCCCTAGTTTTGAACCTGTGACCTCCACTCTCGTCCCTGTAATTTCTTAGTTGTCTATTGTGTTTAGCTGGATCTCAGGTCCAGTGGTTCCTCCCACAAAGCTGAGGGAGAGGCCTTTAGCCGTGGGCAGGCTTGTGCCTGCCTCCTGGACATTCAGTAAGGCCCTGGATATTCACTCCTGGACATTCAATAAGGGCCTGGGTGCTTGGCACTTCTGAAATCACTTATTTAGGCACCTATAAAGATGAAAATACCCCTAACTTTTGTCCTACATTTTTGAAAATCCTCACCAAAATTTAAAAAAAAACAAAAACAAAACTAGCTATACTTAGATTAAGTGGACTGGTTTTTTTAAAGTGTTGAGTATCCAGCAGCTTTCATTAGCGTAGGCAGGAGGGTACATGTTAGGTGAAAGGACTGAGCAAATCTGCACCTAGATTATCTGCTTCAAGTTTGTTCATCTTAAGAGGTTTACAATAATGTTGTGCTTGGCATTCAAACAATACCATACACTTGATTGTATATTGGGCCAAATCATAGCTGTTGGTCGATAACTTCTGTCACAAGCACATGAAAATCACAGAGCTCACAAAAATCTAACCTTTCATTCACTGTTCACTGACATCTCCTCTGGCCATTGTGTCCCTCTCTCTTGACTTTACCCTGATAGAAGGGAATGAATAATTATTTCTTGAAAGCAAGCAGTTACTCAAAACAGAGTTACTCATGTCTGTTCACTTCTTATGTTACATTCCTATTCAGTTTATTGTTTCTTACACACACCCACTCACCTAAATGCACAGTTTTTAGCTTTCATACGTCCAAGACTACTGTGTCTAGTAATTGATGCAAAAACACCTAAGTCTAGTGTTACCTTGACCTCCCTTTTCCCTGCCCCTTTTGCCTGTTTATTCACGTGGGTCTTGATCCAAATCCAACTGAAGTAAATGAAAAAACTCCCACTCACTTCAGTATTATATGTGCTATATAATCAAAAGCTGCCTCTTTTTGCAGTGAGTTCAGTCAAAGGTGCTAAATTAGCAGTTCTGGTGACTGAAGTCCTTTATCCACAGAATAGGAATGGCATAGACAAAGGTATACAGTCTTTTTCGTGCTGTAATGTGGTTTAGCCTGGAGATAGAAAGACTGCCTATGGGGGTGGGAAATTAGTTCATTCTCCAAGACCATCCCATTTGCTTTGTTACAGTGGCTTTTCACTACTTTACATATGTTCATTGGGAACTGGCCTGAGACCAAAAATTCCTTTCATTCAGGTCAGTCATTTACTTATTAGATGTAAACATTTTTTATGATTGCTAGTATGGGTCAAATTCAGATCAGTGATCTAAAAAAGAGAGGATCCATATCAATTTACCAGTACCTGGGGCTATCCAAACAAGGCACTTATGGTCTCCAGGGTTGCTAATTTCCTACAGTTTCCAATTAGAAGAGTACAAAAATCCACTCACTATCTTAAAGCCAGTATTAAAATAAAAGTAAACATCATAATGAATCTTTATCATAACATAGTGTGACAGGGCACAGCAGCCCTGCACTGGTACAGCAGGAGTTAACCCTTCCTTCCTATCAGAGGAAGCCATGCCCCAGAAGCTCTGCTGGGCATGCTCCAACTGGACATAAGATATGAAAGCCTGCAGATCAGCTTAGTCTGGGCTGACTGCTGGAGGGGAAGGATGCATGCTGATAGCTCCTGCAGAGAGAGGGCCTGCAAGCCTAGATCTGGGAGTCAATCAAGCTGAGGCACTACCTGAGACCTTGACGGAGGAGGGCCTGGGGAGGAACCGACCGGAGGACCCCTTGCCACAGAGGTACTGTTGTTCCCAGTAGGAAGTGACACAGGGGAACTCTAGAAATAAAAGGCATTAAAGCTGTATTGACACTTTGTGTGTTGCAGGCGGATCCCCATCGAGTGAGCGGCAAGGAAAGTTTTCTGCTACCAGGGCCCTGGGTTGGAGCTCAGTGGAGAGGGTGGGCCCAAGACCCCTACCCCTTCACTCCCAAACTGTGAGGGTTTATATGGACTCTGGCTGCTAGGCTGCACTACCCCATTTGAAAGGGGGTTTATATGGACTCTGGATGCTAGGCAGTGCTACCCTGCTTGAAAGGGGGTTTATATGGACTCTGGACGCTAGGCAGCACTACCCTGCTTGAAATGGGGTTTATATGGACTCTGGACGCTAGGCCATGCTACTGCTCCAGACAGGGGGACAGTAGAGAAGAAGGCCAAGAGGCCATAACAGGCCACCCACAGAGGGGCAGCCACAAGGATGGGAGAGTGGTGAGGTGTGGACACCCCATCCTACCCCTGCCACAAAGGGGCATTGCAGTGACAGGTCCACCACACATGGGAACACAGAAACTGCTATAATGGATCAGAATTAAGATCCACCTAGTTCATCATCCTGCCTCCAACAGTGGCCAGTAGCAGGTACTTCAGAGGAGGGTGTAAGGATTAGAACTGGGCAAAATGGTTCGACCAAAAATTTTTCAATGAAACATGCCAATTTATACTGAAACATTTTTCAGATCTGTATCAAAATGTTTTTACTTTTTCATTCAAAATGATTTTTCATTTGAAATTTTTCTTTAATTTAATTTTCTTTAAAAAACTTTTTAAAAGCTTCAAGTCTAGACGAAACATTTAGTTTCAGATCAAACCAAACATTTTGTTCAACCTGAAAATATATACACCAAAAATTCTAAAAATTTTGTTTTCAGGTTGACCTGAAATTATCCCACCACCCCCTCCAATATTGCTAGCAATCCAAAAATCCATTATTTGTATAGACAAATGTGGGATAATCTGCTGCCCACATTAGATCTTTACTCATCTCTACACTGCTCTACAGCCAAAATGCTTCTGAAATAAATGTAGTCAAACTTTACTAATTCTGGGTCACTGAGAACGAAAATGATGATGCTTAAAATTGTTGATTGGCTCTAGTCTAGCTGTTGGGCTCCAGACTACAGCAGTGGAATCTCCTGGCAGGTGATGTTAGGGTTTCCATGTTCCGTGACCATCAAAAGGATCTTGTCCCATTCTTCTTCATGGAAGGTGATCTTGTAGCCTGCAACAACATCGATGGTGTGATGGCAGCCCTCAACATCGTTCACGATCCAGATGAGTGGAGACTGTTCATTGATTCATCGAAGACGAGTCTTAAAGCTGTTTTGCTGCATAATGGCAATGTTTTGCCATCAATTCCAGTTGGTCATGCAGTCCATATGAAGGAAACCTATGACAACATGAAACAACTTTTGAGGTGCATAAACTATGACCAACATCAGTGGCAGCTCTGTGGCGATTTGAAGGTTGTTGCTCTCTTGTTTGGTCTGCAGACTGGATACACAAAGTACTGCTGTTTTCTCTGCGAATGGGATAGTCGTGCAAGAGATTCCCACTACATCAAGAAAGATTGGCCACTCCGACAGTCATTGGAGCCTGGGAGGAAAAGTGTTCAGCATCCACCACTTGTTGAATCAAGGAAGATTTTGTTACCACCCTTACACATCAAGCTGGGTCTGATGAAGAACTTTGTCAAGGCCATTGACAAAACACAAGCAGCTTTCAAGTACCTCCGTGGAAAATTTCCAAGGTTAAGTGAAGCTAAGATAAAGGAAGGTGTCTTTGTTGGTCCTCAGATTCGTGAACTTCTTCGAGATGATGCATTTGACCATGCACTGCGTGGCAAGGAAAAGACGGCATGGAAAGCCTTCCAGTTAGTGGCAATAAATTTTCTCGGAAACAACAAGGCAGACAACTACAGGTTGTTGGTGGAAAACCTCCTCAAGGCATACAAAAGCCTTGGTTGCAACATGTCACTAAAGATACATTTTTTGCACTCTCATCTAGATTTTTTTCCACCGAACTGCGGAGCAGTGAGCGACGAGCACGGCAAGCGATTTCACCAGGACATTGCAACAATGGAGAAACGCTATCAGGGCAAATGGAGCCCATCAATGCTTGCAGACTATTGCTGGACAGTGACAAGAGATGCTCCATTTAATGAATACAAGAGACAAGCCAAGAAGCGCCGAGTAGACACTGAATAGGACTAAACTATGTACATAATAGTTTTTTGCCTTTTGTTTCATAATAAATTTTATTTATATAACCCTTTTGCTGATTTTTAAAGTGTTACATAAACAGGACAGGTGAAATATTATCATGTAAAGCAACCATAAACACATGAAAAGACCTAGGTTTACAATTTATGATTAAAACTCTACTATCTACACAATATACATAGACATAAAATGTAAAAACTTAAATATCTTAGAAACAGTAGCCAGTTATTTTAATTGTCATATTTGAATTCAGCACATCAAAATACATAATAAATACCACATTTTATCTCTGAAGCAGACGACTTCTCAAAAATTGTAGATCAGTGTAGTTACAGATTGGTTTAAGCCCTGAAGCATGAGGTTTAATATCTCTTCCAAAATTTTTATAATTACGTATAACAGCTCTGGATATTCTTGTTATCCATATAATTGAGAACAGATAAGAAAGGAAGGAGAAAAGAGTTGATTCAAACTCCAGGGGAAAAAATATATCTTCACCTAAATATCTTCCTCCAATGTTTTTCTGAGTTCCTTTATTTCTGACTCTGCATTTAAGGTAGACATTTGTCTTTCAGGAGTCTCTGACATCACTCTGGTTATGCATTGAAACATAATTTACTTCATTCAAAACCAGGCAAACTGTAGCTGAACACAATGCTGCTGTTTCTACTCCCAAGTGGGCAAATTTCTTAAAGCATTTAATTTGCATATTTGGGCTTTATGGCCTGAGATCCATCCAGAAACATTATAAACTACTTTTCAAAAGGAAAATCTGTATTTCATTTTTCATGTCTAGGAAGATGGGATTCCAATTTTGGACTGAGGAAAATGATACTATAATGAGCTCTCTGATCTGCATTCAGAGGAGTCAGTTCATTTTTTAATTTGTCATGTGCATTTAGTTTGTTTAAAGTTTTTATTTGACAGTCCTAGAGTCCTGGTACAGCAAAGGCACTGAAAACATCAGCACATTGCCATCTCTGGTGGTGAGGGAATAGGTTTGTCTCCTTAGCCTTTCAGTCCTTGGTCTCTTTGCTAACAAGAAGTCCAATTAAGGTATGTCTACACTGCAATTTAAAAACCATGGCTGGCCTGTGTTAGCTGATTCAGACTGATGGGGCTCGGGCTTCAGGGCTGTTTTATTGCAATGTAGACTTCCAGGCTAGAGCTGTAGCCCGAGCTCTGGGACCCTTCCATCTTGTTGGGTCCTAGAGCCGAGATTGCAGCCACATAGCTTTATGGAGGTTTAATAGAATGTTAAGTAAGAATAATAGAATGTTGAGATATGGTATTCATCTTTAATTTTGTGATCTGAAAGAAATGTGGCATAGGAATATGGGAAGCTATTGTATGATTATATGTAGGAACTTAAGAATACTCTAATCTCAGGAAGTGCTTGATGAGAGAGAACAGTATGTGTGGAGGAAGGAATAAAGCCTGAATGTTGCACTGTCTTGGCTCTCTCTTCATGCTCTTCCACAGAACAAATGGGACTGCCAGGCAGGGCTACTATCCCATAAAACCTGAGAATATTCTCAGGGAACCAGAAAGTGGCCTGATCTTCCCCCAGGGAAGCTGGGCAGGAAAAAAAATCCCTTCTCCCTTTTGCAACAGCTTCTTATTAAATCACAAGGTCAGGAAGTGCCCCCAGATACATGAGGTCCCTAGATAGGGGATACTTTGAGGAAAAGGGTGAGGGCCAAACTTGGTCCCTCCAAGAGAGAAGCGATGTGGGTCTATTGTAATCTGGTCCTGAGGGTTAAGTCTGAGGCCATTACTGTAAAACTAATCCTGCAAGGTTCATACTATATTAATCACAAGGTGCCATGATGAAGCTTGTCTGGGGACTCCATGTTGCACCCCAGTGACTCAGCAAAAGGGGAGACCCTGTGGGCTGGTAGTTGGTATGCAGATATAAAACATCCCTACACGCTGCCACTAGGGGCTGGAGAAAAGAGGGTCAGTTTAGAAATGGAGAGGAAGAAAAGTGTCAGAGAGAGAGCAAAATAAGCTAAACAAAATCCAAATCTCACTCTAGTACTGAACAGTCTTTATCCAACACCATATAAATCTCCCTCAAGCCCCTGGCAGAAATGTGGCAGGTCTGCACTTTTGCCATTCCTATCCTTGCTGACAGAACAAGAAGCAATCATCAGAATCCTCTTTGCCCACAGAACTCCTGAGGCACTGCTTTATTGTGCTAGAACATGTGAAGCAACATGCCAAAAAAGCCTGATCCTGTGCCAGTGAAGTCAATGGAAATCTTTCCATTGACATTAATGAGCACTTCTTCAGACCCAAGGTGCACAGCTACACAAGTCCGCAACACTCTTATACATTTTTAAATATAGGGAATTCATTTAAAAGGAAATGAGAGTGTGTGACACTTTTTATATTAGCTGAGTAGTGACACTATTACATTTGATGTGAAAATATTCTGGATGCAGCAGGTTTATGAATTGTACAATTTTCCTACATTCTAGATCTACTTATGATGGTTAGAACATAATACTACCAAAGAAACACTAATGTAATTGCTATATTTTCCCTCTTACTTATTGGTGGAATACCTCAGACCCGTACATGATATTTGGTATAGGTGACATTTTGAGGGCTTCACTGGAATTTAAGTGATGCATCAGTCTTCTGCTGGCCATCTGCACAGGAGTAAATTTCACCCCATGGCCAAATTCATCCTTGTGCTACTTGTGCAGGGACTGAGGGGATGTGACTTGTACCTCTCCAGTTCGGGGTTTGCCAGGGGGCGGTACAAAGTGGCCTCAGCAGCGTGAATTATTGGAGCTGGTACAAAACCTATTGAAGGTGGCGGAAAGATTCCCATTGACATTAATGGGCTTTGTATCTGGTCCAAAAGGAATAATGTAAAACCTAATGGGCCAATATTCTGTCATGTGATCCAAGGCATTTTGCTTATAAAAAGCTGTATTAGAAAAAGAACCATTAAACTATATGAAACTGAGTTAAAAGAATCAGTCTTATTAAAAAATAAGTCATTTAAATGGTCATGTTTAAATAATTTGGGCCAGATCCTCAGCAGGTGTGAATGAACATAGCTCCCTTGACTTGTGTCCCCTGGAACTACTCTGATTTACATCAGCTGAGGATCCGGCCCCATGTTTTTTTCTAACCTGCCTTTATTAAATGTAAAATATTTTCAGTTAGGGTTTTGGAGGGTTGAATTGCCCCCCTATACACAGAGAGGAAAAAAAACTTTAAATTACCTATAATCAAGTCAATTATATGCATTTTTTAAAAAGTATAATCTTAGTAGGATTTAAATATGGAGGGCCAGATTTTCAGACTGCAGTGAGGGGTTTGAGCTACTTTGGCAAAGTCAAGCAGCCATAATGCTGGCTTAACCAGCTGGTGGAAGAATCCTCCTGTGTGGGAGAATCCCAAATGGTATATAGCTGCTGTAGTTGAGGGTGCACATGGGATGGATGGTGGGCATAACTCTGTTGCATGGTCCCCAGTGTTAGAGATAGAATACGCATTGTGCTCTCCAAACTAGTTGTCTAGAAAAGGACTTTGTTTAAAGTATTGTGGATAACAAAAGAAATATTTGTCCTCTTCAAAAGAAAACAATCCTATTGTTTAAATTTGTATGTGGTATTTTAATCCTTGAGTAGTTCAAGCATCATAGCTTGATGGCAACAAATTCTGAGTATTTTGGTGGCTTATCAGAAAACATAGAAGAACTGATGTATTTATTCTTTCTTCTGAGATTAAATGTAATTGGTTTAAACAGATAATCATTCTTTTGTTTGAGTTTTATGCATTTCTTATGAAGAGCTAACACATTTTCCTGTAGGCTGACAAAGTGTCCTCATTTCCCAATGGATAAATACTTTGTTAATAAAGTATTATACTAGCACTTATTGTCCGCATTTACTGTAGAAGGATTTTATTCAGATTATGTTAATAGATTGTCCTCTTTATTTTTTGCATTAATTACAAACTTTTCTTGATGTTGTCATAAGAGAATTGTTGCTATGAGTACAGGGTCTTTGTTTGACTCTTCTGAAATAATGTTGGCAACACATTGTTACATACTATATATTAGACCTGTACTGAATTATTTACTAAGAATTATATTAGTTATAAATTCAGCCATTTTTCCTGCTTCCTAATTGTTTGCAAACTAAACCTAATATATATGAATCTACGTATTATTTATAAATAGTCACTACATAGTGCAAAACAGTAATCAAATCATTTCTTGTCAACCGTTCTGAGCTGCTATTCGCTGTTCATTACTTGTAATTTTTAATTGGTCACCTATGCCACAGAGTCTCATTATTGTTCCTGGACAAGATGACTGACTTTTTTAAACAGAAGGTTGACAAATGGAGAAATAACTGTACATTAATTATGCAAGTCAGATTGCAGAAAATTGCATATGTGAATTAAATAATGAGATTTAACTATACAGTTATGGGTCAATAATTGTACAGCATTTCTAAGCCAATAATAATTCAGTAATTCTTTTTGATATATATTGTCTGGGGGAGAAGGGAGGGTTGTGTTCATTATATTGCTGCGAATCCCCCATATTTAGTATCTGGAGAGGTGTATCAAGGTGTTTAATTTTTGGCCAAACTTCCTTTGTAACAGGAAATAACTGACCTTGCCACTTCCTGACAGAGTGCATTCTATTCATTATTTTGTGTACAGATAGATACAGTGAATAGTTAGGAACTAACAGACACCAGTCCTTCATGCGGAATCTCATTGGCTTCTATGGGACTCTGGTTGTATCAGTCTGTACAGATCAGGGTTCCTGATTAGAGCTAAAATAATAACGGAATTGAATTTCAAAACAAAATTTGTATATTGCAACATTTCACTTTTAGGTTCAATTGGTATCCACATCCCAATTATTCCCCATGTCTTTCTGTTATAAAAACAGAACAGAAATGTAAATATTGGAACTGAAGAATCAGCTGGGTTTTTTAGACTAACATTCTGAATCCAACATCTTGTGTATTTTCAACTAAAAATGCTATCTAAAAGCACAGGTTTTTTGAACTTATCAAGAGCAGTGGCAGTTATATAGTGTGCCTCATAAAATAGATCTTTGTTCAGCTCAAGATATATTATAAGCTGTTAAAATAAATCTTTCTTACATATGTCAAGAGGCAAAAAAATATTGAAGGGGCATGGTTCTACCAAGCATGGGCTGCTATCCTTCCAAATGCTTCTCTGTGGCTTCTTTTTTTTATTGCTTCAATTTCCATTGTGCCTGAAATATAAACATGTTAATATGCATTTCAGTGCTGTCAATCTACAGAGAATGGGCTGCTAATGGAGCATTGCTCTTAGTAGCCCTAATTTAGTCACATAATGAAAACATCATAGACTAGTTGGTAATTTCTGATGAAGAAATGTCCAATGCTGGGATAGCTCAGGTATTGGATGTCAGAATTGAGGTGTACAGGCACAGCTGTTTGGAAAAGCTTGCATAGCACTTGCCCACAGTATGCCTGACTCTCGCTGGTGCTATCTGTTTCTCCTTTTTCTATGCATTCATCAAATGCACACAGAAAAATATGGTGAAAAAGGGAAAAATATGGATACATTGGCAACCTTATGCAGTGTATAAACCAAAGTATTCCAGCTAAAGTATATTCAAATATAATGGGCTAAATCCTGAAGTCCTTATTTGGTTTTCAGTGTCCTCATTCAGGCAAAACTCCCATTTGAATTCAGTGGATGTTATTCCTCAGTAAAACCAGTATAAATTAAGTCTCAGAATGTCCTCTCTCGTGCGTATGTAAGTGATCTCTCTCTTTCTCTGTGTGTGTGGAGGTGATCTCTCTCTCTCTCTCTCTCTCTCTCTCTCTCTCTCTCTATGGGTGGATTTCACTCAGCCCATGTGCCAATGTGGAAGACAGAGGGAATTATTATATCACTATGTATACAACCATTTTGTATCCTGTTGAATCCTGATACAGTTTGTGTCACCTAAAAAATTCAATTTATAAAGAAGCTTCCAGAGAGAACACAAACCAAGGGATCCACAAACTCTAAGCATTTTAACTGGTAAGGACACCACCAGTCCAGCCAAAACTTTGTCTGTCCCTCTAAATGTAAGGTCAAGATTACAAAATAATCACTTGAGGACAATGAGCTCTTCTTCCTCCTGGAGATTAGTGGTCCTTAAGGGAATGGAATATATGATGGATCCCTTGGACTTCAGGAGATGCAGTTTGGCATGTAAGACCACTCATTCTCACCCAGAAGATATCATTTTAGAGAGTGGTGGAATGAGATGTGCCAAGTCACCAACTGAAAACACCATGTAGGAGAAAGTTGGATTGGCCCTACCAGTCTGTTCTCTGAAGAAACTAGAGGCAGGGCCTTATTAGCCCAGAGGACGATGCAGCCTGGGCCTAGGGCAAAGTGATTGTGAAAATGCATTTTTTAAAGCAAAAATACTTGGGATATTCAAAAGCACTCGTTGGCTTAACTCTGCTTTCATTATAAGTTTTACAGTTGTCTTCAATGGACGAAAAGTTAAGGCAACATTCAGCACTTGTGCAAATTGCACCCACAAAAGAGTAATTGTAATTAACTTCATTCCTGATTTTTTTTTAATGAGTGGAGAGGAAGAGATAAGTATTAGTTGGACCTTGTTGAAGTTAAGGGTTAGGTGGATACTTTGGTGAGCAGAAGTGTAGGGCAGAACAGGAAATGCAGGCAAGAGAGGATAGGCACTTACAATAATGGATGTCAAAGTCAAGAAACAACTGATCAGAGTTCTTCTACAGGAGGTAATTAGTGTATGAAAGAGGTGAGTAATGGCAACAATTTTCTCAAGTATGTGTTTTATAAAACAGATTTGTGTTTAAAGGAAAAATACTAACACTACAAGGGAGGAAAGAACATATATGAAGATGCCTGATGGATTTTGGTTTTGTTCTATGAGGTGTTGTTTTTTCTTTTTAAAATTGTCTGGGTTTTTGTTTGTTTTTCATTCTGAAATTTTAGAGTAAGTAATAGACCCAGATTAGCATCTGAGCTGCTCTAAATAACCGGGAACCTTTGTCACTCAACATATCTAAAATTTAGTCCAGGCAATCATACCTCCAACAGAGAAGATTTAACTGTATATGTCTCTTAGTATTGTGATAGCACTCTTGTCATTTATTTAAAGAGGAGTGATGTAATGTGACTAGACTTTTGGAGCAAAACTGCTGATACTATTATCTACGTATAGCCTTTTTTAAAAATAAATGTGGAGGCATTCCAGTTCATGCTGTCAGTATAGACATAAGATGGGCAGTACCAGTTGACTGTTTTTGATAATGCAGTTTAATAGTTTGTTTGGAAGGCCCTCAGCAATTTGATTAGTGCTGTTTGATGCTGCAGTGTCACCAGCATGAAGTGGAACAGTTCTGCTTGTAAGTGTCTGGCAGGAGATCCGAGTTTCTGTGCATCACACAGGCATAAGCATCAAATAGCATGCTATTGTATGTTCCAGTTTAGATTTTTTTTATAGCTTAAGAAAATTAATAATGCATGAGCATCCAATAGGCTTCCATAAGACTCTGCCTTCAAAATAAAAATACAATTTGTAGTATTTTAAAAGTCTATTCTGCATATTTCCAGACGTGTTCTGTTTCTAGAGGTGATAAGAGCCCAAGATGTAATCCTGGCCCTATTGAAGACAGAATTCCACTTGATTTCTCTAGGGTCCCCATTTCACCTGTGCTTTGTAGGATGAAAGGTTGTAATGATACTGCTATGCTGGACATTTCATAAGGTGCTGCTGGTAGATGGCATAGATTTTGGGGGTAAAGGAAGTTCTTTCTCTCCTTCAGATTTTCTTCTGTTCAGGACATTAGGGATAGAGTTCAGGTGGCTGTGGATTTATGAGACTTCAGTGTCAGGTATACTGTTTATCATAAGTAAAGACCTCTGTTATTCCATGGTCAGATATTATTATTACACTTGTTGCTTCTGAAGAACAAGTTGATTGCATGCGTAAGCAGGATCTGAATGAGCTCTCCTAAGACATCTAGTGATGAGCTAGGGAGGAGGAGATCAGGAACTGACCTTGTTTGCATGGGCACACCCACCCTGCATAGATGCTCAGCATGATTGGACTGCTTTGCCCAAATGATCACTTTTGACTTGGATCACAAGTCTCTTTGTTATTGGGGCAGGGGTAATAAAGGGTTGTTATCCTTGTTGTATGAATCAAGGGCAGCAGAACTGTGCTTGGTGAATCCCTCAGTCAGGGTAATTGCACTCGCCAGACAGGGGACATGGGTGCCAAAGCCTGGTGAGTTGTAACCACTGAGAGCTGTGTTAAGTGGTGGGATCTGAAAGCAGAGCAGTGAGTGGCTGGCAGGGTGGCCAGCAGGTAGGGCAGCGAGCGGACGGCCAGGAAGCTGGCAGAAAGGAGCAGCCGGCAGAGATGAGCAGCAAGCAAGCGCCCGAACAGCAGAGCAAGCAAGGTGCCTTATTGCCCCCTCAGCCAGGATGGGAGGAGAAATCTACAGATGCACCTCTGAACTCGGGGTCTGCACTGACTAAGGACAACTGCTGTGAGTGGGGTGCAGAAAGGGGATGGCTCAGGTTAAAGGACTTTTGGTTGCTGGACTTAAGAACCTGAGGCAAAAGAACACTGCCCAACATACTCTGGGTCTTTTGCTCATGGTTTTATGTTTATCAATCCTGCTTGCAGCATTTTCCCAAATTAATATTGGGTTACTTCCCTCCTTTTATTACAAGGTTCTTTTCTACACTCAGACTCTGTGCTTGTGAGAGGGAAGTATTGCCTCTTAGAGGTGCCCATGGGGTGGTATGTAATTGTCCCAGGTTATTGAGTGGGGGCTTGAGCCAGTCTTGTGATGTATTGTTGAAAAGAAACCCCTAGATAATGAACCATGAACCTCTCCACATTTTCATCTTGCAATCACCATGCCGTGGCTGATCTGGGAGGCAGTGCCACAAACCTAACCCTAGGAGTGACTAACTTTCAGTTGAGAGCAAGGAAGAAGAAATGGTTCCTTCTCATGGATGACCACAGGGCTTTTTTCCTCTATAGAGTGAACCTAAAGACTGTGCCTTGGAAAGCATACAATAATAGATTCATAAATTTTAAGGCCAGCAGGACCCATTATGATGATCTAGTCCGATCTCCTTCTTAACACAGGCCATAGCATTTGACCTAGTGTGTCCTGCATCAAGCCCAAAAATGTGTTGCTGAGTGACAGCATGTATTTTAGAAAGATGTACAGGCTTGATTTAAAGACTTCAAGTAATGGAGAATCTACAATCCCTTTGTAAGTTGTAATGTTTAATTACCCTCACTGTTAAAAAGCCGCACCCTATTTCTGGGCTGAATTTGTCTAGCTTCCACTACCAGACATTGGATAATATTGAATGCAATAATGGTCCTCTGGGAAATTTGGGCTTCAAAATGGTCCTGCAAGGGGAGGATCACTCAGAGTAGAGATCATCTTCATATAAGGAGCTGTGTAGGTAGACTTCTTAAGCCTTCTTAGTAGAGACTGACTTAATTGCAACAGTGGGTAGGTGGAAATAAGACTCTGTGATAGAGTGAGGGTAGTAGTGCTAGGTTGATATTGTCCCATATAATCAAATTCAGATAAAATATTGCATTCATATTTATGGAAACAGATTCAGTCTATGTGGTTGCACCACCAAAGAAATGAGGGGAGATTGTTTTCTAGTGATTTAGAGCCCTCCATAAGTAATACACTTATTACCATCTGTGACATACCAGGGTACAGTCCACACTAATGTGTCATCCCTGCCCTCTAACCTGTTGTGCCCTTTACACTGCTTTGCTGCTGTAGCCTCCAGCCTGAACTGCTCACAAAAAGCCTCCAGTTATGTCTGTGTGTGCATCAGTCAGCCTGCCAGATCTTGGTTCTTACCAGTCTCGGTTATACTGAAGGGTGACCCCAGCACACTCCTGGTCTCAGATTCTCCCCCAGAAATGGGTATCCTGTACTGCCCAGAAGTCTCCTGGACAATACAAGTTTCATATGAAGTCCGTTATTTCTTTAACAGAAATAATATGCACACAAGATGCCATCTTAAATGTAGTTTCCCAAACACTTCAATTTAAACACACCAGATTAGATAAAACAATAAAAGAAGTCTATTAACTACACCAAGATAGATTATAAGAGAGTACAAGTAATGAGGCATAAGTCTTAAATGTCTACAAGAAAGATAAAGATAAAACATAACTGGTGACTAACTTAACAAACTACATTAAATTCAAAGCAAAGTTTTCTTACCATGTGCTTTCAGAAGTCTTACTGACCAAACTCCTTGGATCAAGATGCCTTCCCCCAGAATCCAACATGTTGTGTTAAAAGCCATGAGAGAGAGACAGTGGGGTGCCTTGGAGTGTTTGTCCGTTGTTTTTATTGTTTCAGTGCCACTCTGGAAAAACACTTCTAGCTGGGTACCAAGAGACAAAAAGTCTATGGGGAAAGATGTTCCCTGGTGCTTTTTTCTCACCTATTTGAGCTTCTTTTGTTTCTCTTCCTGCTTGATGACTCTGTTTACTGTTCAAATGCAAATTCCAGCAGAGCACATCTTGCTGTTTGAGAAAGACCTGTTTGCCAACCTCAGTTGGAACATGTGTTAATAACACCAAACAATGAAATGTTATAACTTCACATATGAGGTTGCCACATGTTTTATCAGGACAATACTAACCAGCAAATTGAGTTTTCAAATAATACTTTATAAGTCATGCTTTATACAAAGATTATTACAATAGTGTGTGGGGTGTGGACACAAGGATACATTCTGTCACGCCAGCATATTCTGGTCAGGGAGCTGGCTAGCACAAGCAGGAAGGGGAGAAATGGAGGATCAGAATAAAACAATGAGTGGAAAATGTGAGTAATATATTTACTGGGGAAAGAAGCTGAAAATTTATGTGATTGATAAGGTAGATAATTCCTAGCTTTTAGGTTTATTAGTATCAATACTAAGAAAATTATTTTTAATATTAAACATAGTAATTTTATTGCCCTTTTGGATTATTTTAAAAAATACAAACAGGAAACCAGAGGAGTTGGAATTTAGGAATCTTTAAATAAAACCTGTAGATCTAACCTGGAAGTATTCAGGCAGTAGTTATTCCTCTTCTTTGGCATGTTCCAGTGTAATAGTGAGCAGGAGTTAATAAAGTGATCACTTTGTCCATAAATTGTAATGTCAGTTTGTGGATTGATGTTCCAGTGGATAATTTCATGTCATGTAATTTGTCAAGATAAGTAACTGTAGAAGCAGTTTTGAGTTGATATGTAGATCTGCCAGGGTTTCATGGATTTAGATTACTTAAAAAATTAACCCCAAGCAAGATTAAAAATATCAGGGACAATACAGAGCAGAGTGTCTTACAAAAAGGCTGCCTTTATAGCTCATCAGTGTAAATTTCTTGTCAAAAATCTCCCTGAGCTAAGTAAAGGTTACTTATTCATATGAACACCTGACTTATAAAATCAATCAAGCCCTGATATCAAAGATGTCTGGGTTTTGCATCTATTCAGGTTGATGTTTCCATTAACTGAACTTCATATCCTAAAAAGGTATTTCATTTTTAAATCTGCTATGCATAACTCATTAACATCATAGCCCCTCACAGTAATTGCCTGAAACTGAGTAAAGAAAATCGAGAAAGATGAAGAGCTGAATTAGTACTTAATGAAAGGAAAAAAGTCAGACTATTTAATTGGCTGCCTGTCTGCCATGTAGCAGCTATTCCCTGCTTTATGGAAAATGTACATTAAAGTGTCTCTGTTTTCTAGGTGGTATTTGCTGTTTGTAGAGAAGCTTTTAAAGTGGGATGTCAAAGTGAAAAGCAATGTTAAACATTTGTTTTAAACTGCAGTGCGCAGTATGCTTTAAGTGTAAAGAAAATTATCCAAGAAATAAATATGTTGGCAATCATCTAATTACACAAGAATTTTTTTAAAGTTTTCAAATATTTCTAGAGACAGAACCTAATGCTTCTTCAGCTGATATACTTTATGTTACAGTAGCTCCAGGTAACTATTATTAACTATAGAGTTAACCTCCCAATTTTCTGAAGGTTTGAGATACCAAAAGACTTCTAGAGGTTTCCTGGAAGTAGAAGATCAATGCGTAGCTTACATTGCCTGACTGGCCTTCAGTTAATGAGGAGTTTCAATTAGTTCAAGGTTGGACTAATTAAGGTAATATTATATTTACCTTTGTTTTTACATTTTTTTGGATTTCACCCACAGTATGAGGGTGGGACCAGATCCTCAGCTGATGTAAGTCAGTGTAGCTTCACTTTGAAAGTAACAGAGCTTCAGAGATTTACACCAGGTGAGAATCTGATCTGGTGTATTCAGAGAGATCATTTGGGAAACAGATTAATAAAAGCTAAAAATATTTTAACATCACTGGGAAAAGTGAAGATGAGGAAAAGTTTTCTTCAGTATTACAAGCTATCATGATAAACGAGCCACTCCGCAGGCATGGCTAAGCAAGAGGGTGCCCATTAGGAGCCAGTGGAAAATGTACGTGAAAGGCTTTATGAAAAACATTAGGACATGTATGAGATACAGCTACATCAGGATCATAAAACTGGAGCCACTAAAATTACAAGACTGGATTCTTAGAAAATGTAGTGAAGTTGCCACTGAAAAATGACATGAAATAAATGGAGCAAACATGACATCCTGTAAAACAAAGAGGATGGGCTACCAATAATGTAAAGGTGATTGAAAACTTAAAAAATAAAAAAGGGAGGGCAGTCTTATATCTGGGGAGAGGGGGTTGGTTTTTGTCATATATAATAAAGGCCTGAAAGGTTTTTTAATACTTATAAGTTCAGGGCTTGTCTACGCAGGAAGACTCCATGATCACGGGAGATCTAGGCTGAGTTCCTCATCTTTGCTCCAACTCCTCTACAGCCACATAATGGGCCCAAGTGGCATGAAGGGGCCCTCCTTTTAGAGCCCCTTTATGCCACTTGGGTAAAGGCACTGTGGAAGGCAGACCACAAGCACTCTGGAGCAAAACAGGACCAGAAGGGTGCAAAGGTGACTTAAAACTACTATAGCATTCCTTCCCTGGGTAGAGACACATCTTAATATCTCATCATTCTTCACACTAACAAATCACACTAACAATGGTGATGTCACACTAACAAATTTTGGAGAATTCGAGTAATTCTGAGAGACTGGCGGACTGCCAAGATAGTTCCGATATATAAAAAGCATGACTCAAAGAGCTAGAGACAGGTTAGCCTGACCTCAGTCCTGGTAAAATAGTGGAATAGTTAATTTGATATCCACCAACAAAAAAACTTAGGCTAAAAATATAATTAATGCCGGTCAAAATATCCTATCTCTTTTTGTTTTAGAAGATTGCAAATGTAGTTGATAAAGTATACTTGGATTTCTCCAAGGCGTGTGATTTATGACATCTAGATTAAGAAATTTGCATAACATGGAACTAACAGGACACACATTAGATGGATTAAAAACTATGTTACTTATACATAGCTCTCAAAATGTACTTGGCAATAGGGAGATACCAACAGCTGTTTTGAGTGGAGCTGCAGGGGGAGTTCTGAGGGGGGCAGCCAGGGGGCAGGAAGTGGGAGGCATGGATGTTGGTCCAAAGATATTCAATATTTGTATCAAGTTAGATGATGATATAAAAATCTTTGCTGGCAGTTTGTAGCTAACACAAAGATTGGTGGGGTAGTAAATAATGAGGAGGACAGGATACAGATACAGACTAATCTGAATGAGCTGGTTAAATGGTCATAATCTAACAAAGGGCTTTTTTAAGATAGCTGAATGCAAGGTAGTACATGTTATATCTACAGGATGAGAGACTGCCTTGGAAAGCAGTGAATCAGAAAGGGATTTAGCGGTCACTGCAGATACCCACTTCAGCATAAACTCTCATTGCAATACTGTGGCTAAAGGGGCTAATGTGATTCTTGGATGATGCAGCGGCTGGAAAACCAACCTTATGATGTGGTGCTGAGGGAACTCAGTCTATTCTGCTTATTGAAGAGAAGGATGAGAGGTGACTTGATCACTGTGTATAGGTACTTACACATGGAAAAGATGCCAGAGGTCCTCAGAGAAAGCCAGGAAAGAACAAACTTGACATTTCTGATATTTCTAGGGTAGAAAAAGACAAGCAAAAACTGTTTATTTAAAAATCTGTTCAGAATTCTTTATAATCATAAAATGGGCACAAGCTCAATTTTTAAAAAAATCGTGTACAAGTCACCTTTAAAGCAGCTGCTATTAAAATCTTTGTAGAATAAGAGAATTTGAAATACTGCCAAACAGCTAAACAAAAAATATGAGGTTCCTGAACAAACGTGCATATGAGCAAACCCTATCCCAATTATTTTTCACAAAGGGAAAAAATAGGCCTGATTCTGATCTTACTTTATCAATGTATTTCCATTTATTTCAGTGGAATTACTTCTTATTTACACCAGTGTGAAATCCTTTATGTTGTGAATGGTATAAAAATATAATTATATTATTTTCAAGCCAGCTGGGTTTGCTACCTTTCTTATTTACTCAGACTGTAGTCTTGCTCTGGAAACTAATGTACTGATTTAATAAATGGTGTAGATTTGCCAAGGTCTGCTTAAAAACAAATATAATATAGACCATTGCATAGTCCAGGCAGGATAATATCTAAATATTTAAATGTATATTATGTAAAGTATTAATGAAGTCTGTATAGAAGAGAGCTGCTGTAGAAATAACAAAGTGAGCAAACATTCATGTGTGACCTGCAGTTGTAGTTTGGCTTAGGTACAGTGAATTAACAGTACTGGGTTTATTTTAAAATACTCAAAGTTAATTGTGAGCCAGAGAGACTCTGACAAATGCTATCTGATCACAAATGTGCCTTATTACATCCGAGTACTAGCAATCAGCTGTCCCACACCTGAAATGTTTAATGAGCTTCTCTTCTCCCTGAATCTTTTGCAAGCTCCCATTCAATTCTTCCAAAAGAGATTTCAGATGACCCTTGATAACTCTTCAGACTTTTTTTGGATTTCTCTGAAGTAAAGTTTGAGCTTTGGCCATCACTGTCACTGACCAGAGCTGTGAAAAGCTCCTGGAAAAATCAGCAACATAAACAGTTTTTTAAAAACTGGTGGTGAAACATGCCTTCACAACATAGCATTGAACCATGAGGCCTAGGTATTCTTCTGTTCTATTCTGTACCCATCACTGTGGTACCTGAGTGCCTTCCAATAGCAAAATAAGTATCATGACTAATATCTGTTGCATGTGGTTCTCTCATTCTTATTCTCTCCAGGGCAAATATTGCATGTGCATATTTTTTTCTTTAAAAATATATGTATGCTAACAATATACAATGTGCTGTCATAAGGGAAGGCAAAATCATTCAGGTTCACCTTGCACTTGAAATGGAATGTTGGCAAGGCTTTTTGTGGTTCCTTGATCCTGCAGTTCATTCCACAGTTCTGAATCAGCCCCTGAAAGTGCTCCATCTTCTGCATAGACATGTTTTACCCTTGTCACAGCCAGTTCCATTGCACACAAGAGCAGTCTTCATCCTGGAGCTTCAGGAAATCTTCTAGGCAATCTTGGACCCAGATAATTAAGTATCCTGAATATAACTGAGGTCTTGAAGTTGTCACCTTCTGTGAGGAGCCAGTGTAGTGAGCAAAGGATAGGTGTGCGTGTGGTAACCCATGCTGCTGTGTCTTGGAGTAGTTCCAGTTTTTAGAGCCTGTGGTTTCATGACTGAGTAGATTGCACTGCTGTAGTTCATTCAGGAGACAGATCAGGCCAGGTCATCCTCTGCCAAGATGAGATGCAGTTTCCTAGCCAGACAAAGATGGTAACATGTGATGCTTGTGGATGCTGGTATATGAAAGGTCAGTGACATCAAGGAATCCAGTACACTCCTAAACTATGTTCTGACTTGACTAGTTTGAGTATGCACCTTCAACCAGTAAAGATTACACCATGGCTGAGACCTCATCAAGAGTTTTTCCTCTGCCAACCAGCATAACCTCCATCTTACTCAGGGTTAGCTTTAACAGGATGTTCTTCAGCTATAAACTGATCTCAGACGAGCATTGGGCTAGTTTGGTGAGGTAGGCTGGTGAAAGATAAATAGTGCTGTTTGTCTTCTGCAAATTTTTGGCAATTCAATCAATGATGTCTGACCAGCTCTCTGAGGTTGCATGTAAACATTAAATATACTAGAAAGAATTGATCATTGTATGATTCCAACAGTGAGAAGTAAGGTGAGGAAGTCACATTTCCCCCATCACTAATCATTGTGTGAGTCCCTCCAGGAAAGACTCAAGACATTCTACTTCATCTGATGGACTCCTGACACCTTCCTCAGACAGCACAGCAATATTTTTTTTATCAACTATGTTGAATGCTGTAGGGAGGTTCAAGAATGCAAGGATGGATGTCTGTCCTCTGTCCATCAGCACCACTCATGCTGTTTCTGTTCCATGTCCTGGCCAGCCTCCAGATTGTCCAGAGCCTAGAAAATTGGTTTTGGCTAGTTGAACACGAAGGAGGCTTTTTGATAGTGTCCCAGTGAGCTTGCTCAGAAATGGAAGGCTTGATATTGAGTGTCAGTTAGCTAGGTCTGGTACACCCAGGATGGGTTTTGTCAGTGTTGGTCTCACTATGTGTTTTTGAAGGAGCAAGGAAAAATTACTTCCCTGAAGGAGGCATTTCTTGTCCTGTGGATCTTTTGGGACCCAAGACGAGAGAAATTACATAAAAATTCCTTAGATTATATATTCTTCCTTCCTGGACCGTATTTGTTTTTCTGAAATTCCCAATTCTCTTGTTGCCCCACATGTCTTCTCAGCCAGTGATCTGCCAAGATGGAGTTGTAGCATGACTCATAGCAGCCATTGAAACCAATTATGCCAATTTTTCAAAGGCAGATCCTTAAATTATACCCAGACAATGAATACTTTTGTCTGTAAATATCCATTTTCAGTTCAGTGAGTAAATCTGTGTCTAAAAATTTTGAGGATGCAACTTTGAGGATGGTTGCTCTGAAAATATATCCCTTTAATTTTTGTTAAGACACAATAGATTTCTTCATGGAGACTAAGAAAAGCCCAAATTGAGTGTAACTGAACAAACTAAGCAGTTTTTTGAAGTAGATAAAATATTGCCAAATTTTTAAAAAATGTGGTTCTGTGATTCCTTGAATCCATATGAATCTCCATTAATACTAAATAAAGTTGTGGACCACAAATTTAAGTTGTGGCTACTGTTTAGAAGGTCGCTGGGTTGGAAACCAGAGTAGTGGATGGGACTGGATTCCCCCACTGGCAAAGTGGCCTAATTTCCCAGAAGAGGACAAGGCTCGTTTGGAAGCCTGAGCAAAAGGCTAGATTTAAAGGGCCATGAGATGGAGCTGAAGACCCTAATGAGGGCAGACAGTTTGAACTCTTTGCTACCCTGGAAGGGGTTCATTTTTACCTGTGTGACTTGGCTGAAAGGCTGAGCCACTGAAGACCTGCCTAGTGAGTTTGGCAACCTAAAGGGGGTACCAAGAGTGGGGGAAATAATTGCAGTGCCAGACCTAGCTGTGAGGAGGTACCTAGGAGGTAAGTGCCCCATTGCACTACCTCAAAGAGCTAACAGTTGAAGTGTAAGGCGAGACCACAGGCTGATACAGCAGGCTAAGCTAAGACTAGGTAATGATGAGACAACGTGGTCAACAATGGTCACAGCACACCAGCTGCCTAACCACCGAATTTTTTGTAGGCCTCACATCAGAAGGAGAGGCTTGAAGGGGACAAAAAGTCTATCCTTAGGCCTGGTGGATATTTTTGTGACCTTCTCCCATTCATAAGGGCAGAGTGGAAGGAAGCAGTGTCCCAGAGAGGGTCATTGCAGATGAGTATCAATTAGAACAGGCTGTGGGTCTGCTTTATCTTACATCAGGGACTTCTCTGTTCCCTAGCCACCTGCAGATCCTGCAACAGCCTTTGCCCAACACTTCCTGGCTTCTATGTTGAGCTCAGCTCATTTGGCACTGAGAATTGGGGCGGTGGTTTTCAGTTTTGCCCATTTTAAGTTGACAGCAAGATATTAAGGAGGCAATGTCAGACAGGCTGAAATATTGGCTTGAAAGGCCCCAGACCAGTCAAGATGTGAAAAGCTGTCATACAAATCAGCATAAAGATGTTAACTGAAGCCATGTACGAGCTCTGTGTCAAGACGCTTCTTTCTACTGTGTCCTGACCTTGATAAAGCAGAGTCAGGAGATTAAAATAGCTTTCCTTTCCGTGTGTAATCTTTGTTGTTCTCTTTGTAATAATGCCATATGTATATGTGGTGAGATACCAGGACATCTTAGGTTGAAGCATGAAAGGTTTTATGAAGAACTGGCTCCTTAACTCAGTCTGATTACCAAACTGAGATTCATTACTCTGAGTGATCCTGAAGGAAGGACTACTTCAAATACTGAATCATGAAGCTTGCAGGCATTCTGTGTTTCCATTGGCATTCATAAAATACTAATATCTTGTTATGCATTTGGCTTTCACAGTCCAAGTATTCATTCAATGTATTATTCATTCACGTGGGGATGAATCCAGTCCAGAATAGCAGACCGTTGGCAGCAGACAGGTGCAGTTTTACTGTACTCGATGAGGCTGAAAGCAGAGAATCATGTATGGAAATGTGAAGGGAGTGAGAAAGGGCAAAGCTCAGTCTTGGGATGGGACTAGAAGACAGGATCGACCACTGTGTGAATCCCACCATCCTTCCTCCATGAAGGAAGCCACATTAGGATTATTTACTGTCACACATGGGCCCAGGTACAGAGGCTGGACATGGGTATTAACTTTTTCCCATATTGAAGAAATAAGGAAAAGTTCTCTTCATTACTATACATCTAGATATCTCTTCCTGGTGGGTGAAATTCATATCCTCCATGAAAAGCCCAGGTAACTGGGCTTAGAGTGGGGTCATTTGCATGTGATTGGAAGATGGATTCCTCCTCCTTCCTTGCCCCAACTTTGAGGAAGGGCACAGGGCATTGCAGTGCTGCAGCTACTACTACAACTCACGCTTAGGGTGACCATATGTCCCTTTTGGCCATTTAAGCCCTGTGCTGGCCATCCTGACTTTTTTGGCAAAAGTGAGCATTTGTCCTGTTTGCTTTTACCAACTTGATCAGTTGGCAAGAGCAAACGGGACAAATGCCCACTTTTTAAAAAGTGGGGTGCAGAGGAATGTACAGGGGAGGTGAGCAGTGTGGACCAACCATATGTGGGGGAGTGGGAGGCTCGGGCAAGCAGCTTGGGCCAGCCCAGCGGGAGAGAAAAGCTCAGGCTAGCCCCACATGGTGTCCCATTTTCCCTTTGAAAAATATGGTCACCCTACCCATGCTGTAAAAAATTTCTATATATTCATTCCACTTTCTACAAATGGCATTCTCCAGTCATTGACTCATAGACATTAAGGCTAGAAGGGCCCATTATGATCATCTAGTCTGACCTCCTGCACATTGCAGGCCACAAAACCTCACTCCACCCACTTGTGTAGTATGGCTGCAGGACTGGGGCAATGGTATCCGTATGAAGAGAAAAAAGATCCCAGGTTTCCTCTTGAATTATAGTAAAAGTAGTTGTTGCTTATTGTTAAGGTTGAAAAATAGATATCATAACTTTTTTCTTCAGATGGTCATAATTTTCTAAACAATAGTGTTGGGGTTTTGGTTTTTGGTCTCAGCCCAAAGTTGAAATTTTTAGAAAAAAATTAAGGAAATTTCTTTCATCTGTTTAAGCTTAGTAATCATCAATAGACACATCTCCTGTTTATAAAAATGTCTCAGTTATACCTTTTGGTCATGGCTATACCAAAAATAACTGAAGTTTGAAATTTGCCATGCAGACAGTCCTTAATGAGGAGTAGTGATATTGCTAGTTTTTGTTTTGTTTGGGAGGGGAGGGGAGAGGAAGGGAGAGAAACTTAGAAATAAAAAAAGATAAGCAATTGCAAAAGTCTCTTCTGAACATGTTCACTAGTTAAGATTTAAAACAGAGCATAATGAAGGCTCTCTGCTCCTCCTCTAGTGATATAACCAGAGAAACATGCTCCCAGCCTTATAAGCACCATTGATTTTTGCTAGGACATCTTTCATGAGGGAGAATGGAAATGTCTCATTACCCTCAGCAGAATCTTACAAAAACACTCATTTCAGTCAAAAGATTACTGCAATGCAAAAAGAGTGAGCGAGCAGATTTTATGATGTAAGTACATCTCAACTTTTTTGCTTTATTCTGCAATATATATTGAATTCCAAACAAGCATAAAAACAAACAAAAAAAACTTTCTACCTTTGTCCACTGTGAACACACACTATGACGATGTAAATTGATGTATTGCAGGTATCAAGTTTTGAGGAATGTTCTCTCCAACCAAACCATAGCAACATATGCACCGCTGTGGCTTCACTGTAGGGTGTTATCTAAACCGAAGGGAACAGTTCTCCCACTGATGTAGGTAATCCACCTTCTTAAGAGGCAGTAGCCAGGTTGGCAGAAGAATTCTTTTGTCAGCCTAGGGCGGTCTACATCGGGGATTAGTATGGCTTAACTACATTGCTCAGGGGTGCGACTTTTTCACAGCCTTGAGTGATGTAGCTGGGTCAACCTGACTTTTTTAGTGCAGACTAGCCCTTAGTTTCTCTTTGTGTCTGCTTTCTCTATCTGTCTGGAGATTGTGAACACAGGACTGCTGGAGTTCTGAAAATGTTGTGCTACAACTGTGAGTTACAAGCTGCCATATTTTATCCCTGTTTACCTGCTTGAAAATACAAGATACAGCATGCAGTGAATATGGTGGTTTACTTGATGCAGACATAGCAGTGAAATGAGGACAGACATATATACATTAAGAAGCAGGCTGCAACTTTTATTAAACTTTAACACAGGGGAGAGGTGATACCTACCCATTGCCAGTGCACTCCTGTTCCAGGCATTTAATTGGTTCCAGTGGAGGGTTACCATATAATCCATAACTTGGAGTAGGCTCTCCTCAGCCTACCCTCCCAGGACTCAGATCACTCTGAGTCTTAGAACCCTTCCCCCCCAAAACATGAGGGCCACAGGGTCTTTCCCTATCCCATTAGCTTAAGGTCTATCACCACATCCCAGTCCTTTACCTCTGGGAACTGTTCATTTTATTCTTTTAACCACACTGGAAACAGGCCACAAGTTGTGACAAATTAACAACTCAACCCAAGTACCACAGTTTCATTTCATTTTCATTTAAAGACCAGGGAGCTGTGAGAAAGGCGAAAAGCTCCCTGGTCTTCTGCCCATTAGCCCACTGGAGAAAAATTGTCTCCTGATCTCCAGCTGGGCAATCAGCTAAACCTACAGCATCAGTCAGGCCAGACTCCCATTCCTAGTTCAGGGTGGGTAGATGGGACTGCTGGAAAGCAGCCACACATGGCCGCCTCTCCAGGTCACATCTTGTGAGCTGATGAAAGCAGTAACCTCTTGCTCAGCTGGCCAATGGGTGCCAGAGATTCCCCAGGTAGGAGGAGCTGCCTGGTGGCTCTCATTGAGTGTTTCTCGCCTCACTGCTTGGATTGTCCTCCTTGACCACCAGCCCATCAATTTCCCCCTATCCATTGAGGCAGGTGGGTGGCATTTCTGTCCCCATATGGAACTTGCACCTGAGTACACCATGAATCAAGTTCCTAACATATTTGGCCCCTGGAGTCCAAAGTTTCCTCACTGAGCTTTGAAGGAGATTGTAGTGACAGAAAATGGAACTATAATTTGATCTTGAACATTTTCTGCCAATTGACTTGCAGCTCTTCTGTTACAGGAGTGCAACAAGCCTTTGTTGTTGAAGCCCCACTTTCAAAAGGAGAAAATGCATTTCTCAGTTGTGCTTATGTTTGAATACAAGGTTGCTCTTTCACAGCAGATATGGAGTACAGTTGAGCAAAGTCAGTGTAACGTACAGTGAAGTTGAACATTTTCAATGACTTCAGTTTGTTTAATACAAGCATACAACAATTTATAATGTACTGAAGATAAGCCACATTTCATTATCTCATAAATTATAACTTTCAGAAGATGTATAGAAATGATGGGCATTTGATTATGGATGTACATATTTTTCTTTGCCCAAGCAAATATTTTTGAAAGCAAAATAGAAACTGGAAGAAGAGATTCAGCTTACCTCTTCTCTCTGTATTTTTTGGGCTGTATAAGGCAGAAATCGTTGTCCCAAATAAATAAACTGAGTTTACTGCTCTATGTTTCTATTTCTTCTAATTGTGTTGTTTATGCAGGTTTTTCAGTCAAATTTTGGGGAACATAGGCAGAACATGTGGCTACATCTGCCTGTATTCAGACAACAATCGTTCCTTTGAAACAATACCATACAGACCTTCCTATTTCATTATGGGTCCATTTGAACAATGACATTTCGGGTTTTTTAATTTTCATGAAGCTAAAGCTTGCCCATCCTTGCAGCTGTCAAACACATGACCAATTCTCTTCCACTGTTTGTGTTGGGTATGGATGGGTTTTGGGAAGCCATACAGGGAGGAAGGGCAGTTCTACACAGTTTATGCATTAAGGAGCACTGCTTCAAGAGGCTGCTGCTTCTATGTGCCAGCATAGCAAGAATCTGGGGGTAAGGTATAATAGGGTCCAGTAGGGGTGAGAATATAATTAAGGGATTTGTGGGTCCACTACCATTCTTTTTGGAATGGAGGAGTAACAGCGATTTGAGCAACTGCAGCCTCAAAACTTCAGTAGAAGATATACGGCATTTCCCTAGTTCATGGGCATACACATATCACAAAGTAATCACTCCATATCAGATTTCTCCATTCTTGTCCTCTAAAGGAAACCTGCCCAACACCTTCAAAAGGCAAGCCTGGGAACTTAAATTAATAACTCTTCTAGACACAAAAAATCATGGGCTCAACAGAGATATTGTTTATGGCTTATTACAACAATCTGTAACCTACTAACACTTATCTGTCCTATGGCTGCAGAAGTGTTAATTGCCCACTTCATTTTTAACTGGACTTTTGCAACATGTGTTAACTCTTTTATGCTTAACTCTCCATCCCACCTTGTATTTAGTTGTATAACTCGATTTCCTTTTCCAGAACTGAAGAAGAGCTCTGTGAGGCTCAAAATCTTGTCTCTTTCAGTTCATCCAATAGAAGATATTACCTCTCTTATATATGTGTATGAGATTTAATGAGGGGAACGCACATGCTTCAGTTTTTTCCTAGGCTTCACATAGGCCGTGTCTGTACTAGAGAGCTTACAGTAGCACAGCTCTATGGATGCAGCTGTCCCACTGTAAGATCTCTCAGGCAGCTGTTCTATGCTGTGGGAGAAAGCTCTCATGGACGTAATTAAACAACCCCCAAAGAGTGGCGGTAGCTATGTTGTTGTCCACCGGCACTTCAATCAGTGTAACGTATGTCACTCAGAGGAGCTTTTTCACATCCCTAAGTGGCATAAATTATACTGACAAAAGTGCTAGTGTAGACATAGCCATAGAAAAAGGGTAGGAAAGCTGGGCTAATGTAAATAACTCCAATTACTACCCATTAGAAAGGTTTGCCTTTTTTCACATAAAAGAAAAACATGTCAGTAGGCCAGTTTGTAAAGTGCTGTGGTGAGCTAAGTTTTTTATGTTCATTCTACAGGTCCTGGGTGTAATGTAGTATAAGGCACACTAGATGGTGGTCTTGCCACATCAGTGTCCAGCTAAGGAAAATATTTTCCTAATATGTTGTGAAAAATCCCATTTTGAAAATAGCACTTCATTTTGTTCATGGAAGAAGTATGACAAACATAATGTTACTGAAAATCTTCACTATGGGCTGGAAGAAGAATGCATGCCAGTTTTGTAATTACAAATCTGTAGTAAGGTTGCCAACACTCCAGGATTGTCCTGGAGTCTCCAGGAATTAAAGATTATTTTTTAATTAAAGATTATATCATGACATGAAACCTCCAGGAATACAAAATTGGCAACCTTAATCTGCAGGCAGTTGGTTTTTATGAACCTCATGAATCTTACTTAAATGGTAATCATTGCATCAATTTGTTCTTCTGTTTTCCTGTTTTTCTAATAAAGGGTTTTAGGTGTGAGAGGGCGTTAATGGCTTCATAGTTGAAATACATGACTTACATTTTTCAGATGGAACATTTGCATTTGTATTATATTGATCAACTCTTGTTTCACATCTTGCTTTTCCTTACTGGTTTGTTTACACTGCACTTTCGTTGCCATGATAAGATCATGCAGGGATGCTGCATGTTATTAAAAATTTAAAACCAGGTGTGAGCAGGGATAATGCCTAGTTAAGACCACTGTTGCATAATCCTTGCTTCATACATGCTGCTTGCACTTTTACAAATATTAATATTTCTGAAAAGAGTGTGTGTACGCGATGTGCCCCTTGAAAAAAAAAACTTCCTGGTAATTAAAGGCTAGTGAGTCTAACTTCAGGACCAGACAAATTGGTTGTTTGAAAATATAGTAAAGAACAGGATTATCAGGAACATAGAATAACACTATTTGTTGCAGAAGTCCACAGCTTATATAAAGGGAAATCATGTCTCACAAATCTCTTAGAATTCTTTGAGGGGGTTAACAAACCCATGTGAACAAGAATGATCCAGTGGAGACAGTGTTCTTGGACTTTCAAAAGCCTTTGACAAGATTTCTCACCAAAGACTTTTAAGCAAACTAAGAAGTGATGGGATAAGAGGGAAGGTCCTCTTATGGTCATAACTGGTTTAAAAAACAAAAAAAATAAAAAAGGGTAGAAATAGCTGGTCGATTTTCAGAATGGAGAGAGGCAAAATTGGCATCTCCATGGATCTGTGTGGGACCAGTGCTATTCAACATATTCATAAATGATCTGGAAAAGGAGTAAACAGGGAGGTGGTAAAGTCTGCAGATGATACAAAATTGCTCAAGATAATTAAATCCAAAGCAGACTGTGAAGAATTACAAAAGGATCTCACAAAATTGAATTCATGATTTGTTCAAACAATTGAGACATTTGTGTCTGGGGTCTAAATCGGAAACTTGCCTAACAATTCCTTGTCACATGACAACTTCTTGCATCCTGTTTTCAAGAGAAATCTGTAACAAACTAGGTTGCAACACATACACTCTAAACTGGAACTTTTAATGTACCTCGAAAACCAAGGTGTCAGGTCATTGGTCCCTGATGAACTATCCTTTGGGGTGGATTAGAGGAATCAGTGATCCTTATAAAAGATGCCATCTTTCAGAGCAAGGAGGGGAGTGCTCCCTTGCACCAATAAGATACCTTAAGCTGTATCCTGCTCCATTCTTTGGGCCAGACACCAAGAGAAGGAGAAGTGAAGAACAGTAACACTGACTAAGCAGAGCTTGAGGTGTAACCAAGAAAGAGATAAAGATCAGAGCCCCACATATAAAAGCAGAGATCATGTCATATCATCGATAGAGATACCAAGAAATATCAACTTAAGTCCATCTGAGTTAGAGACTTTAATGAGACGAAGATATGAAGATCCTTCTGTAGAGCAATTTCAGGGATGCTCAAACCACTCCAACTCACTAAAGTGTGTGTGTCTCTTTGTGTGTTACTGGTTGTTTCCGCAGGTAGACTGTACACTCTGTCAGAATGTTGTTGAAACAGTAAGGGATCCTGGCGTTAAACTAGTGTTGTTCTAAAGCTGTATAACTCTGGAGTTTTAGAAATCATTTTGTGTTTGTGCCAGACTGTCAAACTACAGGCATTTTGTAAAGTGAGGAGGAAAATATATTTGACAAATCAAGCTTAATACAATCTTTGTGAACAGCAAAGCTTAATGGGAGAAAGATAGCCAAAAAGAAGTTACCAGGAAATTGTACTGCGAGTTGTCTTCCTGAAAATCAAGATGAAGTAACAGCTGTTGCTTTCAGCAGACTTTGAGTTAAATTAATCAAGTCAATAAAGGAAAAGGGATTCTCCCATCAATCTTTCCATAAAACCTTAGGAAGGATTATTTTTCTTAACTTATTCAATATGATTTAATGTCCAGTTATAGTAATTGGCAATCCAGATAAAGTGAACCACTGACTTATTGATTTATTCCAACTTTAATATTAATTCCATCATTGTAATGTACTCTTGTAAATTAAGTCAAGAGAAAGTTCACCTAGCTAACGGTATATTTCACTTAAACCTATGTTTGTTTTATAACTGCTTGCTTAATCTTTTAATAAATTTATAAAGCACACACTGAACTGGTTTATTTCCCAAATCTTCAGTGGAAACAAAGTAAATTATGTAGGAGAAAAAAGGTATATTCCTTAACAGTCATTTCTGAGCCCATTCTATATTTCAGGACCTTAAAATATATTATTCCTACAGCTCGTACGTGTGAGGTCAGACCAATGTGAGAACTGCAAACATGTGGGACAGATGATTGTCCAGACCATTGCTGACTGTTGTATCCTTGCATTGTAGCTGTTCATGTTTTTCACATAAGGGGTTAAGTGCTTGGCTTCAAAGTGGATAACAGTGATAGGAAAAATGTGCCGTCACCTTGCTCTGTCATGGGCGGTTGCTTCCTAGTTGCTGGGGTCAATCTGACATGCTTTCAAGCTTGACTTCAGTATATCTTCATACTGTTTTTACCGGCCACCACAAGAGTGGGTGCCTTGCATTAGTTGACCATAAAATACAGTCTTGGGTATTCTCAAGTTGGCCATATGAAAGATGCCGAAACCATTACAGCTGAACTTTTATGACCACCTGTTAAATGCCAGATATCTGACAATGATGAAGAATTTTGATATTGAGAACATTGTCCCACCATTTGACCCTGCAAACAGACCAAAAACAGTGCATAAGGAACTGATCAAGTTTGCTGCTGTGACAGCAATATTGTCCATGTCTGACAACCATATAGAAGCATTGTGAGCACAACTGCCAAATAGATATTTAGCTTAGTGCTTAGTCTGATACCCCTGCCATTCCACAAGCAGCGTGAGAGCATTCCAAATGCAGAGCTGGCCTTGGCTATGTGATGGATAATTTGATCATCAATTGTGGCGTTATATCACAGCATTCTCCCTAGGTAGAAAAAATTCTCTCCAGGCTTAAGAGGAACATTGTTGATTTTAATAATTGGGTAGACAGGTGCGGGACAGCACAGGTTGGTACAGAGCTTCCATTTTTTTTTAGGCTGATTGTGAAATCAAAATGATTTGACTGCACAGTCAAAGTGATCAGTTATACACTGAATGTCATCAATTGAGTGAGGAACCAGTGCAATCATCAGCAAAAAAAAAAAAAAAAGCTCCTTCCTGAGTAAATCTGTCACTTTCATGCCAGCACTGAAGAGTTGCAGATTGAACAACTTCACATCGGTGCAGAACTGGATAAATGCTACTCTGTCAATGCAATGAAATGCATCCATAAGCATATGGAAAATGCAAAAAAGGATGGAAAAAAGTGTTGGGTGCCACCGGAGACAGGAAAGAGGTCTGATATCTCACCATTTTCCACCACTGTGGCCATCATCCCGTCATTGAAGGACTGAATAATAGACCTAACTTTTCAGGGCATCCAAAGATGAACAAAAGTTTTCAGAATCCCTCATGATTTATGGAGTCAAAAGCTTAAACTTATTTGATAAAGACCACAGTTTGCTCCTGGAACCTTTCCTGAAGCTGGCAGGCTTTGATGGTCATGTCTAGAGTGCCCCATCTAGACCAAAAATCCACAGAGACTCAGGGAGGATGGTTTCCACAAGGCAGGTGTTAAGTTCTTTATGACCAGTGAAATAATTTCCCCAGCAACAGAAATAGTGAAATGTTGTGGTGATTATCACAGTTTGCCCTCTCACCCTGATGTTTACAGAGGTGGACAATATTGGCATCACTGAAATTCTGTGGCACTGTCTCTTGCTCCCAAATAATGTGGAAGAGTCATTTGAGGTGCCTTGCAATGTAGTACCCACCCTGCTTATAGCTCTTTGGAGTTGGAATGCCATCTGGTCCAGAAGTTTTCCCTTGTGACATCTGCTTGCTTGCTCATCTCATATAATGAGCATTAGTGCAAGTTCTTCTTTTAATGGGTTTTGTGGAAAAGCATTAATTACTTCCTCAGAAATGTCAGAAGGGTGGTTGAGAAGAGAACTGGAACATTCCATCCATTGGTCAAGTATTTCTTTTTTCAGTCAGTTACATTATAAATGGAAGATAGGTCAATACATTTTCCAATACATACATGGATTACATTTAGCCATCTACTGAAAGGAGTTAATTAGAGCTAAATATCTGTAATGTTTTTTTCAGTTAAAATGTTTATTTTGAGGCCATGGAGAGTTCATGCAGAGGAAGCAAATCTTTAAATTTTCCACAAAAAAGTTGAAGTTAATTTAAAATCCGTAATAAATATTTGCAGAAACATCTTTGCTATTTTTGAGCAGTTCTAACTGTTAAATATATATAGTTTGTGGCCGGGTTGGTTCACAGTATGCGTTAACGTATAGGATATGTCCACACTGCATACTCCTTATGGAGGTCCACTGGAGGGCCATAGAGTATGTGTACTCTACATGGCTGTCTAGCATGCATATAATTAGCAATGTAGATGTTGAGGTCCTGCTTAGACTAGTAGAGAAAAGTCATGCCTGAAGCTTTACGGTACATACCCTAATCCCTGCATAGCTTTCTACATGCCCACGCTGTGCCTCCCATGTCTACACTACACTTTTCAGCAGTGTAGTGTCCCATTACCTTCCTAGTGCTGGAGACTTTCCCTGCTTCAGTGAAGACTCAAGTAGTGGGGAAAGTCTCCAGCTGCAGGGAACTGCTGGAGCCTTTCTCTGCTGCTTCGCCCTGCCAAAGCATTTCACTGATGCATGTAGCTACACATTGCAGTGTGGACTCAGTCTGCTTTTCACTGCAATGTACCTACACATACCCTACACACTGCTGCCAGTGGTGTGCAGTGTAGCCATAGTTTGGCTATATTGATACTGGCCTTTATGCATGTTGTTGTTGTTGTTGTTGTTTTGTTTTTGTTTTAAAATAATAAAGTTCCCCTTAAAGTCACATTAGAAAAATAAGTAATACTTTGGATGGGCTTCTGGGGAAACTGATGACCTGGGAAATTGGCTGATTTTGCTTATCTGTAGCCTGATCTTGTAAACTACTGAGCAATCTGCCCCTAATCTAGCAAAACACTTAAGCTAGTTCTGAAATTTAAACATGAGTAGTCCCATTGACCTGGGAATAGTCTCACCATGGTTAAAATTAATCGTGTGTTTAAGTACTGACTGGGTGTGGGCAGATTGCTCACTCAGCAACTTGGAGGATCAAGTCTTATGTTTTCATCCTCTGACTTGCTTCCTTCCTTCTGGCTGGCCAAAATTCTAATTTGAGGTCATGCATGTAATTTACTGAAAAATGCAGCTTCTGTGGTGGATCCTCTGTCACTGCTGGAAGTAGAACCTGAGTATGGACATCCCTGGCCAGTTATATCCCTACCTGATGTGGCTGGGCAGCGAGGGTGTCTGTCTATGTTACATAAATGTGTGTGGCCACTGCAATATCATGACATTCTGAATATGCAAAATTGTGAATCTGTGATACTTTTGAGCCATTCCAGAAGGGAATTCCACAAGCCAATCAGCAGGGGGGAAAAATGATCGTGAAATTACAAGGCCTCAAGATTTTGTTTCTTGTGAAAACTACCCAAAATCAGCTGGCTAAATATTCTTAATGTGAGATTTGATCAGTTTTCAACCAGTTCTAGTATTACTCAATGCATGCAATGTTTCCACTTTTTCAAATAATTTAATGTTGATTTTTCAATAAATCTTGGAGCCTGGGGGAAGTTCCAGAAGTCTGAAAGAAAGCTAATGTTGTGCCAATTTTTAAAAAGGGTAAACGGGATGACCCAGGTAATTATAGCCTGATATCAATGTCAGACAAAATTAAGGAGCAGCTGATATAGTACTCAGTAATAAAGAACTAACGGAGGGTAATGTAATTAATGCAAATCGACATGGTTTTAAGGAAAATAAGTCCCATCAAACTAACTTAATATCTTTTGAAGAGATTACAAGTTTGGTTAATAAAGGTAATAGTGTTGATGTAATTGACTTCTGTAAGGCCTTTGACTTGGAACCACTTGACATTTAAATATAAAATTAACATGGCTCATATTACATGGATTAAAAACTGACTCACTGATAGGTCTCAATTTGATTGTAAACAGGGAATACTCGTTGGACAGGTGTGCTTCCAGTGGGGCCCTGCACGGATTTTTTCTAGGCCCTGTGCTATTTAATATCTTTATCACTGACCTGGAAGACAACATAAAATCATCACTGATAATTTTTACAGATGATACAAACATGGTGGTAAATAATGAAGAGAAGAGGACACTGATTCAGAGCAATCTGGATTGCTGGGTAAACTGGGCATAAGCAAACAATATGTGTTTCAACATGGCTAAATGTAAATGCATGCATCAAGCAACAAAGAATGTAAGCCATAATTACAGGATGGGGCACTCTGTATTGGGAAGCAGTGACTCTGAAAAAGATTTGTGAGTCATGGTGGATAATCAACTGATCAGAGCTCCCAGTGTGAGGCTATGGCTCAGAGCTAATGGGATCCTGGGATACATAAATAGGGGAATCTTGAGTGGGAGTAGAGAGGTTATTTTACCTCTGTGTTTGGCACTGGGATGACTGCCGCTGGAATACTGTATCCAGTTCTGCAGCCCATGATTTGAGAAGGATGATGATAAATTGGAGACAGTTCAGAGAAGAGCCACCAGAATTATTAAAGGATTAGAAAACATGCCTGATAGTGATAGACTCAAGGAGCTCAACCCATTTAGCATAACAAAGAGAAAGGTAAGTATCTACATTTGGTAAACAAATAATGGGCTCTTCAGTCTACTAGAGAAAGGTGTATTACGTGATTCAATGGCTGGACGTTGAAGCTAGACAAACTGAGACTGCAAATAAGGCATAACTTTGTAACAGTGAGGGTAGTTAACCATTGGAACAATTTTTAGCAAGGGTCATGGTGGATTCTCCATCACTGACAATTTTTAAATCAAGATTGGATGCTTTTCTCTGGGAATTATTTTTGGGGAAGTTCTATGACCTGTGTTATACAGGTGGTCAAACTAGATTATCACAATGGTCCTTTCTGGGTTTATAGTATATAAATCTATGAAAAACTGTTTTCTCGTCACTGTGATGGTTCCCAGAGGAATGGAGGGTTGTGAAGCACTTTGTTACCCCCTGCCATTAGTGTGAGTGTCTGTGCTGGCTGTGTTTCAGCTTCCTGATTCCATCAGTCTCTGGCAACACAAGAACTATCTTTCAGGCCTCCACAGACCTCACTTTCTTTGTACAGGTTAGCAAACCTTTGTACAGGTACACACCAAACCTGAATCCTTCAAGTATCTCTCTGGAGTGCTCAGCCCCTGATCCACTGAACACTCACAGAACTCTCTGATCTTTTGTACCCAAAGGAATAACTAACCGCACCCCTCCACACACACCAGTTTACAAGAATCAACTCAGGATCACCACTCCACTGAACACACGGCACATAGGTATATTTATAGTGAAAATGGGAATGTTTATTATCAAAGAACAGAGATTCAAGTGACAATAAGTAAGAATATTGGAAACAAATTGTAACATATAAAACTGAATAACACTTTTTCTAAAGCCTAATCTTAAAACACAAAATATTCCCATTTCTTACAAGATACCTTACCTTACTCCAAGTCCTTTTCCCAGCAGTTTCAGATAGGATGCCTGAGATCCCCCTTTCATTAGATCAAGCCTCCTGGTAGCTTGTCTTCACAGACTGAAGGATACCAGAGCAATTCTCTGCATTCCCAAGTATAGCAGAACAGACATTTGATCATCGCCTGAAAAGAGGATTACTTCCTACCTCTGTTTCCCTCTTTTTGTTAAGTTCCTTCTGTAGTCTCCATAAGCTCTTCATTAGCCTCAGTATGATAATAGATTCTATTATCAGATACACAATGGTCCACCAGGGAGAGAAATATCTCCCACCGGCTATCTCAAGGCATGTTACTTTTGATTGACCTGGGTTTAACCACAAGCCCTAGAGAACACAATTTGCTGCATATATACGTACATTTCGCAATGATCATGATGTGATTACGAGTGTGACAGGCTTTCATTAGAGATCTTACATAATATCTTTTGGTGAACCCAGGGGATCCCCTGTATTCTCTGCCACTTGGCATCTGGAGTTCCTTGGGTCATAAGTATCTCTTAGTTCTTAAACAAACAACATTCCCTCCCTGGTTTAGTGTCAGGTGACTATTTTGTTGATTTATGGCAAGAAGTTTTTTTAAGGTATCTTTACTTTTTCATATTAAATCTAATATAGTGCAAGTTGTACTCTGAATGTTATTTAATATTTATGGGAAATTAAGGAAGTGTTATGACTGTATGATCATTATATTCTTTCTATTATGATTATGAATCCAAAGCCCCTTGAAGTCAAAGGCAAGAATCCCATTTTTTAACTCTAATAAAAGGAATGTACAAAATCTTGAAAAGTAGTATCAGAATGATTTAAGATTTCAAGTGGCAGTGTGGACTAGTGGATAGAACACCGGGATGGGACTCAGAAGACCTACATTCTATTCCCAGCTCTGTCCCTGGCCTGCTTAAGCAACTCCGTTCATCTCTTTGTGCCTCAGTTTCCCCATGTGCACAGTAGAGATAATGATATTGACTTCTTTTGTAAAGCACCTTGAGCTCTATTGATGAAAAGGGCTATATAAAAGCTAGGTATCATTATTATTATCTCACTTGCCCTTCTAATCTGAACATCCTTTTTTTTCTGTAGATGATCAAGAAACTTGACAAATCCTACACATATTGTACAATAAAACCTACAGAAAAAAATCAGAAATGGAAATATGTCAATCTAAAATGCATTCTGTATGCACTTTGGTTAACTCTTGACTCTCGTGTAGCAGATGCAGAGTAATTGTGCCCATGTTCAATTAGGTTCAAAGAGCATTTCTCTTGGAGAAGTGATCAAGTTTAGCTAACATGTGGTAGACTACTTTTCCTAGTCTACCACATGTAAACTTTAGTACCTATGCTCACTTTTCATCTGTAGAAAACAGATTTTTTTTGCAAGACAATTATTAATTTTAAAAAATTATTGAAAAAAGGAAATTTGAGGAGGGAAGCTACGAAGTTAAAGACTGAGGGAATATTGTATAGTAAGTATGTTTAACGCATGGTCATGCAAACCACCAGAAATATAGTATTATGTTGCTACGTTTTGAAGCTAACAGAGCAGGTAGATTCAACTGAGGTGTGGATTTTCCTGACCTCATCATCTTAATCATATGGGATTTATAAACATCATTGACTTGATTTTCCTCTGTAAGGACTTGATCTAAAACCTGTTGAAGGCAATGGTTGTCTTTCCATTGACTTCATGAGCTTTGGATCAGGACCTAGATTTGCAGTAGTCTCAGGTCTAAACTGTGCTCTCTTTGTAACAAGATAAAGATGCTCTCCTCCAGGATGATAGATAGGCCAACAAAACATAACTTTTTGGGGACTTGTAGAATTTTAAGAATACATTCATTTCATAGCAAAACCCATGGATTTCTAATTTTTTACTTATTTATACTGGATATTTTTGACCTCAGATGAGGAACTGCACTAGTGTAACAATATGTTATATTCTCTAGTCTGGGTTTAATTTTAGATTTATATTCTTAAAGTTTTTTGCTGATCTGGTGTGTATTTTAAACAGTAGGTGGCGCTTACCCTTTACATTAACATCAAATTGTAGGTTTGTTAGCATGTGCTATTGTTTGTGTAGGAAGTTCTTGGCATTTTTTTCCGCTTGTGTGCATAACAATAGTGTGTGATATTATCAAGGAATATTTTTTTCAAATTAGAAAAGTATATGTGAGGAGTACAGAACATGGTTTTTAAAATCTCTGAGTGCCATATAATGAAAATATTGGAAAAAACCTGTGGGATTTGGAATTTGTCCCATAAGATTGAAAGCAGAACTCATGAATCAGGAAGGTTAAGTGAAATTAAATTATTGAGGCCTTTCCTTCAGAGCTGGAATTGTTCCAGAGCTCTCAGACGCGCGTTATGTGTTCTGTCTACAGTACCGTGGGGAAGCAAAAATAAGTAAACCTGAAAATTAGATTTAAATACTGTTAAAGGTATGACTCAAACCAATAAAAGCAAGGAAATTCAAAGTTAACATTGACACACCATCCTTAAATTGTCCTGTTCCATATCACAAAGTATAAGGTTATCCACTTAGTGAGAACAAACAAATAAATTCAGGTACTTGCTTTAAGCTTAATGGACTGGAGCTCAAGGAAACTTGAAATAGAAAGCTAGGGGGTGGTACTGATTAATGAATAGTATGAAAGTGGGTGGGGAAAGGACTACATGGCAGTGCAAGGAGAGCAGATAAAGTATTTTGATTGTGTTTATAGGTCATATATGCACAGTAGTTAATTGTGTAACTAAGGATATACTGATTTGACTGCCAAACGGACTGAATTATTCTTGAAATACACTTTTGACTATTGTATTTTAAAAAAGGAACTATGTGAGCCCCAAGATTCATTCAGCAGTGCCCTCAGAGGAGGTGAACTTTAAAAAAGGGGACAAACATCCTTTGAATTTGTTGTTAGAATTTTAGTATAGGAGTCTTAAGAGCTCTGAAGAGCCTCCTCTGAGGTATTGCTGCCAGCTAGGCCTGGTCTACAAAAGAAAATTAGGTCAGTTTAACTATGTTCACCAGTGGTGTGAAAAATCCACATTCCTGAGCAGAGTAGTTAAGCTGGCCTAAATCCCCATATACACAGCTTTTTGAATTTTCTATCAACGGGCATGGCTACATTTGCAGATGTAGAGCGCTGGGAGTTAAACCAGCCCTTGGAGACCGCAGCAGGGAAAACGCTGCCGTGTGTTCACACTGTCAGTTGCAAGTGCACTGGCGTGGCCACATTAGCAGCTTTTGCAACGCCACAAAGAGCTGTACATTGTGATAGCTACCCCAGTATGCAAGTGGCTGGAGCGCGTTTTTCAAATGGAGGATGGAGTGTGACAGGGAGTATGTTGTGTGTATGGTGGGGGGAGAGACTGTGTTTTGGGGGGCTGAGAGCGTGTCAGCATGCTGTCTTGTAAGTTCAGATAGCAGCAAACCCCCCCACACACACATACACACACTCTCAATAGCAGCATTCCACAGTAATGGTTTGCTTTGTCCCAGAGCAGATAAGCATGCCGACTGTCAGAAACTGAGCTTTGAAAGGGGATATCCACATGCCTGCAGCCCATTTCAAAACAATGAGAAGAGTGGCCACTTAACTTAAGGGAATTATGGGACATTTCCAGAGGCCAATCACAGCGCAGTAATGCAACATCTCATCCACACTGAACCCGGGCATTTCAGCCAGGGCACAGCAAGCTTTATGCTTCTCATGGAGGTGGATTACCAGGAGCGCTCCAACTGCAGAGTCCAGGCGCTCTTGCCAGTGCGGACACCTCAGGAGTTAGGGCACCCGAGGCTGCTTCAGTGCTCTCTAATTTGCAAGTGTAGCCAAACCCCTAGTTACTGCCTCTCAGGGAGGTGGATTACCTACACCCCATGGGAGAGCCTACGTCAGCATAGGTTGTGTCTACACTGAAGTTCTGGAGTCGTGCAGCTGTGCTGCTGTAGCATTTTAAGTGTAGACAAGCCCTTAGAGTTTGAAGTCTACACTTTACTGAGGTGAGTGAAGCTAAAGAAGGTGCAGTGTACAAACCTCAGTGACTTGAAGTGGAACTGGATTTGTTCCAGATCTCTCAGATGCTGTTTTTGCTAGGTATCAATTTTGCTGCATGGATAGTTTTACCTAGCAGAAGCACATCTGTTTCCATTGCAATGACTGTATCTTGCCAACAGAAATAGAAAGGGACTAAGGGCTAGATTTTTTTAAAGATATTTAGGCACCAAAAGATGCAGATAGGTACTTAAGTGCCTGACTTGCTTAGATGTTTAAATATATTTAAGAAACTGACCCCTAAGTTTGCTATATTTTTATGTTTGTTTTTAGATGACTGCTTAGATGTTCCAGGCTAATTAACCAATATGTTTAAAAGCAGATTAAAAAAACAGTTTGTTAAATGTAATATGGAAACACAAATGAGTGCTAAGGCTCTGAGGTTCCAGATTAAAAGGGTACTTAATCATGTGCCTAACTTTAAGCACACAAGCGGTTCCATTAAAGTGAATGGGACTGCTTGCATGCTTAAAATCACCCAAGTGATTAAGTAAACTCCTGAATCAGGGGCAGACACTGTGGGTCTTAGTGAAGTATTGGTATGACATTTCCATTTTATTATAGCATTTATATTTCCAAAAGGAAAACCCCTGTATATTTCACTTACAATTATAGACCTAGTCCAAATTTGATCAAAGTCATTAGGAGTCTTTCTGTTGACTTCAGTGGCCTTTAGATCAGATTTTCTCTCTTGAACTAATTGTTTTCCCCTAGGTTGCTGGTGCTTGTTGATAATACATTACATGTACATTCAACAATAAATAACATGAAATAAACTATTACACTGTATTTCAAATAAAGCTTAGCTAATGCCATAAACAGTGGTTGGTGAATGGAAACAGTGCCCCTCAAATGAAATAAAATCTTCTTGTTCATGTTTAGCTTGTATTCATTTATCAAGCACAATATAAGCAGGAAATTTTTTTAAAAATTAGAAAAGGGAGATACTGGAATAACAGCTTGCCAGGGCAGTATAAATATAGACAAAAAACAGATTGTGATAGAGCAAGACAAAAAGCAAATGAGAGAAAAGCAAAAATGGCACATTCAAAGGAATTACTAGGGTAATGCTGCATATTTCATACAAAATGAAAGTATTTGGTACATGATGAAAAATATTCTGCTACAGATTACTAAACTTTTAAGCAAATAAAATGTATTGTGCAACTACTGGGTTAGGTTTTTACCCCCAAATATTGTTAAGGGTCATTACAAAACATCTAAATTAAAAACTGGAAAATATCTGTTAAAATGTTTCATTTTTCTTTAGCAGAAACAAATTCTACTACTTCTTAAGTGTTGTTAATTTGTAGAAGCACCTAAATTACTGACCTATTTAAGTATCACAGTGACTACCTGTTAAAATTAAATGAAATGTTTAGATAGGCTAGAAAAGTTTAAACTTTATTAAATGAGTGCACTGTACTAAGCAAGCACTGGACACTTTTTGTATATTTTTCTCTCTTGGGTTTTCAGAGTCAAAACCAAAAGCTCACCAAGAGTGTGTGTACACTCCAATGTAAACCCAGGATTAGTGGGATTTGATTCAGCTGACCTATGCAGGGAGCTCTGGGCTTGAACGTCTACATTGCATTTTAGCCGTAGGATAAAATGTTTTTTGGTCCATGCTCGAACTTAGATATCTGGCATCCACACTGCAGTGCAAAGACCTGAGTCTAAGTAACCATATCCCAGAGTCCCTACCTACATCCCTCCCCCTGAAATGTTACCACTCTAGCCATAGGAACATGGTGCAATGTGAGAACTCTACTGCCCACCCTGCACATTTCAGGAAGTTTGAGCAGCCTGCCAACACAGTCTGTCGAGCAGTCATTTTGTTCTGTACCAAAGCCAGCAACATGAAGGAGGCGCCTTTTGATGGATTTCTCTTGCTTGACCTTTCACTTCTGTATCAGGAAACTGATAGAGCATCCATGAGGCACTCACAGACTTTTCAGCAGTATTTTCTGTCCCAAGAAAGGTACCAGATAGATTTCCTGATGGATCTGCAGGAGAAGGCAGCAGAGGAGGAGGAGTACCCTGGCATTGCAGACTCTACTGAGCAGCATCTGCCAGTGATAATTGGCATAACCGCTGATGGCCCTGTGTAGTTTGGTGCTTCTGGTGCAGGGCCACAAGTACAGACTGGTTGGACCACATCATCATGCAGATTTGGGATGACCAGCAGTGGGTTGAGAACTTTTGCATGAAGAAAGCAACATTTCTGGAGCTTCATGAGCAGCTTGCTCCTGACCTCCAGCATGAAGACACACATCTAAGGTCACCGTTCCCTGTGCAGAAGAGGGTTGCTATAACCACCTGGAAGCTGGCTACCTCAGACTGCTACAAGTCCATTGCCAACCAGTTTGGGGTTGGAAAGTCAACTGTTGGTAAAATGATGGCAGAGGTAACCAAGGCAATCAGCCCTGTGGGTTACCCCAAGGTGGTGGGCATTAATAATATTCCAGACGTAATTGCTAGCTTTGAGAAAATGGGGTTTCCTAACTGTAGCCGTGCTATTGCCGGGATTTGTGTGTCCATAGTTTGTTGTCCTCAAGGAGCACATGAGTACACAAACGCAGTTGTTTATGCAGCCCCTCATAGACTACAGAGGCAGATTTATGAAAGCCAATGTGGGCTGTACAGGAAAAATTCACGATGCCAGTGTTTTTCACCATTCAGGTGTTTACAGTCATAGACAGGCTGGGATACTGTTCCCACCAAATGACATTGACATAAATGGTGTTACTGTCCTCACTGTTATTCCAGGGAACCCTGCATACCCTCTTTTACCTTGGCTTATGAAACCGTACCCTGATTTCCGAGTAAAAAAAGAGTTGATTACACTCTTAGCTGGCATAGAATCATTGTTGAATGTGCTTTTGGCAGATTAAAATCACATTGGAGGTGTTTACAGACCACTTTGGATGCCAGTGCAATAAATGCTTTCTGCATGACTGTGGCTTGCTGTGCTCTTCACAAGCTTTGTGAAACCAGGGCTGAGCCATTTCCCCCTGAATGGACCTATGACCGTGAGGGACTGGTGGATTGGCATTCTCAGCCAGAAAGTGGAGCTAGCTGTGCAGGAGCTGGTTGTACCTGGGTAGCAGAAATCAGGGATGCTTTGTGTTCTCACGTTAGGGACTAGCATAGCCTAAGGGAACAGGGGGAACAGTACCTGTATGAATGTGTGGGAGGTGGAACAGACTCATTTTGGGGGCTGGCAGTGCTTGGGTGGGGAGTGGTCATGATTGCCATGTAACGTAAGTCAGAATGACATAATGAACATGACTGAAAATTAATGTGCTTGTGGTTGGCGTGGGCAGGGGCAGCACAATGGCTGTACAGATGGAATTTATTGAAAATTGAATGGCTGTCCCTAGGTAAATAGAGGAATACTGTTTGCTTGGTAATGCTTCATTACTCCTTAACATGTTTTTAGCTTTATTATCTCAAATCCCAATTGTGTGACATGATGCACAGAGAACACATTATGTTTTCAAGAAAGTTTATTGCTATATTTGTAACAGGTCTTAAAACAGTAAACCACTCACACAGTCTTGGGCAGGCCAGGTGTCATTACAAAAACCAGACACTTGAAAGGGGAGAAAACACTTAATACCCAACACAATCCCTCTATCACTGCATGTCCCCTGGCCCCAAGTCCTTCTTTCCCTTCTTTACGTGTTTATCCCTAACTTGGTGGCTGGGGAGAGGTGGCAGTTTCTACAGAACAGGGATGGAAGAAGGAAGGCTGCACAGCAGCCACGAGTCCATAATGCATGGGCTGCCCCAACCTTGAGTTGTCCAAGCTATTGCTGGTCTGAGGTATGTTGCTGGGGCATCATGCCGTGGTGTGGGAGAGGCAGCAGGGACTGTTGTTCTTGCAGCCATTATAGACAGAACTTCCTGGGACAATTCTCTCTGTAGAGCTTTGTCCTCCTCCCTTAGCCACTGTTCCTGTTCCAGTAACTGCTTTGAAAGTGCCTGCTCCCTCACTGAAAAGCTCTCCTCAGCCCCTCTGCCTGCCTGTCAGCATGGCATTATTCCAGTCTTTTGTCCCTCTTCTTCTGGTATTGGACCTGCTGGTCTGCCCTCTCAAGAACATCAGTAGAAATGCTTCCTTTTGGAACAGTCCATGAGGGTATGTTAACCAGGGATTGAATTCCTGAAGAACTGCAGGAAGTACAGGTTGAGGGTCCTGAAACAGAACAAAAACCAGAGGGTTATTTTTTAAAGTAGCTCTGTGGAGGAGCACAGAATAAATAACTGTGGAATCTGAAAGACATAACATGTAACAGTTCTAAAAAGAACCTACAGGTATTGTGAAGGGGATGCTTCAGTCCTCACCCTGTCTCTTGTTAAAGCCTTGTCAATCGTAGTTACAGAATTGCAGAGGCAATGGAAGTTTAAAATTAAAACTTTTACGCTACTTCATAAAAGTTTCATAACTAATTGCCATACTGAGTGTGGGCGGGTGTGTATAGTGCCCTTGCTGCAAAAGGCTTTTTTCTGTAATTTCAGGTCTTACATCTTCCAAAATATGAAACAGTGCTTGTGATGCCTTATTGGTGATGTTATTCCAGAGCTGCTGGAGGGGAACCTGCAGAGTATGCAGCAGAAGTATTCAAATGTATAGTGACCAAAAAGCACGTTTATAAGTGAAGTCAACTAGTTAGCTAAACAGGGCAGAAAATATGCTCTTCCCCACAATGTGACAAACTATCTGGAGTTCCTGGTTCAGGAAAAGTTTGCAGTTGTCAACGGCCAGGATTGGGTCAGAATACATGGGGAGTTAACATAATGCTGGGTTTGCTCATATTTGGCTTCCCCTGTTACTACTGTATGCAAAACGCTCTGAAATCTGCAACTTTACTCACCCCTGCATGGATTATCTCCATCTGAAATGGACTAGATCTGGAAATATAGAATAGTGTTTCCCAAGCACAGGCACTCTGTTTACTGTTTACAGGCAGCTGCATAGACCCAGGAGTTGTGATTGCAGAGTGGCAAATTTCTAATTACTGAAAGGAAAACTCTAAGAATGACCAGCGCAAAGCTCTGTAACTTAACAGTTAATTAATCTTTACAGCTGTGTGTGAAAGTTTGAAATTCCAAGTCGTCATTTTGAATTACATGAGTTGAGGAGAAGAAAGTGGGTCCCAAATGCTGAAATAGTCATTAGTGGCCAAATGCTGGTAGCTGGGGCTTAGCATTTTTGCATTGTGTCTTAAAGCAGAAATCCCTCCCATCGCTGTAGTGGTAATCAACTTTCAATTTGAATCATACATTTATCGTGCTCTGGGGCGCCTTCTGTCTCCACTGGAAGGCTTGGCAGCAGGCTGTTCCTTGGGGGCGGGGATCAAACAGCTCTTCTGAGTAGGGAACTGAGAATTTGCTGTTTATCCTGATCCATAGCCTGCTCTGGGACTGATTTCATTAAAAGAGTCACTTCATATTCCTGGCTGGGAGTCTGTTGCTGGCTCCCAGAAATCCCCTGCTGGATTCAGGGACCAGCAAGACACCATCCTGACTGACCAGGTCATCATGAAGCATGGTTGGCTCCATGCTGGGTGCAGTGCCCAATATCTGGTCAAAGTCTTAAAGTTGTAAAATGGGCATGTCATTATTGAGTTGCCCAAGGTGCAATTTTTACCCCTGGTCTTCCTGTATTTGCTCTTTAACCTCTTAATTTGCTCCCTGCACTGATTACCTGTCTAGAAACTCTGCAGAGCTGACAGATTTTTAGCATCTGCTGGTATGTGTGGTCATTCCTGATGCTTTTGTTTTACTGCTCTCACACCACAGATTAACCAAAATCTGGCTGTGCTCACATGAACAGAAAGCAACTCGCTTTGCACAAGGCTTGATTGGTTCACTCTCAAGAGTCCATATAGGCGAGCTAGGCGGTCGCCTAGAGTGCCAAGTTAAATGGGGTGCCAAATTTGAGGAAAAAAAATCAAATTTAAGAATAATAATAAAATAGAAAAAATGAAAGATTAAAAATAATACAAAATAATGAAGATGTCATTATTTCAATCTCCATGTGCATATGGGAGGAATATGAATTATAATTCATTTCTCTACATTTCTGAGAATTTATTAATATGTCAAATCTTTTATTTACTGCAAAAATAAATAATATTTTAGTGATTTTTTTTTTCAATTTGCGACGTAGGTTCAAGATGACCCACTCCACAATTTTGATACGGAATAACTGAGCCACAGTGAAACACATCTGCCAGCAGCAAGAGCTGCAGTGCTAGTGAAACTTAACTTGAATATACATCAAGATCGCATAGCTGGAAATTCATGTAGAACGTAGATATTGCGAGTTGATACATATCAAACAGATATTGTGATTTGATACATGTCATTTTAACACACGTCGCAGGTACATGGTTAAGAATCGAGTGAATACTGTGGGAAATTGTGTTTCTTGATGCCAAAGAATAAAGAATAACATCTTTCAGCAATATAAATCCAAAATGTGAGTATCTTTAAGCATTATTAAACCTTAGTGTTACTATTGAGCTGTATAATTATGAACTTTTCTTTGTTATAACTGGTTCACATGTAATAAATTAGGTCCATAAAAGAAAAGTAGAAAAGTAACAGCATTAATGCTTAATAGACTATGAAAGTGATGACATCACACTCCAAAGTGGGTAACCATGAGGAAGGGGATTACTTTCCAAACAACCAGTGTCGGGTTATAATGTCAAAAAAGGTCATTTTGTTTCAGTGTAAACGCTGTAACTAACTGTTTTAATAGGTAAGTGAGTGTATGTTACTAATCATTGAAACTTTAAGCAGTGAAAAGATGTGATGGGATGGATGCAATGTGGTTTAAATTGCCAACTGTGTGGTGCGTGTATCAGCCATACTTAATGCTATAATGCTTGCAGTCAGGAGCACAGTACATAACAATATTCAAATGCCCCATAGCAGAAAGAGGAAAAAGATAAACGAAAGGCTGAGAAGGAAAAGGACCGAGCAACACAGCAGGGATCCTTCCTGAAATATCTTCTCCTTAATCCAAAGAAAGATGGAAGCAGTTCACAGCATCCAGAAGAAGGAATTTTACTTAGAGAGGAGGTTAGCTCACATCCACATGGAAGCAATTTGAAACATCAAGATGACAGTGTGTGGCAAATTCTCAAGGAAAATGGACCCAAACAAGTTCATGAATTTCCCTGCGTTCAGCAATGGTGCAAGACAGACTTGGTGTACTTGCCACAATGTCAATAGAGCATGAAATAGCTGGAAAATTGGATCTAAAAGAACTAGTGACTGAATTTTCAAAACTTAAAGCAAGAAAAGTCACGTTTTAAGAGCACAGTGTTTTTTTTATTTGGCTTGTTTTGTAAATACAGGTTAAAGGTCACTATAGAGTTTTCTTATTTCTTTCTATATTGGATGTGGTGGTAATAGCAGTTAAAGCACGATAGCGTAATGGATGATTTTGGATTTGTAATAATAAAAATTATAATTAACATTTTAATGCATTTTTATTTGAAATTGGACTGAAATATCATCTAGCTGTCATGTACAAATCTATTCTGAAAATTTCGTGCCTTTATTTTATCTGATCTCAGAAACATTGGTTGGACGGATGGACGGAATAACAGAATAATTAAGCCTCTGTTTAAAAAAAAATGCTTAAAAACATTAAAAGAAAAAAAAGGGCAAAGTGTTTTCCAGTTTACCAAAAACCTCAGCCTAAATCTGCCCTTCGGGTTTGGGGGTGGGAGGTACTGATTGCATGGTTCACCTAGGGCACACGTTGCTGGCATCTAGTCTAGGGCTGCCCCTTTTCACTCTCCATTGCAAATTATGGAGATCCTCTAACCATATGTTTGCAGATTAATGATCAGAAAACAATGGGTTGAACGCTGACCTGAGCTGTTGCTGTTTGCACATGGTGATGGTGGGGAGTGGCTTTGATTTGCAGATTGTTGGCATAGAGAGGACAAAGGAAGTTGTCCCAAGGAAATCTGGGATACATCTTGATGACTTCTGGGACCCAAGTCAAGCCAGAGCTGCATCTACACTGCAAAGCAATAGGATTCGGACCATAGGTTCCAGCTTGACCCAAGCTCAGACTCTCCAGCCCTGCAGAGTCCTGGGACCCTGGATCCAAGCCCAGCATTAGAACAATGGCTGTGTGGATGCAAGGTGGGGTTGCCTTGAGCCCGGACTGTAGCCCTGGCTTGTATTGCAGTGTAGATATACTCCTTGACACAGATTCTGAAATTTTCAGTGTGCAGGTGGTCTGAGACTGAACAGAGTCCCATTGATTTCAGTGATTATGCTCATGTGTTGTTAATTATAGGATCAGGTCCAGGGCCGGTCCAACCATTTAGGCAAACTAGGCAGCTGCCTAGGGCGCCTAGTGATTGGGGGCGCCTAAAAGCCCCCTCAGGTGAGGAGGTGGAGGTGCGCTGGGTGGGGGGTGCGCGGAGAGGGTTGCCCGCAATAACGAGGGGGGAGGCGCACAGGGGAACAGCTCCCTGCCCCAGCTCACCTCCGCTCTGCCTCCTCCGCTGAGCACACAGCCCCCGCTCTAAGTCTCCTCCAATCAGCGCCGCAAGCCTGGGTGGGGAGGAGAATTAGAGCAGCGCCGATGTGCTCAGTGGAGGAGGCGGAGCCGAGGTGAGCTGGGGCGGGCTACTCAGGCAGGGTTAGCTTCCATGGGAAGGCTCCCCAGGCAGGGTTAGCTGCCGGCGGAAGAGGGAAAGTCTCCCAAGGCAGGGTTAGCTGCCGGGGTGGGGGAAGGGGGAAAGTCTCCCCAGGCAGGGTTAGCTGCCGGGGGGGATGGGGGGAAGTCTCCCCATGCAGGGTTAGCTGCCATGAGGGGTCGGGGGGGAGAGGGGTTAGCTGTCGCGGTGGG
>NC_133770.1:71637005-71733251 GCF_003597395.2 Chelonoidis abingdonii
GGGGGGGTGCAAGGTGGAAGTTTCGCCTAGGGCGCGAAACTTCCTTGCACTGGCCTTGATCAGGTCCCTATTATGTTGCATAATGTTTAAGGCCACGAACCAAAAAGTTTCTTGGTGTAACTCTGCTGAAGTCAATGAAGTTACACAAGTAGATAATTTGGCCCTCTGTCTGCACAGGAGCTTTCAACCATGTAAGCAACCAGTTCAAACCATTGAGGCAGACAATCAATGACACTCCTCTCCCACCGCCCCCATCTAGCACTTTGTGAATAACTGATGGGTTTTTTTAAAGTTGCTGACAGTTCTGGGTGGGGAAAATCAGTTTGCATGAAACAATTTTTTTTTGGAATTTTCAGTGACTCAAAAAGTTGGGAAAATTTAGTTTCAGATTGACAAAACATTTTTGTTCTGACTTGGGGGCATTTAAAAACCTTATTTTTGTTGTTGTTGTTGTAAATGAAGGGCTAGATTAAACAAATTGAAGAAACCACTAACCCCCATACTTTACAGCAGGGGTAGGCAACCTGTGACATGTGTGCCGAAGGCGGCACGCAAGCTGATTTTTAGTGGCACTCACACTGCCTGGGTCCTGGCCACCAGTACAGGGGGCTCTGTATTTTAATTTAATTTTAAATTAACCTTCTTAAACATTTTAAACACCTTATTTACTTTACATACAACAATAGTTTAGTTATATATTATAAATTTATAGACAGAGACCTTCTAAAAACGTTAAAATATATTGTTGGCACATGAAACATTAAATTAGAGTGAATAAATGAAGACTCGGCACACCACTTCTGAAAGGTTGTCGACTCCTGCTGTACAGGTTAGTGCATTGATCTTAGAGGTGAGAGACCCAAGTTCACATCCCTGCTCTGGCATGGGGACTGGAATCTGGGTTATCTTGCCTTTATGGATGGCTACCAGGCTCAGGGATTCTGGAACAGTTTGGATAGTGTAGGTACTGAGAGCCATTGAACCAAACTGTAAACCCTGTATATGATGGAAACCCCTTCAGGTCAGGGGGTGCAGCAGCTTGACTATTCAAGTATTTATTTCAGTGGAACAGCTTCAACAGAAGAGACAGAGAGCTCTGTCCCTAAATAATCTAGAGCCTGATAGTTTAGGGCACTCACTCAGGAGGGTGAGATTGGGTTCAAGTTACTGCTCTAGAGTGAAGATTCAAATGTGGGTTTCCCACATCCAAGGTGAGATCCCTGGCTATTTGGTAAAAGGGGGGCTGCTGTCACCACGACCTCCTGCTCTGTCAAAGGTGATTAAGTCCCTTTGTGAATGTAACCTGAAAGATTTTTATAAGCAAAACTTTTTAGTGAATTTGTGTCCAATTAATGAATAGTTTCAGTTGCCCATAAACTGCATGTTCTGGTGAATAAACTATTCAGCCATATTTTTTTGTCCAACTCTACTCCAGTCCTGTAAAGATTTATAGAATGTGGGCTTGGTCTTTTCAAATACTGATCCTGCAAAGCACTGAGGCCCTGATTCAATGTGGCATTTTAACACATGCTTAATTTTAAGCACGTAAGTAATACTACAGTAGAATTACTCTAAATTTAATTACATTTCAAGTGCTTTGAGGGATCAGGACCAGAGTGCTCAACACTTTGCAGAATTGAGCCTGACTCAAAGTTTTGATAATATGCATAACATTTATTCAGTATTGGAGTGTGCAGGATTGGAGCATGGGTCCCAGTTCTGTAACAACTGTGCATGGGCTTAATTTTATTCACCTTGATGGAGCATATGTGCATGTGTAAAGTTAAATATGCGTGAAAGCATTTGAAGAATTGGGGTCGGTCTGTGTCTGTATACGTGACAGTTCTGCCACAGTTCCAAATGGAACTCAGGGAATACTCAGACAAGTAAGTGTTGCTCAGCACAAAGGTTGCAGCATCAATTCATATTGTCAAGTAAAATAATGAATACAGCAGCAGGACTGGGTATGAAATGACTTTCCAATCTCTTCTATTTATATTCTATTCTGTTAGTGTAAAACTATTCTAGAGGTTTACCTAATAAGGATCTGCAGTTGTTCTGCTTGCATTTTTATTTGGGAGACAGACAGACTTTGGGGTAGAGCATTTGAGTGGTGTACAGAATGTTTATTCAACAAACCACTCACATTTAGGTTTTGAACATCATTAATTTACAATATATCTCATTCATTAATAAGAGTTTCTGTACTGTTTATTGTGGTATTATGGGTCTTCTCACATGAGTAAATGTTGAAGAAACGGGCCCCAAATCAGCTAAGATATTGGGGCCAGATTTACAAAGATAGTTAGGTACCTAGCAATATAGACTGCTGCCAAGTGGGATTTACAAGCATATTTAAGTAGGTTAGGCACCTAACTCCTATTGAAATGAATGGCAGTTAGGCACCTAACCTGCTTAGGCACTTTTGAAAATCCCACTAATCACCTACCTGGATCTTTAGCCACCTAAATACATTTGCAAATCTTGCCCCTAGTATTTCTCCTGTTGAAGTCAGTGGCAGTTTTGCCATTGACTTCTCTGAAAGTGGAATCAGTTTCTTGTACTTTAGTATTTATTGACTGCAATAAAATCAGATTAATGGAGAAAATTAAATTCATTTTCTACTCTCTCATCCATAAAGAACAGTATTAAATACACAGGTGTTGGCTACTGAAATTATTACAGCCACTAATTATATTAAGAAAGGAGGTGGATTAGGGAGTGAAAATTTAATCCCAAATTTACATCAAAACATTTCATGATTTTCTGAGTATTAATATAATGCATCTTAATGTTCAAGCCGAACCCGTGTTCTTTAGGTTATGTGTCACTGCTCTGTTATGGCTGTGGCTCTTCATTTTTAATAGTTGAATTACTGAACGTAGTTTATAGAAATATAACAAACCAACCAGTAAAGCATCTTCACCAACTACCACAAAAATGTAAACAAAATAAAAATACTATGCAATAAAATACCTGAACACCACTGTCATAAACAGATAGCTAAGAGTTAATGTTTCTTTTACCTGTAAAGGGTTAACAAAGGGACCCAAACACCTGACCAGAGGACCAATCAGGAAACAAGATTTTTCAAATCTCAAGGGAGGGAAGTTTTGGGTGTGGGTTCTTTGTCTGTTCTGTTCTCTCTCGGCTCTGAGAGGGATCTCTGTATCTCCAGGTTTTCTAATCTTCTGTTTCCAAGTGTAAGTACAAAGGTAGAAGACAATAGGCTTATATTTTTTTATTGTATTACATGTGTGGTAGTTTGTGGAATGTTTAAATTGTATTTCTTTTTGGATAAGGTTGTTTAGTCATTTTTTTCTTTTACGCCATTTACCCTGTATACTGTCACTTGAACAGAGACCATTTTTAATGTCTTTTTCTTCTTTTTTTATAAAGCTTCTTTTAAGACCTGTTTGGATTTTCTCCTAGTTGGCTCAAGGGGATCGGTCTGCCAGCTCAACCCAGGGAATTGAATGGGGAAAGTAGAATAATCGAAAAACGAGAAGATCAATGTGAGAAGCTAAAGAGAAAATCTGTTTCAGGTTAGAGTTACAAAGCTTGCATTTGCAGGGACCTGATGAGGGTGAAGAACCTGATCTCTCTGGTTTGCATTTCAAGGAATTGAAATAGGGTGATCATCCCGGGCCATCCAGGGAGGGGAAGCCTGGGAGGAAGTAAAGAGAAGACAAGGGGAGGGGGGTTATTTCCCTTTGTGGTGAGACTCAGGGCATCTGAGTCTTGGGGTCCCCCAGGGAAGGTTTTGGGGGGACCAGAGTGCGCTAGACACTGGAATTCTGGCTCGTGGCAGCACTATCAGATCTAAGCTGGTAATTAAGCTTAGAGGAATTTATGCTAGTACCTCATATTTGAACTCTGAGGTTCAGATTGAGGAATTATACTATGACAACCACAATCACATTACTTATGAATATCTTCAGTCATATCCAGAATAGTTTGCAATATAGTGGTCTGTGTCCATAATAATGTCTTTCAGTACAATCCCAGAGAGTATGCACAGCAATTCAAAATACCAGCCTCTAATGATTTTCCATTCACTAGTTTGAATTATGAATTTTGAATTTTAATTTTGAATCAGATGCACCCAAAATGGTGTTCATAAACACCAGCACACATTCTACAAATATTTGTCGCTATTTTAAAATGAATTTGCTTTAATTGTGTTTGTAAGTTTTTGGTTGCTACTTTCTGTGATTAATCTAGTAAACAAGCTTTACTAGCACAAATAGTCTGCTCAAATTTTCAATTTTAATTTTAAACTCAAATGTACAATGTGAAATTTGTATTCTTGCTGGCTAGTTACACATATTAACCAAACAAGGAAACAGCACTATACTATGACTTACAGATAGTCAACACAATGTAATTTTTTTGCATATGCATAGTAAGCTGAGTGTGATCTACCTGCAGACCAAGAACTACCTCCTGAAGAAATTCAGGAATAATTGAGCAGGGGTGTAGAGCATGAATTAGAGAATTCCTTCGTGTGTTCATGGATCAAAACTCCCCCGCCAAAAAAAAAAAAATAATGTTGCTAATTAATTCATTGAGCTCTACAGTATATAAAATAGGAGCTAAGTTTCAGAATGACTCCCTTGTTTATTCAGAGGAGCCCTGAGGTTTGACCATCCACCCTTTCTGCTCACCTTCAAATTCTTTACAAAGAGGTTCTTGCACGTTAGATGGGTTATGATTCATTGTCTTGGTCTCTAGTGATTTTCCTCACAACTACAGTAGCATTCAGCATTACTAACAAAAAATGATGTGTGGATCTAAGCCTTGACTCTGAAAGGTGCCGAGGACTTTGCTCCTGATCCAGCAAACACTTAAGCAGAAGCATAAATTTAAACATGAGTAGCATCTCATTAGCTTCAGTGGGATCACCCATGTGCTTACAGTTATACATGTGCTTAGCTGGATCAGAGCCTGATAGCTCAACACCTTGCAGGATCAAGCTGATGATGCCCATTTTCCCATTAGAACTTAAAATAAAGGCTAAGAGCCAGAATGTCCAGTACGATGCAGTTGCTTTGTACTGCAACCCTGGCATCTTTGGAGTAATGTGTCTGACCCTGTGAAGATCACTCTAGTGTAAGGGGGACCTTCCAATGGTATAGACATGGCATGGAGGCTCCTTCAACCCACCCACTCCATGCTTCCAGCATAGGTGTTATGGTTGGGACATGCCTACTTTGCTCTGTTCCCTGGCTGAAGTTTTGGTCCATGGGAGTTGTCTGTAGTCGGTATTATTTAGAGCAGCTCCAAGGCAAACAATGGCAGCAGGTATGAAGGAGTACAAAGTAAAGCTTTAGGTGGCTTTTGCACCCCATTGCTCCACAGTTGCATAATATACATCTAAACTGGACCTCATGAACTAGGCCTAAAATAGCATTGCATTGCCAGCAACTGAGCAATAATACCTCTTCTTTCTATTTACAGTCAGATCATCCAAAGATGACCATGCATTTCTGTAAATTTTTGAAAAACAGATTAGGATTGGGATTAAAATCTTTTAAACAGCTCTAGCCCAAGAAAAACATCAAGCTCTGAGTTCCTGGAATATAGTCTCTATAATGGAAATGCTGACAGATTCTTAATTAAAGACAAGGCCACACAAATGATGTAGCAAACTAGCAATGTGCTCTGTGCTATCATTTATTGCTTCTCTGGGAGAAAGCATCAGAATGCTGGCTGCTGGTGTTCTAAGGACAATGGCTTGTATAAAGACTGTTTATTACTGTAATTTTAGTCTTTCTTTGGACTAAAAATGCTGCAGAATGCACATTTTCTGAACTAAATTCTGTGGTTACCCCAAAACTTGCTATGTGACAGTAAATGCCATCATAAATAAGAGATTCTTCTTGGGACCCATACCAAAAATATACAAGCTGATGTGCAATTAATAAAATGAAATAATAAAACATCCCCCCCACAGACACACACACTATGGGTAATTAATGTAACATGACTAGGAAGCAGATTGTACATTATAAATAAAAGAATCTGCAAGACTTTGCATTTACTGCAATGTTTGATGTTTCGTGTAGAATAGACTCTACATACAGTATATTGGCCCTGATTCTGCAAGCAGATGCTGGGATGATACTTTCTTCTATGTGACACCATATTGACTTCACTGAGACTTTGTGCGTGGGCAAGGGTCTGCTTGCATTGATCCAGTTGTAGGATTGCGGCCATTATCTATAGAAATAATTGGAGAACTATAAAATGAAGTGTTTTGTAGAAACAGTTGCTTAGGAAATAATTCTGCAGCAACTAATATAGTGGTGATACAATTTAATTTCATTTGGAATTCCAAGATATTACAATTCATGGAAATAATACAATAGTCAACGTTATAAATAAGAATTAGAAATGTTGTCCTGGTCACAAGCATTCTGTTTTGTGTCATCACATACACATCTGTCTCATCTTACGCTGGGGTTACGTTCCGCGGTCAGAGCGTAAAGCAAAAATCACGTATAGTCAAAATAACATTGAGTTGAATGCCAGGCGGAATCACCCGCACTACAGGAACAGTATTTAAATTGTTATTTTTCTCTTTTGGTTTTGTTTTTGCCGACCGCATAAAGCTGAATTTACGCATGTTAAATGCGCGTAAGATGTGACAGGGCTGTACAAGCAAAGTGAATTGCTACATTTCAGTCCTGTGGGCCTGATCCCCAGGTCTTCCTGAGATTTACTCAGCACAGAACCTAAGGGATGGAGGCTAAAACAGCATAAAGTCACTTCTGGGATCCCTGATCTTGGTGGTAGCCAGAGTGCAAGGCACTCCATGCCCTTTAGTACTGCTGCAAGCCCCCAGCACACCCTCCTACCTCTGTGAAGGGTGAGTCAGGAGAGGATTGCATATAGCCTGTTAGAGCCAACAAGAGTTGGATCAGGCTCCAAGTGCTCACCTGTATACTTTTCTTCATATTTATGTAATAAAAACTATCTTGATGTTTTTTTCCTTATATAGACTCTTCATTTTTTCTGCTTATCTTTGCGTTCCCTGAATCTCCTGTTGTTCCCCATCTTCTCTCCTGTGTTTGGTTCACTTTTTTCACCTATGTGTTCTCATTTGTCACCTCTTTCCTTTACACTTTTCTGTTTTTTCCCCCTGACTGTTCCCAAGACCTGGAATGACAGATTCCTGTGCCAGATTCCTCCATTACATCCTCCCTCCAAACTCACTTTTTCCACCTTGCTTTCTTTCTTTGACTTCTCCTCCTGTGATATCTCCTTCTGTATTATTTCTCTATTTAAAAAATCTGAATTCATAAGTTGCTCCCTATATAATATGGCTCATTTTTGTTTGTTTGAAGCCTTATTCCTTCTTTCCCCATCCCTATCATTTGTCTCTCAGTAGTCTATGTCTGTGTAGTTTATATTGTAAATTCAAGGCGCGCGCGTGTGTGTGGTTTTCTAATCTTTATAAAGTGTCATGCAAAATGTTGGTGGTGTATGATTATTAATAATAATCAGAGTAAGAACGAAGGACTTTATTTAAGTCACTTGAAAAGTATATTAGGCCTACCACATAGAAGAGTGGCAAGAGGTACATGTGCTGATGTATCCAAATTAGTTCCTCTGTTTTAATGGCCTCATGAGAGAGAGAAACTAATGATGCTGTTATTAAGAAAGGAAGGTGGTTGAGTTGGAGAAGATTAAGAAGCAGATGAATCAATATTAAGGCAATCTGTTATACTCTTGCTGAGCTCAGGTTACTCTGCACTTCCTTAATTAACTAGGGTCTATCTCAGGGGTGGGCAAACTATGGCCCGGGGGCTGCATCTGACCCTCCAGGCATTTTAACCTGGCCCTCAAGCTTCAGTCACAGAATGGGGTCAGGGACTTGCCCCATGCCGTGTGGCTCGCAGAAGCAGTGGCATGTCTCCCCTCCAGGTCCTACATGTAGGGGCAGCCAGGGGGCTCTGCACACTGCCTCTGCCCCAAGAACTGCCCCCACAGGCCCCATTGGCCAGGAACTGTGGCCAGTGGGAGCTGTGGGGCAGTGCCTGTGGACAGGGCAGCACACAGAGCCACCTGGCCGCACCTCCGTGTAGGAGCTGGAGAGGAGACATGCCACTGCTTCTGGGAGCTGCTTGAGGTAAGTGCTGCCTGGAGCTTGCACCCCTGACTCTCTCCCATGCCCCACCCCCTGCTCCAGCCCCACCCCCACTCCAGAGCCCGCACCCCCAGCCGGAGCCCTCACACCACTCAGGTACCCCAACCCTCTGCCCCAGTCCGGAGCCCCCTCCGGCACCCTGAACTCCTCATTTCTGGCCCCACCCCAGAGCTCGCACCTCAGCCGGAGCTTTCACCCCCTCCTGCACCCCAAAACCCAATTTCATGAGCATTCATGGCCCACCGTACAATTTTCATACCCAGATGTGGCCCTCAGACCAGCGGTGGGCAAACTATTTGGCCTATCTGTTCCCTTCTGTAGCATTTGTACCTCAGTTGTATTTGTACTGTACACTAAAAGTTGTTTGTGATGTGTAATAATTAAATGTAGAGAAAAGTATAATGATGAATTAATACAAAAGGGAAACACAAATATCATAAAATGTGCATTCGCATGGCCTGTTCCAAAGCCCATGGAATTCACTGGAAAGAATCCCAATGACTTCTTTGAGTTTTGGATAGGCCCCATCATGTACAATATGCATATACACATGGTGTCAGGGCTGGAGCAACCTATTAGGTGACCCAAGCGGTCACCTAGGGTATTAGGATTTGGGGGGCAGTATTTTCTTTGGCTGCGACTGTGGTGGCCGGATCTTTGGCTGCCCCAGTCACTGCCAGCATTTAGGCAGAGGGAACTGGGGCAGGGGAGGGCCTTCTGCAGTAAGTTAGGCAGGGGGGGGCATGCAGGGTAACTCCCCGCCCCAGCTCACCCCTGCTCTGCCTCCTCCCCAAGCACACTGTGGTTGCTTCACTTCTCCCACCTCCCAGGCTTGTGGCGCCCAAGGAATGAAGCAGCCGTGGCATGCTCGGGGAGGAGGCGGAGCAGAGGTGAGCTGGGGTGGGCAGCTGCTGCTTGGCTCCCTGGGCTGGGGCGGGGAGAGCTGCCATGGTGGGGGGAGCACCTCAGGGCAGAGAGGGGGTGGGGAGCTATCTCATGGCTCCCTGGGGGTAGAGCTGCCATGGGGGGGGGGCAGGGAGCCACCACCAGGCTCGGGAACAGGGGAGGGCACAAGGTAGAAGTTTTGCCTAGGGCGTGAAACATCCTTGCACCGGCCCTGCATGGTGTGTTGTACTGTACGTATGATGGGTGAAATCCTGGACTGTGACAGGGTGCTTGGCAAGAACTGCTGACTCAGCCATCTGTCACACCAACTCCCATTAAGGGAAGTAAATTGGAGCTGGCTAGAGAAAACCTGTGCCTAATTGGTGAATGGGAGGCAGCTGCCTGCCCAATTACCTTGGGGCTGTACAAAAGGCAGGGTGGAAGGAAGCCTGGAAAAGAGGGGGAGTGGAAGCAGAGTGATAGCGCTTCCCTGCTGGGTGCAGACACTATAACCAAGCTGTGTATGGTGCAAAGGTGGTGGAAGCACAACCTGTAAATAAACAGCACCAGTGGTTACTGAACTCCAGGGTCTCCAAGTGACTTCGTCAGCACAGCAGGGGCAGGAGCCAAGAGGGCCCAGTAGCACCCTGCTACATGGACTTATTGACGTTAGTGGGAGTTTTAACACTGACTTCAATGGAAGCCAGGATTTGATCTCGTAACTTCTGGAGAATAACCTTTGCTTTAGGATATCCAGAAAAGGGTCTCTCTTTTTATTTTCCCTTTTGTCTGTTACAGCTATCCCCCTATTCCATTTTGTTTCTTACAGCTGTCCCCATACTCCATTTTGTTTTTGTTCTCCTCCTGTGGCCGCCCCTCCCTGGCTGTTAAGTTGTTTACCAGGGCCACTGCCCTTCTCAAAGGGGGGTTCTTAAAGTTGTTTTACTAAGAGGCCATTGCCCTTCTTCCAAAGGGAATGCCACTTGTGCTAAGTGGGACCACTGCCTGTTCGAAAGGGTAGTCCTGTTATCATCTGTTAAAGCCTGGGCTCGGTGGGGTAGGGCCAATGGTCCAGAGCTGGCAAGACGCTATTTGTGTTTTAAGATCTTGGGCATGAGTCATAGGCCCCTCGTGTGCTTTTGAGTCACCTACTGCACAAGACTGCCCAGACATGTCTATGTGTTCACCTACCAGTTTCCCTGCCTCCCTTCCTCCCTTGTATCAAGAGGAGCCAATCAAAAAGCACGGCGGGAAACCTGCTGAGTTTGCCTTTAAACAGATATTTTTAAAACTAAGTCGAAAGGTTCCTGCATTGCTGCTGGTCTGATCAGCCAGGGGTTCGGGGGGTCTTTCTCCAACTCTCGTTTTATTTGAGCATCCCCGTTTTTTTTGAAACCCCCCTGAAGAACGAATTGCCTGCCTGAGAGATCTCCTGATTATTGGACTGTAAACCAGCCTTCTGGATGTTCTTGCTTGCTTTTACGCTTCTGCTGCTTCCTTGGAGGCTGGTAAGAATCCCTTTCTGTGAAACTCTCTATACGTTCATTTTATTATTTTAGCTGCTGGCTCTGTCTCGCCTGGCACAAAGACTCAGCTAAACCTTGGTCTGTGTCTTAAAACACTCTCCTAAACTCCGCCGTCTTTGCTGTAAAAATAAAGTTTTGTGCCGCTGCTAAGCTCTGCCCTGTGGGCTTTGCCATCGGGCTCTCCTGCTTTGCAGCTGTATCTACTGCTGCAGTCCCAATCCCTGGGCACAATACCCTCTGCTCTCTGTAACTCCCCATACATAAGGTTCACCATAGGTTTTGTGTTTTTCTAGTTTAATAAGTTATAGTTTTAAGATTATAAGAGCTTGTAAGTTTTCACCTGCCTTGTTCTTTGTTGCTCCCATAGATTGTAAGCTTGTAGTTTCACACTGCCTTGTTAATACATTTGCTGTTCTGTTGCTCTGTATAGGTTGCTTGTTATAGTTTTGCTAGAATTGTGATATTTGTGTTTTGCCTAGTTGTTGGTTTAAGATAGATAAGGTTTTTGGCTTGCTTCTCGCCTCTGTATAACTTTGTCTGTTTTTTCCCCCGCTCCAATTCCCCCACCATGGTGCTCTCCGGTGTCTCTCTGTTACATCTTGCCTGCCAACGACTTCCAAACCCCTTGCTGTTTCTTCTCCCCTGTATAACTTGTCTGTTTTCCCCCGCTCATATCTCCCCCTGTGTGCTTAAAACCTCTCTGTAGCCCGCATTGTTGTCCTTACTTGCAGGGCTTTCAAAAGTGTCTCGCTGCTTCGCCGCACTCCTCTCTCATCAGTGCCACTAATCATTCACACAACCCCCCACCCCGGGTTCTTACCCAGCTTTTAGGTACCTCTTGCTATCAACAGCCTACAATTCAAGTCAGTAATTTTCTACATTGCATAATTTCATTATCACACCATATTGCTGATATACTATTGGTATTAAACATTATACCATTGGTTTAAATTGTATATTAGGCACCACCACTTAATTACATTCTATCCAAGAATGTTAACCATTTATATAGAAGCTAGCATTTTATTTTGCTTCTTTTTGGTAGTGTTTGCATTTCACGCTGTAATCTAGAATTGTTCCTATATAAAGTTGAGTTGGCTTATTGACGTACTGTATCCCATTGTGCTGACCACCACTGTATGTACCCCACTGTTAGAACTCCCTACACTGTTCAAGAAGAACCCCCCCCATCATTGTCTATTGTAAACACCCTATACACCCCATCCCTTCATATTTTATTGTTAAATTCCCACCACTTCCTTTTTCCTTTAATAAAGAAATTAATTGGCACCCCAGCTGTGTGGTAATTGCTCCCCAAGATCCCATATACCTGCTGGCAGGGACACCTTTGTCAACCAGGAGGTATATCTTAGTATCTCTGCCTTAAGGCACTGATACTGAGATATTGACATTCCTCTTGACTAATTATTTTTAACTGGTAACCTCTTCTTCCTTTCCTATTCTACTAGGTCCCTAGTTCCTCTTTCTTGAAAATGTATACTTTAAGAAAAAATCTGGCTCCCTCAGATGTCAACTTTCATGTTTCTAAAATTATTCAAATGAATACTGTACAAATGGTTTGTTACAAGCAGTTGTTTTATATACATATAATATATATAGCTGAATATGTAATACAAGGATCACCATCTACTGGTACATATGAAAATGTTTTACTATTTATAAATATGTAGGACCAATAAAGTTGTTGCACATTTTAAATGGCTCTTGGTATACTGCTTAACACAGAGTAGTTAATCCCTTCTGTAAAGACAGTGCGGTCTGTCTTTCTTCATCATACACCCATCCACACAGTTTCTAGTCATTCTGCAATTAATTAATTGTATCCTGTTCTCATTAATCTTAAATCTGTTCATGAAGATGGTATAAATACATTCTATGCTCTTCATTATAATAAGCATATAACTTTTCCCATACTAATGCTAAAAATAATTCAAGGAATTGTTTAAGTAGAGATAACACTTTTATTTAAATCAGCTTGAAAATACAGTTTTATGTCTTAAAATTTAAAAAATGTTTTTATTTCATTCAAAATATTTTATGGGAAATTTGATTTTTTTTCAACAAAATTCTGCATGAAATTAACATTTTCATTTACTTGACATTTTTGTTTTGATTTTCTAAACCAAAACATCATAATTTTTTTGATCTGGGACTTCTTGCCCTTTTTCCTTCGCTTGGAAAGGTTTAAAATGGAAAAGAAAGAAAGGAGGGGAATTTTTTTCTTTTTCATTTTTGAAAATCAGAACTAAAAGAAAACTTCAATTAGAAACTAAACACATTTTTGTTTCACTTCCTTTGTTTCACTGAGCAGCTGAAAATTTTGTCAAAATTGGTCTGTGAACATTTTGACAAAGCTGCATTTTTCAATAAAAATAGATTTAATAAATTTCATATTTCTCTACATTTTATGATCTACCAAATGATGTATTTAGATGTTATAATAATTAATATTTTAAAAAGAAAGAGAAAGACATTACATCTGCCAACACCTCATTGAAGTTTTAATAAGATACCAAGTACAAACCCAACATACAGTAGTATTAAATTTGGTGATCAGCACACATACAGTCCAGCTTGTCAATGATCAAAGGCTTCATTACACCTTTCAAGGTATGTACAATTAAGTTAGTGAGATGTAAATTGTGTTTGACTACTGGGAATAATAATGACAAAAATGTTTTTGAAACAAAAATGCTTGAAGAGCTAGCATTCACAGACTTAGTTACAGTAAGCAAACAATTTATTTACACAATAAGAGTGAAACTAAAGACATTGATTACAAATGTATAATGGAAACAAGGTCAATTTTATGTTAGGAACTTCCTTCAGTAACATGTATATTATGTATCAGATCCTCAGCTGGCATAAATCAGCATAACTCCATAGATGTAAATGGAGCTACGCCAATTTTCACCAGGTATGGATCTGGTTCAACATCTTCTTACTATTAGTTGTGCCTCTCTGGCAAACCATCTCATCAATTAGGGTCTACACATGTTTTACTTCAGTAGTTACATCTTTTAAAATGTGATTATGTTGTTGCTAGTGGTTTTCTTACAATAGAGAGAAATGTCCTATTTAGTTTTGTTAATCATAGTACATGCCTATCAATGCATACATGCTTCATGGGACAACACTCATCTGTATCTCTACTGTTCATGAATATAAAGAGAAGAAAATATATTAGAAAATATAAATGGAATTGCCAGTGTCACTGCTTTGGGTGGACTGCACCTCTGACCCCTCTTGGTCTCTCCAAGTGACCCCCTTCTAGATCTCAGGCTATCACAGGAGTCCCTCATTTTCGATCCAGGTGCTGGTTGGCAGTTCCATGTGTCTTAACTATGATTACCTTTGCATGTGTGATTTGGGCTCAGACTCTGCATTTCTGTTCCCTCCAAGACAGTGACAGTGGTAATTAGTGATCGAACAGCTTCTTTAATGTATTGTTTATTTAGAAAAAAAGCATTTTAGAGAAAGTGTATCTCAAAACCAATAGAACGTACTGTATCTATACGTATTCTTCCCTAAGGCTTACCCTTTCCTGGGTATGGGAGGACCAGTTCTTTCTGATTCCTCCACAGTGCCAGTCTGTAACAGCTTCTGTGCCTAGACAGCTGCTCACAGGTGAACCCCTTGCTATTTTTCCTCTCTGAAAATCTTTTTAACTCTTTAGTCTTCTTTTGCTTTCTAGTCCCCCACCTGGCAAAACAAGGTTTACAGCTTATTGGAGACAAGATACAGAAACTTTTAATCTAAGCTGGCCCCTATTGTCTTTCTAATGTATACCTACGTATCCTTATCTGGGAAGCTTTCCTGTATAGTTCCCATTGAAATCAAGCACTATAGGCATATAAAAAAAATCCACTAGCCTCCATACAAGTGAGATCAGTGCATTCATACTAGAAAATATTATAACCCAGAATAGATTAACCCATAGCAATTCCTACCATATTCATATCCTTATTACATTTCAGCTCCATTTCTTTCATAACCAGTAAATAGATCTGTATGTAACCACACAAGACTGAAACACATTACAGAGCTTTCATAGGTTCAGTTGCTAATCTCATATTTTAACGTGAGAACTGAATTTCACATTTACAAATAAAACAAAATCTAAAAAAGCAGAAGTAATAAACATCACTAATATTATCCTCGGTTTCTCTTAATGAGACCTCCAAATAAGTGATCACATTGCAAACTATGTTGAAGATGGCATCACAGTGGAAGACTAATATTTTTTTATAGCTTTCTCCCCATCATATAGCCTGCAGTAACTGACATGCCTCAGCTTATCAGAATCAGTCTGGGAAATCTTTAGTGTTCTCTTGATGAGTACAAGAATGGCAATTAAAATGTTAAAACAAATTAGCGTGACCATAGTATTATAGATATTCCCTATAGTTAGTATACTTTTCACACCAGAAATACTGATAAATGGGCCTTATTCTGCTCTTTCTTACATCAGTGGAAATAAAGAGCAATTCCACCAAATTCATCTGAGTTACATTTGTGTCAAACTGGTACACCTGATACAGAATCAGACTCTGTATCGGTTGTATGCTAAAAATATTAGAAAAAAGAACAAATAATTAGTCCTAGTATTTGCTATCATGTAGCCAACAAAATCACTCAAAAATAGGCTCAGGTGGACTATGTTATGAACCATTCTAAGGCTGGTGCTTGGAAAGTGATCACACCTAAGGGTTAAATCCTGTAGTCAGGGAAGTTTTCATGCTTACTTCCCAATGTTCAGTGGATCTCTGCATACAAGCAGGGCAGCACAATTTCTAACAAATTCCTATGGATCTGGCTGTGGGAGGTACAGTTTTACAGATCTGCACTTCAGAAACACGTTTAGGGATTAACAGATAATCCTGTATCTAGGGGGATGCTTAAGTGTGCTACCTTTGTTCAAAGTGTTTTATTGTCTACTAAATACGGAATATGCATGATGTCACTACCTGAAGTCATAGTGAAAGATTCTGCTCCTCTACTCTGACTGAGTTGTACCTTACCTTGCTAGTAACTCCCTTCATTTTAATGGGACAACTTCTGGAGAGAGGGTGGCAGAACTAGCACATAATAATCTTCCTTATTTGGAACGGCATTTTTAAGCAGATTTTTTTTTCATTTTTGTTGAAATTTCAGGATTCCAGCAGATAACTATAAAGGATTCTTCCTTAACCCCAAATAATATATTAAAAATATAGCACAAATAAGACAACATGAAGGATACTTCGGTGATGGAGACTCTGGATAGTCATGTTTATGTTCACTAGGTATTAGAAGGAAAGCAGTGGGAACACTTCTAGCATTTATTGAACAGAAAGCATGGCATATTTTTTAGTGGTGTGGAATGCAACAAGATCCTCCATGTCAGTGCTGTCTTGTTGTATGCCACCATAAAACAGGTAGGTGTTGTGTGACATGCCTTTCATTCAAGAAAATGCACGCCATAGGTCACTAAATGCGCCACCCACTTCTGACCCTTCAGAAAAGCATTTTGCATTTTGTTATTTTCTCTGATACACAGTTTGTTTTTCATAATCTGTTCCCATTTTTGTCATCCTACACTTTGATCTCAGCATGGCAACTGTCAGAGTTTTCTTCTGATCTAAACTGGACTTGATTCTGGCTGAGTGTTTCTTCTTGTCTGTGCATTGCTGTGCTGTTGAAGATTGCTGAGTTCTGGTTTGAGGCACAGAAGTAAAATTTCCCTTTTAAACAGATGGATTCTCATGGTTGTAGGTGGTTATTTTGTTGGATTTTTTTTAGAATAATCTCCATAAATAGTATCAGAGGGATAGCAGTGTTCGTCTGGATCTGTAAAAAGCGACAAAGAGTCCTGTGGCACGTTATAGACTAACAGTCATATTGGAGCATAAGCTTTTGTGGGTGAATAACCACTTCGTCAGACACAACCTCCATAAAGAGGTTGCTCGGAATGATCATCAGATGCTTAGCTGCAGATATTTCATTAAGACATTTGCTTTCAGAGATAAACTTACATATAAAAAAAATATACATACAAAAACTATGTTAAAAGAACATGGAAGAAATAGAATTTGATCATGTAGTTAAAGACTTTATCATAATGCATATGCACAAGAGGGCTAACTTAAGGTTGTGCAGTACAGGCAACTTTAATTCTTGCATTTGCTAACTTTTGAGTGTTTGACTTGCAATCTTAACGATGTTCTTTTAACACAGGGAAATTTAATTGTGTGGCTAATTTCCTAGGTTTTTAGAAGACCAACTGAAAAATCAGAAATTCTGTCATGTGGCATCATATTGACATCCACTTTGTTCATCAGCAGGGTAGAAATCTTTAGGTCCACTGCATGGACCTCTGCAAATGGAGCTAACAGAGTTACTGATTGCAACAGTAGGTTGAAATCACCTATGTGGCTCAGCACTAGAGGGGAATGAGACACTTAGCCAGAGTGTTTCACAAATATTTGCTGGCAGCAGAGGAATGGTGGGACTCTGGAGTCTTGGGTTCTATTCCAAGCTGTGGATGGGAGTGTACTGTCAGGGGCTCAGACTCTTCCACCTATTTACCCCATTCTTATAGTGAGACTTGTCGGGGAACTTTAGTGTTACCAGCCCAGCTTCTAACAAGGATGTGTAAACTCCCCACTATCAAATATGTTCCTGAATGGGGTGTTTTTTAAACTACTTGGGCCAAATCTTCAGCTTGTGTAAATTGGCATCACTCCATTAACTTCATTGGAGCTACACTGATTTACACCAGCTAAGGAACTTAGTAGATCTAATTCTGCACCAGTTTACAAAATGTGGTATACATGGGATATAAATCTAGATAAACTTTGGCTCAGATTGTCCCTCATTTGACAGATGTTTAATTGCAAGCTGATCAGATGGATGAAATGCAAAGTAAGGAGCTTTATTATTATACATGTTCTATTGTTGACATATTTAATTAAAAAGAAAAAAGCTCAGAGAGTGGTAAAGAGCAGTGGTCACAGAGGTGTGCTTAGTGCTTCACTGTTATACAGTAATAGTCCTAACAGACACTATTTCAGATTATATTAGCTATTTCATGGCGATGAACGGCAGGTTGCCACTTCCATGGCCTTTTCTAATGTTTTTAGACTCTTACCTAGTGTTCTCTCTCCCCTTGTGGGGGGGGGGGGGCATGTTAGCAAACAAGTAAGCAGGTGGAAAGTTCAAGCACAAAAGGATGACGTAGGTAGACCTTTTGGATCAGTAATTAGATATTTTTTGTTAATTATTTTCAGTTGCACGGTTGCAGCAGTAGGTAGGATCAAACGTTTGTGCTGTGAAAGCAGAGAGCAGCTCCTAAATTGTTACACTGCAAGATGATTCATAATGATTCACAATATTCTTCAAGGAATTCGGGAAGTAAATATGGTTCATATCCAACATGGGTTATTTTCTGTGGGTCCAGACCTGAAGGAATGAGCATTGTCCCTGTAAAATTGTTTTGATCTTGTGAAAGTGTGATCAAACATAAGGAAGGTTTCCTTGGACCTAACATGTACTCAGGGACCAGAGCAGCTGCACACCCCGATTAATGTTCCTGGGTATGGTGATCTACCTCATACAGCCCTCTGCTCCCTCATACCAGTCTTGTGCAAGACTTGCTCACCATACCCCTGTTTCTGGGTAATCAGTGTTGCTTAACAGAAAAATATGTAATGCATTAAATATAACACTTGTATTAAATTAGTGAATAGTTGGGACCTTATCTCTAAGCTTACATTTTGTATATTGAACAACTAAAGCAGTGGTTTTCAATATTTTTTCATCTGTGGACCACTAAAAAATTGAAGAAGGAGGTGCAGACCCCTTTGGAAATCTTAGACATAGTCTGGGGACCCCCAAATGTCTGCAGACCACAGGTTGAAAACCACTGTACTATGGTAATGACAGTCTTTTGCAGATCCCTTAGACATAGGCCACATATACACTTTTGGTAGAACCACACTGCTGCAATCGATGTAGATGCTGCAGTAAGTGGATCTAGCTACGTCTACTTCAGTTACATTATTTACATAACTGAAATAGTGTAACTGAGATTGATTTACTGTGGTAGTAAAGACCAGTTTATAGACTGCGGACTCTCAGAGGTCTGCGGAGCACAGATTGAAAACCACTGATCTAAAGCAACAAACTTTGCTTGTTGGAATTATACTTGTAGTCTAAATTGTAAACACCTGATTAACCTGGGTTTACAGTGGGGAGACACTGATGAACCTAAACTATAGCAATCCTATTAGACCCCAGTATATTATTTTTGGTATAGTCTTTCTTTAAGTATCTGCTAACATCATGAACTCAGTAAAATGCTCAATGGCACTAATATAAATGAAGAGAGAAGGAATGGATTGAACTGTTTACCAAAAATAGTGATATAAGCATATAAATAGAAATGAAAATCAACTCTCCAAGTTACTCTTATTTTGCTATCTTTGATAGCAATATAAGTGAATGATCTTGTAAAATCAGAATCTAAGGATATTTACTACTCAACTTTAAATTTAATCTAACAAAATGTAAAGTGAATTTTCTGATGGATAAGAATAAGATATAAATACTTTATTTTGGATTTGGCTGTTCATATACTAGGAAAGTAAACACAAAAAGAGGGTAAATATTTGAATACCTGGTATGTGCAAACAACCAAAGGTTTCTATTTAACTAAAGCAAAAGAGGTAATTCTCCAGGACCTGACAGCAGACTTTCACTTGTCTGTCCATCACATTCAACTCCCTTTTAAATACTCTAGGCCTCTTAGGGGCATGTCCACACTGCAACTGGGAAGTGTGATTCCTAGCTCGGGTAAACAGACTTGTGCTAGCTCTGTTCAAGCTAGTACACTAAAAATAACAGTATGCTAGCTTGACATGTGGCATGGGTTGTGCCTCAGGCTAGTTGCCTGAGCTTGGACCTTGGGGTGGGAGGGGCCTTGAACTTGGGCTACTAGCCACAATGTCCACACTGATATTTTTAGCATGCTAGCTCAAGCAGATCTAGTGTGAGTCTGTCTACCTATGCTGGCAATCACACCTCACACCTGCAGTATAGATATACCCTTACTCTTTGCTTTCTTGACCTTCCTGTTCTCAGCACACTACTGTTTCAAGCTGCTAATTTATCTCATTTGAGCTATTCCATAGTTACTGCTTTCCTATCCTTTTGAAACTTTTTGCATTTAAAACTCCGATGTAAGTATCAGATTGACTTCAATGGGATGACTCTTGTTAGTAAAGGGTTGTGGAATCAGCCTCAGCTGATTTCAGCCCAGCGTGCAAATAGAATGCCCAGTGCCAGCACTAATGCATTTCTACCTCTTACCTGTTCTTTCCTGTGTCCCACTACTCTCTAGTAGTTCAATGTCTATTTTTCATATGTATCTACCTTTTTAACTATTTGATCAGCTCTAGTAGTAACCACAAGTTCTAATGGCTGTTCTGAGGCATATGAAATGAGTTTGTGGTCTAAGTCCAGTTCCTAGTTGTCCACAGTACAAAAGTCATGGTCATAATTGGCACTATTTTTATTACTGGTATAGTACTATTTATATCATGGTAGCATCCACAATGTGCTATGCTCTGTTCAAGCATAAAGTGTAATACACTATCTGCCTATATTCCCCGTCCTCTGCCCTGAAGGACTCATCATCCAGGAGACCTTTGTCATTTTCAACTGAGAGGCCAAACAATGAATGATATTAAAGATGAAATATTCTCTGTCCCTCATATGTAGTCTCTCTAAAACAGGGCAAAGGCACATAGATGATGCAGTTTGCATTGCAACTGCCAATGCTATTCCTCCAGCTAGTTGCTAGAGGGACTTCAGTCACTATGACACTCAGTCCTTCACCTTTCACCAGAAATGAATTCATGTTTGAAGCATGCAGGAGAGGTTGCCTGGCTGGTGTTAGTAACATCTGTATTTCCATGTCAATATAGATTTTTTTTTAAAGTGCCTTGGTTAGGCTTTTCAATGACAGGATTTGTTTTTTATTTTTTCCCCTCATTTGCATTATGCAATCATTGTGGATTCTTTAGGGAGCTTTGCTACCTTTCACTGAACAGGGCTGGTCGAGAAGATGCTGCGAAACCTACAGTTGCACAGGCCCCACAGGTCACGGAGACCCCAAAACTAGCACAGTGTTGGCTGCTGCAGTGCCATGTGATGTGAAATACCATATGAGACACTATGAGCTGGCAGAGTTCTCTAATTATGACAACTTGACTTTTCTAGATAATTAGAACATCTGCCTGTCAAGGTGCTGGCTGGGGAAAAATGTAGGAAACTTCCATCCATTATATTTTAACTCCCTCCACAAACAGACACATGAGTTGTGGATAAATTACTTATTCTCTCTTCTGACACCCCTCCTTCTCCACTGTACCCTGATTTGCATGATATAGGAGTTTGGGGTAGATGGAAGGAGAAAGTCACAGACTGAATCTTGCCTTTTACAGACACAACTTGATGTGAACTATTTCACTAATTGCAAGGGCCACAGATTTACCTCTACTTTAGCAAAGGGGCCTTTCTGCTGCCTATGATAAGTATGTGAAACCTAGTTTGGACTGAGATCTGCACCTGACTTAGGAGACAATATTCAGTGATTAAAAGAAATGAAATGTTACTTACAGTTTAACACCTACTTAAATTGGAGTATATCGGAGACCTTGGATACTTTCATCTGAGGGGCCAAAGAAACAATTTTGACACAGGGAAGTAACAGTGGCTCAAATTTTCAGTTTGCATAGTTTTTAATACTAAGGTACCTTGCTCGTGCCTGGTGTGAATGAGAATCTATACTAATCTACCATCCATCTGAAGTTTAGTCAGTCAACTATTGTAGCTAATGATTCATCAGGAAGTTGAAGGCTTTTAAGGTGACAGCAGGTAACTGTAGGGCAGAGAGTCTCTCTACTCCCGTGTTCCATTTAAAAAACAAGCTGGGAGCTCCCTGTTGCTGAGCCCCAGCAGCACAGCTGGACCCACTAGTGTTTCCCATGGGCTTCCAGTACAAGGAGGATTGGACGGATCAATGTAATCTCTGCAAAATACTGCTGTATTTGCAATGCCAAGGTGAGGTTGTCATGGGCAGGCTTTATGCTGTGCAATAAAATCAATGCATCAGCATCTTCTTACCCCATGAATCTTCTTCATCAATCCTGCTACAAAGAACATTTTTGACTCTTTTGTGCCCTCATCCCTGGTACTTCTCTTAGGGAGTGAGAAACCAGATCTTATCCTCATTGTTAAAAGGAAGGGAAGCCACAAAGAATTAGGAACTGTCAGAAATAAAAATAAAAGAGGCAAGAGAAACACTGTGAAATAATGAAAGCCAAGGACCCTCTGTTTAATGCACAGGGATTTTAAAACCTACCCTTGCCTACCTCCTGGTAAACCTCTTTGGGGACTAAAAGAACACAGAGATGTTTTGCCACCACAGCTGCTACAGTAAATGAAATGACTTTACTCTGGGGAGTAATACTAGGCAACAATCAAACAGCAACACAGCCTGAGCAAATCACTAGTCTCAACAGAGGAGTGGATTTCATGCATGCTAATATCACTCCCTTCACTCCCCTTTTCTCTCTACCACATAAACTTGACATCCATCTTCACACTTCCTTTCCTTTTGTTGTTAAAAGGGTTTTTTTTTTTCAGGTTAGGCAGAACTCCTGAATCACAGGTTGGGAGATCTTCAAAAATAATCTAAAAACACTATATAGGAAAACAAAACCAACCTCTAGGGTCTAGAGTAGTCCCAAAATGCATACAACTCATTTGAGACTGTACTGCTGTTAGAATGTAGATAAACTCCTGATCTTATAGACTAGAGAGCATCCATAGTTTCATTTATTTATACACAAAAATCTGAAAAGTTTGTTCTTTTTTCTAAATAGGATCCTGTGCTTTGTCTTGCAAAGTTATTTCCCACAAAATTATGGCTCAAACTATTCGGTGTGACACAAATCAAGGAAACAACATTTAAAAAAAAACCCTTCACAATATTTAAAAATTGTAGCGTATAGGGAACTAAAATGCATTTCTTACAAGGCAGTAAGTGAGGTGAGCAACAGCAACAAGGAAGTCGTTCTCTTATTAAGAAACTAATAAGGCAAATTAAAAGGAGAAGGGGGGTCTGGGTAAAAGACAGACCCTGCCAAATCTCAGTTTTTGGCTCCAGCCCCACAAATTGCACTACCTGAATGGAGAACAAGCCTAGCTTCTCCTGTTGGTACAAAGTGATTCACACCATGAGGCGTCTAAGTGCAACAGTGCTGCAAAAATGACAATCCACAACCCAGTTCCTGCTGGATTCTGCCAATTTTTAGCCCCTCTTCCCAACTTTTCTGCAGAACAAAAGAAGAAATGTAGACACCTCTCACATACAAAGAGGGGGAGAGAGAGAGATTCTGATACCCAGTGCATCTTGGTTCAATAGAACAACAGTTATCTCGATCCTGCCAGCTTTTGCGTATGCCACCCAAGTCCCATGGTTATCTATTTCCATTGCACCCGGCTCTGATATCCTTCTGAGCAATAGCACTGCAGAACTGAGCTCCAGCATCCCAGGTGGACCCCGTTAGATTCAATTACTGGATACAGATTTTTGCAACATTGCTATATCACAATACATTGGGATTGAGACTACTTTAGTGGAGTAAGAGAAACTGCATACCTATTAAGTTTAGACAATAAAATCAGAAGGGATGCAGGGGGAAAAAAAAGGTGGATCCAGCAGGTACTAGACTGTGTACAGGGGGAGGGAGTCAGATCTTTTAGGAGGAATAGTAGCAGCAACACTTATTCTCTCTTTTAGTGGTACAATTGGTAGGTTTGGGCCAAAAATTGGCAGGCTCCTGATGCCAGGTTTTTGCAATTCTGTTATATCAGGGCCTACATTTTTAAGGTGTAGTTTGGAATTGGGAGCCAGAAAGTGGGAGGATTTAGGTATTTGCAACAACTCTGGTTTTTTTTGGGAGGGGGAAATCTGGATTTTTGGGGGTTGAAATGGAATCTATATTCTTGTGTTCTATTTAGGGAATAGAACCAAAACGATTGAGGCCAAAAAAGCACCTGGAAACAGGTTTTTACAGCTTTGTTGTGTTGGGATTCATTACAGCCTGGATTTTATTAGTGAGCTTGTTCTTTAAGCACTAGATTGTTTTTTTGGACTGGTGGAGTGGTGTAACTGACTGGATGCGGGAGCCTCAGCTGTTACCTTTCCACTAGAAGGTGGAGTATTGTCAGATGAACCCCAGTCATTTCCAATCCCAGCTGCCTTAGCATCCTCCCTTTCCCCCAGCCCACCTTTCTCCTGGGACTGCGCCCCTTCCGCCCACGTGGCCCGCCACACACGCCAGCTAGAGGCTCCCCCCTCCGAGGAAGGGCTGAACAAAGCGCCTTGGGGGCAAACAACCAACCCTGGAGCCACGCGCCCGCCTCCCCACGCGGCTGCGGCTCCCCACGTCGTGCAAGGACTCCCGCCCCCACACATACAAACCCCTCCCCGGGTCCCTCTTACCAGCCAATCACGGGGGGGAATGGAGCGCGCGGCGGCTGCTAGCGGGCGGGCTGGAGCTCCGGCAGCTGGTGGAAGCGGGGAGGCGCCGAGCCCTCTCTCTAGCCTGTGCGCGGCCGGGGAGAGCGGCGCTTCCCGGGTCCGGTGAAGTCTCAGCGGCTCGCGCTCCCCCCGCCCCACTCGCTCTCCCCCCGCCCTTTGCACTTTCTTTGCGAGCCGCCCTCCTGGACAAAGTTTGATGGAGAATTTCGCACCGCGCTGGAAAGATGCCGGTGATGAAAGGATTGCTGGCCCCGCAGAACACCTTCCTCGACACCATCGCCACTCGCTTCGACGGCACGCGTGAGTCGGGGGCAGGCCGGAGCGTGGTGGCCCCTTCCCAGCCTTGCAGCGGAGCCGGAGGGGCTGCCGGGGAGAAAGAGGCAGAGCTGGATGTGGGTCCGGCATTGCATGCACCCATCTCCCCTCGTTACGGCTGTGCGGCTTAGCAGCGGGCGGCAGGGTGGTGCTCAGCCCCTGGGAGGTGTCCCTGGTGTGCTGGGTGTCGGCTGGGGCAGCGCGCCCGTTACCAGGACACCGGGGTGCGCTTGGCGCCTCTTCGGGAACTTGCAGGGTTATTCCCGGACTGCGGTCCAGGTCGCTCCGAGCTGTTCTCTGCATGGAAGTTGTAGGCTCAGGCTGCTGCTTCCCGGGGCTTTCTGCTCCTCTCAGCTGCCCTCGTGCTGGCTGCGTGGTACAGTGCAGCGGGTGCAGCCCCCCCTGAGAGTAGAGAGCGAGAAGAGATGCAGGCTTCAGACTCGGGACTTGGCTTTGAAAGTCTTTTTTAAAAATCTCTTTGACAAGATTTAAGCTTTTAATCGGGTTTTTGTGTTGGGCAGACAGCTGGGCAGGGGATTGTTGAATGAATGTCTGCGGCGGTTTAATGAATGGGTTTGGTATCGGAATTGTCATTTCAGGACCCTGGACAGGTCCCGCTCCTCTTCCTTTGCGCGTCACTTGCCTTCCAGCTGTTTTGACTTAGTCTTACCATTTGCCCCCAATTTCCTGCCCCCTTCCCTCCCCCCCGGCTCTTCCTGCTGCTCGAGTCAAGCCCTGCTCGGCGGTTCCCTTGCGATGTGCTGTATCAATATGAGGAGTTTGTTCAGGTGCGGAGAAATAATTGGCGATTGGAGGCTCTAGGCTGTTGTTTAGGGGCTCCCTGTACCTGATGAGATGTTTGTAGTTTAAACACACAACTACTACGGGAGAGAGAACTTTTCGCCAGCGTAAATCTTTTTTCTTGGGGGTGGGGGGAAATCTGAAACGACTCAAATCTTTAAACTCGTTTAACTTAGTTTTTCATCTTCTGTCAAACATTTTGATGTTTATATACTTTTAATCTTGTATCTGTTGGCATATTTTATTACTATTTTGGTGTTAGTGTGAGATGAAAGAACTGAGCTCAATTGCTATATCAATAAACTTGTACAATCTCACGACACATAGTCACACAAATAACTGCACGGTAACAAAATCACGATATAACTGTCTCGCTAGTCTGAGGGTAGCTTAAAAACAAGCCTTGATTAAAGGCTGCTTTAAATCTATATTCCATTATAAAGTAACTCTTAAAGTAGCTGTGCCTTGTAGACACTAACAAAATAGATCTAGCTCTTCATCACAGTCTTCCAGATCTCCCCCCCACTTTTTTTTTTCAGTTAGAGAGTTTACAATCAACTATCCAGGTGTTGTTTATTGGAGGTTAATTCTTGCAGATTTAATGTTGTAAGGTTTTTGTATGATACTGTCACTTGATTAAAAAAAATAATTCCCTCTGCTGTCTGCTTAGAAACTCCCTACAGTGACTTTCAGTTCAAAGGACTGAATGCAGTATGTGGAGAATCTACTAAAAAACAACTTTGGAGATCATTTATTTTGGCAGGTTCAAATTGGCTAAACTCCCTACTAGTGATATAAACGTTTTAATTATTTAAACATTACTATAAGAATTTTATTGTCTGTGTTAAGAATGCCACCTTAGTGTTTGAGATGTTAATTAGGTTACTTGAATCTTAAGACTAAACACAATTTCTCATTAATTTATGCAGATTAAAAGAATTGCTGCTTAAATTTAGCTGTTCTGTTCAATCCTTTATCCTTTCTAGCAGCAACATGTAAAACAAAAGCATTCAAAGACATATATATGACACTTATTTGAGTTTTTAAGAGGTTAAGTTTTGTATGAGAGACCTGAAGAAGAGCTGCGTATATAGCTCCAAAGCTTGTCTTTCTTGCTAACTGAAGTTGGTCCAATAAAAGAGATTACCTCACCCTCCTTGTCTTGCTAATGTTTTTGGAAGGCTTTTAATAAATACATTATGTGAAGTATGACATCTTTGTGAATACATTCTGAAGTTATTGAAGGGGGAAAAAAATCTACGCGAGTAACTTATTTTAAAATAAGAAACTTTCATGCATAGTAATACACTTGCACAAAGTAATGGGAAACATTTTCTTGATGTCTCTTTTGAGGAAAATACCCCTTGGTTTCAGTGGAAGTTTTACCTTTTAAGCAGGACTTTGGAATTTGGCTTCAATACCTGATGAACAGGCATTATTTAGAAGACATTACCATGGACAAATAAATTTCTGCCTTTAAATGCTCCCAGAAATTAACAACAGATAGTACGATTCTCCACATGTAGTCCCATCCCAGTCAGTCCCACTCAGTAATACATAGTGAATGATAAGACTATCTGGTGTAAAGGGGACAGCATCTGGCTCTTTATTTACAGATCAGTAATTCTCAACTTTTCCAGAATACTGTACCCCTTTCAAGAGCCTGATTTGTCTTGCATACCCCAAGGTTCACCTCACTTAAAAATTACTTAATTTTAAAATCAGACATAAAAAATACAAAAGTGTCAAGGCCGTAATATTACTGAAAAATTGCTTACTTTCTCCTTTTGTCTGCATACAATTTTAGTTTGTGCTGATTTTGCTAGTGCATTTTATGTAGCCTGTTGTAAAATGAGCCAAATAAATAGATGAGTTGATGTACTCCCTGGAAGATCTCTGCATACATCCAGGGGTACACGCACCACTGGTTGAGAACCACTGAGGTAGATAATGCATGTTTATATTTATTAATTGAAACAAATAACACAAGTTATTAAACTATATCTTTCCCTGAAGAATGATAATATAGATCAAGTGCACAACATGATACAATTTTAAATCTTCAAAAGTAGTTTTTTCACTTTGATTTGATATAATCTAGTTGTCTTTTTTTAAATCTAAAATTAATTTGCAAAGTACTTATTCCTGTGGTGGTTTAACAAGATTTTTTTTCATGGGGGGGAGGGAAATGCTGTTTTGTAAAGTCTAGTGCAAGCTCTGGGCCCAAATCTGCAAACTCTTAAGCAAGTGAGTAAGATTACTCACCTAAGCAGTGTAGTAATAGCAATGATACTGCTAGATTAAGACAAGTTACTCAATGTATAACTCTTCATGGGATCAGGCCCTTTGTGTCTTTTAAATATGATTATATATTTTATTTTGGGATTGACATTCAATATTTAACACAGAATGTTACATAAACTATTTTAATTTCAGAGATGATGATATTCTGTTATTTTTTCTGCATGTTTTGTTACAGTAATGATGTCTGTCGTTAACAGACCTCCTTTTATTTTAAGCCTTTGGGAAGGATATATTTTTGTTGTCATCAATGATAGACTAATCCACCAATGCATCTTTAATCCAGAGGAGAATTAATTCTAATTCTGGGCAACAGTGCAGAAAAAGATTCCAGAAAACACTGGAAAATATGCTTCACTTCACATAGAATTTAATGAATGAGTTTTCATCATAATATTTCTCTTGGTTTTAATGTTGTGCCAACTTGCCCATATCATGAAAAACACTGTGGGGGGAAAAAACAGAGAATCTAGAACATTTGCACCCTCAAACATCAATGTTTTATTATGTACTTTAGATAATCAGAACTTTCATGGTCATCATAACTAGTTGTATTATAACATCTTTGTTAGACTGAAATATAGACAATGATCATCAAACTATCGAATATGTCAGTCACAGGGAGTCAGGGCACTACAGGAATTGCTCCATCCCTAACACCACATTTATGCCCAAAGGCAGACCCCTTTCTCACATACAAAGCAAGGCTTGCACAGCTGGAGAAATAGGCTGCACCCCTTAAGGCATGTAGTAGCAGGCATGCTCCCTCTGCATTCTGGAAACCTCCTGATGTTTCCCATGTGGTACTGTCCCTTCATATTGCCACTGCCTTGAGGCTGTGCCTAGTGGGCACACACACACTGCCATGTTAGGTCAGACCAATGATCCATCTAGTCTAGTATCCTCTCTTCTGACAGTGGCCAATACCAGGTGCTTCAGAGGCAATGAACAGAACAGGTAATCATCAAGTGATCCATCCTGTCACCCATTCCCAGCTTTGGCAAACGGAGGTTAGGGATGCTTCAGAGCATGGTTTTGTATGTCTCCCTGTTCTGGCTAATAGCCACTGATGGACCTGTCCTCCATGAACTTATCTAGTCCTTTTTTGAACCCTGTTCAAAACCCACAATTTGAACCCCACAATCTAGTAAAGCTCTCAGGAATTTCTCCACAAAACACTTTAAATTGGAAAATTCTGATGCATCAAAACTGAAACTTTTTGTGTGAAAGAGGAGGTTAGTTTTGACAAATGTTTTTAGAAAAAAAAGTTGAAAAAGAAAGCCTTGATATTTCCAAAACCTGTAACTTTGATACTTTCAATAAGAAAAAATCCAGTTTTCTGGTTCAAAATCTTTCAAATTTTGAATTTTAAGCTCATTATAGTTTATTTTTTAGTAATAAATGGTTGACATCAAAACAAAACACTTAGATTTTCTTCAGATTTTATCTCTTTGAACTTTTTTCAGTTTTTTTATTTTATTTTTTTTGTCCTGTCTGGGACAGGATTTCCCCCCATTTCAATTTTTTACAGATTTCGAAAACTGTTTCCCAGAAGCTCTACAATCTAGACTGTATACTAGAAAAAATTTCCACCTCAGAGCCTGATGTTGCTGCTGTTTCTGTTGTAGATTCTTACACTACTTTCCTGTGGAGCAAGGTTAAACTACATTTTAGTAAATGGACATGCCTAACTAAATTGTGCAGAAAACACACTATTTCTGAGTGAGATTTTACTCCCTAAAAATAAAATAAATTAATGGAGATACCCTATCTCCTAGAACTGGAAGGGACCAGTCCAGGTCATCAAGTCCAGCCCCCTGCCTTCACTAGCAGGACCAAGTACTGATTTTACCCCAGATCCCTAAGTGGCCCCCCGTTAAGGATTGAACTCACAACCTTGGGTTTAGCAGGCCAATGCTCAAACCACTGAGCTTTCCCTCCCTAATACCTCTCTAAAGATGAAAATCTGGAATTTTATAGTTGTTTTTCAGTGCTTTCTGTACCAAATGTTCTCAAATTCCAAATTAAATATGTTTTTCCCCTGATTGCTAGCCCTGTAAACTGAATCTAGGATTTAAGTCAAGCTTGCTTACTGTTAACTGATAATGACCTCTTTGTAGGAGAACTTACACCTTCAGTTACACTGTTTTCCACTTACAACTAGATTGACACACATGCAGATTCATTATTGTCAACATGTTGGTAAACAAAAAAGAAAATGCTCCAGCTCTTAGGTTTCGAATCGCTAGCAGGAAAAAAAAAAAGCAGTAAAACATTTTTTTCACTGAATGTAGAGAATGAGGCTACTATGTGTATTATTTTTTACAAATCTTATGTGCAACTCAAGTTGTTTGATATTAACTTGCTTGACTGACAGGAGTTAAATCAAAAAAGGCTGTTAAGGGAGAAACCCACAGGAAATGAAACTATGGCAGATATAAGAATCTTTGAGGAAAGGTGGCTGGACCATCAATGGGGAAGAAACTACCTGTCTGGCTCTGTGCAGACTAGAATGGTTTACTGTTCTCAACCCTAAAACTTGTTATCAAAGAGGATCTAAACCCTCGAAGATTTTAGAAGGGGCTGCCTAGTCATTTGCCAGCCTGTCACCTATTCACTCACAAAGTTGTATGAAGTGAGGTAGAAAATGCAGCTGGGGCAGTCTGTTTCTCCCTGATAGATATAGGGTTAGCTGAGCTGAGGGGAACTTACAAAGGTGTAAATCATATCCACGTGTATAGGCTTTTTAGTGTGTTAACCCATTTTCCTAAATGCTTTCTACTTTTGAGGAATTAATAAATGATGCTTTTTTTTGATGATGCTCTTTCTGTGTCACTGCAAAGTATACTGTTAGAGGCTCCTCAGGGAAAAATATTGTGTACCAAAGTTGAGTTGAGCTTGTCATTAACATGGCAGGAAGCCAGGTCTGTCAGTGTAGGAGTGCCCCTGAGAGGGACTAAAAGGGGTCTATGCCACAGTTCACCCTGTAGCCATGATGTGAAAATAAATACACGATTTTGAATATAGTGAAGAGGCCAGATCTTGGCCCCAAGTCTGGCTCCTTGTGCTACTCTGGCACTGATAGCTGAGGTGCCAACTTAACCAGCTACCTGTGCATCCTCACAGAGCAGGTGAGTTGCTTGATGTTATAGGGTTGCTTTGTCTGGGTGCTGTTGCCAGCAAACATAACTTCGACCAACCCTTAGTCTGACCTAAGCTGTTGCCTGGATGCTTCAGGATCAAAAGCGTGTAAAGGTGACTTAAGGCTAGGGTGACAAGATGTCCCACTTTTAAAGGGACAGTCCTATTTTTGGGGACTTTTTCTTATATAGGTGCCTATTACCCTCATCCTGTTTTTTCACAGTTGTTATTTGGTCACCCTACTTAAAGCCACCTTTGCTCCCTAGTTGCTGAGCTGCACCAGCTACAGAAGGGCTAGTCCTGAAGATTTGGTGCAAGAAACATATCTGTTAGATAAAAATCACGCCTTTTTATGTGTTGCCTTTCAGAATAGAGCTGTGCTTTAAAGAAGGCTCTTTCATTTAGAATTGGATTCTGAGGTGATTTTTCGTCATAAAATATTTATTTGAATTAAGTTAATTTTTTTGTCTTGTTTTGTGTGAGATGAATTAATTTAGGAGTGGAGGAGAGTCATTCATCAACTGACTAATTTTGCAGAATTGTATAATTTATATATTTGGGGCCCAGTCCTCAGCAGTGACCAGGTGACACCACACAATTGAAAGGGTGCCAAAGTGGCTCTAAGGTGGTGTCTCAGTCCAGGGGTATCCCTTCTTTGATCAGGTTCGCTGGTAGAAGTTACAGCAGCCTCCTGCTCCAGGGGCCAATGACCTCAAGAGGTTATCATGGCAGTTGGGGATGATCAGTGTGTATAGAAGATCCAGCCTTGCTCACTTTCTTCTCAGCAATGTGGGGGTAAGGGTGGTGCATGAGTTGCCACGACCGAGGAGTCTTCATCATACAGTCAGGTAAAATGACTTCAGGACAGCTTTCCACTAATGGAGCTGTCCTACTACAGAAGAGGATCTGAACTATAGTTCTTTGCACTTCTAAAGCATCTCTTAAAGTTTTACAAACAATAACAAATGAAACCTCGCAGCATCACACAGAGGAGGTAAATAATATTGTCCCTATTTAACAGGTAATTGGAGAAGAAAAGCAATATGAGTAACATTTTGTAAAAAGTGAGTGGGAGAGCTCAGACTAAAAGATTCCTAACTCCCAGTTCTGTACTCTGATCGTTAGTCAACACTAGCATAAGAATGCCCGTGCTGGGTCAGACCAGTGGTCCATCTAGCCCAGTATCCTGTCTTCTGACAGTGACCAATGCCAGATGCTTCAGAGAGAATGAAAAGAACAGAGCAATTATCAAGTGATCTATTCCCTGTCATCCAGTCCTGGCTTCTGGAAGTCAGACTTAGGCAGGGGGTTGTGTCCCTGACCATCTTGACTAATAGCCATTGATGAATCCTCTATGAGGTTTTCTTAATTCTTTCTTGACCCCAGTTATATTTTTGGTATTCAAAACATCCCCTGGCAATGAGTTCCACAGGTTGACTGTGCATTGTGTGAGGAAATACTTTCTTATGTTGGTTTTATACCTATTGCCTATTAATGTAATTGCATGACCCTTGGTTCTTGTGTTATATGAAGGGGTCTTTCTTGAGTGGCAACGGCTAATTTAAACTCCATTTTGTATGTATAGTTGGGATTGGTTCCCAATACGCATTACTTTGCATTTATCAACACTGAATTAAATCTGCCTTTTTGTTGCCCAGTCACCCACTTTTGTGAGATCCCTTTGTAACTCTTCATGGTCTGTTTTGGACTTATCTTTAGTAGTTTTGTATCATCTGCAAACTGTCACTGTTCACCCCTTTTCCAAATCATTTATGAACATGTTGAAGAGCACTGGTCCCAGTTCAGGTCCTTGTGGGACCCCACTACTTACCGCTCTCCATTTGGAAAACTGACCATTTATTCCTACCCTTTATTTCCTATCTTCTAACTAGTTACTGATCCATGAGAGGACCTTCCCTCTTAGGCAAGATAAGCAGTAATGGGATAAGAGCCTTTGGTGAGGGATCTTGTCAAAGGCTTTCTGAAAGTCCAAGTACACTGTATCAACTGGATCACCTTTTTCCACATGCTTGTTTACTCCCTCAAGGAACTCTAATAGATTGGTGAGGCATGATTTCCCTTTACAAAAGCAGTGTTAACTCTTCCCCTCCAAAATCATGTTCTATTTATCTGATAATTCTGTTCTTTACTTTAGTTTCAACCAATTTGTTTGGTATTGAAGTTAGGCTTATTCACCTGTAATTGCCAGGATCACCTCTGGAGTTTTTTGTTAAATTGGGCATTGCATTAGCTATCCTCCAGTTGTCTAATACGGAGGCTGATTTAAGTGATAGGTTATATATCACAGGAAGAGTTCTAAAATTTTGTATCTAAGTTCCTTCAGAATTCTTGGGTGTATACCATCTGGTCCTATTGATTTATTACTGTTTAGTTTATCAACTTGGTCTAAAACCTCCCCTACTGACACACAAATCTGGGACAGTTCCTCAGATTTGGCACTTAAATGGCTTCGGTTTGGGAATCTCCTTCATATCCTCTGCAACAAAGACTGATACCAAAAATTAATTTAGGCCTTATCTACACTACAGAATTTTGTTGATGACAAAAGTTATATAGACACTCTCAAAGTGCTATAATTCAAATCAATGTTGCATGTTGATACCTGCTTCCTCTGTCAGCAGAGCACACCCACAGTTGGGGCCCTATCATCAGCAGTGTGACCAAGGCTCTGTGGGTACCTATTCCAAAGTGCAGCTCAAAACCTTCTGCCGCTAGTTCTTGTGGGAAGGCAGAGCAGATCGCTGCACATCTTGGGACCAGGATGAATGTTCCAAGATTCATTGTTTTCCATCTCAGCATTCCATAGGCTTCTGGCTTTCTTTCACAGCATTTTTTCAAGGCCCTTGTGTGCTGTGCATGCTGGCATCTTTGTGTGAAGGGATGGATCCCACACTGCTTTCTTATTCTCTGATAACTGTCATTAAAATATCATGAATGCCCTGCAGTTAATCATGAAGTTCCTAACTGAACAAGACTCCCAGATACCTGATGTGGTGTGTGATATGGATAGGAGCAACCTGGATTTCTTTTGACATTCATGGAACAGCTACATATGGTGGACTGTCACCTTTGGGCTCTGGAAACAAGCTTTGAATGGTGGGAGGATTGTATTGTCAAGCAGGTCTGAGATGACAAGCAGTGGCTACAGAACTTTCAGATGTGGAAAGCCACCTTCCTGGAACTGTGTGCGGAGCTTGCCCCTGCACTGCGGTGCAAGGACACAAGAATGAGACCTGACTTATCAGTAGAGAAACCCATGACAATCATAGTATGGAAGCTGGCGACTGGTCAGTCACAAATCAGTTTGGAGTCGGGAAATTGACCCTTGGGGGTGTGTTAATACAAGTGTGCAGGGCAGTTAATCACACCCTGCTATGAAGGACTGTGACTCTGGAGAATGTGTGTGAAATAGTGGATGGCTTTGCAGAACAGGTTTCTCTAACTGGGGAGGGGTGCTAGATGTACACAGATTCCAATTCTGGCACCAGACCACTTTGCGATGGAGTACATCAATAGAAAGGGTGTTGCAGGTGCTTATGGATGACTACGGGTGTATCACTGACATCAATGTGGGGTGGTGTGGGAAGGTGCATAACGCACACATCTTTAGAAACACCAGCCTATATAGAAAGCTGCAAGCAGGGACTTTCTTTCCAGACCAGAAGTTTACAGTAGGGGATGTTGAAATGCCCATTGTGATCCTGGGAGATCCAGCATACCCTTACAGCGATGGCTCATTAAATCTTACACAGGAAACCTGTATAGCAGTAAGGAGTGGTTCAGCAACACATTGAGTAGTTGCCAGATGATGGTGGAATGTGGCTTTGGCAAATTAAAGGCATGCTGGCGGTGCCTTTATGGCAGATTAGATCTTAATGAGGATAATATGCATGGTGATAGGCATGTGTTGTACATTGCATAATATTTGTGAAGCTAAGGATGGAAGGTTTGCTCAGGGGTGGAGTGCTGAGACAGCTAGCTACCAGGGCTATTAGGGGGGCCCAGAAGAGGGCAGTTTTAATCAGGGAGGTTTTGAGGCAACACTTTGAAAATGAGAACTAGTAATGTATATATCTGTGATTAGATGTAATGTAACATTGCAGTACTTGTTTTCCTGGGAAGCAATTGTGAAATTTGGGGACTTAAATTCCAGTAAGCAAATGATGAAACTGCCTGTGTATGTCTTGATAGTGCCTGCTATCTCAATTTGTAGGACAAAAATAAAAATTAGTTATTCAAAAACTTTGCTTTTATTGCACAAAAAACAACGCATGCATACATGAGCATGCTTGGTGGGAAAGGAGGTATCAGGGAAGGGCAGACTTTCAGAGCGGTGTAGTTCCAGCTGTCATTTTGCAAGTTGTCTATGGGGGTGGAGTGAATGGGAAATCGAGGAGTCTGGGAAATCAGAAAGGAATGTGCGGGTGGAGTGGTGGGGAGGGTGGCTCACAGAAAAAAGTTCTGAATGTGCTGCTGGGAGAGTGGGCATGCATCTGCTCAGTCTACCTCATTTTTAAGGACTTTAGCATCTGCGTTCGCTCCTTCATTACTTCAGTCATCCACACAGTAGCATCCTCAATGAACTCCTGATTTTCTTTTCTGTCCTGTTTTTTGGCTTCCCTTCACTCTCTGCATTGAAAAACTGCAGTATATCCTGGAACGTGTCTTCTTTGCTCCATCTCAGGCACTTTTCTTATCTGGGGAGATGCTTGGCCGGTGTGCAGGCCACATCTGCAGAATCATAAGAAATAATGCACAGAAACATGATTGTTTAAGCTTCAATGCTGCACATAAACTAATCACTCTCTCACTGACCTTTCGCAGGCACACATCTCAGTGAACACTGAAAGCGTGGTGTCTTGGGGAAGGAGGCACTCTACATAGGGGGGAAAAAAGCACTCTGGAAGGGTTGTGGTGCAGCCAACTAGGGGAAAAAAATTCTAAATTCTCCCACACTTTTCCAGAGGCAGGGGTCATGGTAGCAGGTATCTCACTCCTGAGGGTAAGCAGGAAAGCAAGGGCACATCTACTACATGCTTGTGGCTTCTGCCCTGGTCCCTACGCTGCTCGCCTGTGTGCTGTTTTGATCCCTGCACAAGTGATTGTCGAATGGTGTGGGAAAGCTTCCTGCAACGGGGGAAGGAACAAAGCAGCTCTGTCAAGGAACAGATTGCAGAATATCTCCAGGAAAGTTTCCTAGACATCTGTGGAGGATTCCTGTGAGATCATGGGCATGCATGGCGAAACAGGGTGTTGATATTGATTAGCTGCACAGGGAAATGTCTGGCACACAGAAATACGGCTAGCCTTGTATACTTCTAGACCCTGAACCCACCTCCACACTACACAGACGACTTACCAGGCATCTCCTCTCCTGCTTCTTGCTCACCAGAGAGCAACTGCTGAGACTGGCTAGACCCCTCTGGAGTGGTAAACAGATCCTGGCTGTCTGCACCGCTGAGCAACCCTGCTCTGGGCTCCACATCATCATCTAACAACCCGAAAGGGCAAAGTCCTTGATGAAGAGGAAAGTCCTCTTTCCACCACCTCCAGGCCTGCTGAAGTATCCATGGGGCTCTTGGTGGTGTAGGTGGGGTCGTCACTGAGGATCGTTTCCAGCTCCTTATGGAACCAGTAGGTCTTGGATGCAGCACCCAAGTGACGGTTTGCCTCCATCATCGTATGGTACACCTGCCTCGGCTTCTTTATGTTCGCTCTGCACTGCACTGTGTCCTGGTCATACCCCTTTTCACAGAAGCCTCGAGAAATCTGTTAAAATTCCTATGGTTGAAGCCCAGCTGGGACTGTACAGCTGCCTCCTCCCCAAATACTGAGCAGATCCCAGGAGCTCTGCCGTGGTCCAAATGGGAGAGCATTTGCTTCATGAAGCCGCCGTGGTCACCTGGGAAGATGCAATGAGTCCTCTCCACACTGAGCAAACAGGAAATGGAATTTCAAAAATTTCCCTGGGCTTTAAAAGGGGAGGTTGTTTACCTGACTGCAGGGCAATAGAGTTCAAACTGCTAACCAGAGCGGTCAGGGTGGGCATTGTGGGACACCTCCTGGAGGCCAATTAAAGCATTAAAATCAAGCACAGTATTTGCACTGGCACTTTGTTGACAAAACTTTTGCACAAAGAGCCTCGCGTCTCTCATTGGAGTGGTTTTATTTTGCTGCCAAAATGCCATTTTTGCTGCCAAAAGTCACATCGTAGTGTGTATGCATCTACTGTTCTGTTGACCAGAAGCTGCCTTTTGGTGACACAACTCTGCAGTGTAGCCAAAGCCTTAATTTCTCCACAATAGTCTTGTCATTCTCAAATGGTCTTTTAGCACCTTGATTGTTCAGTGGCCCCACTGATTATTTGGCAGGCTTTTGGCTTCCGATGTACTTAATTTTTACTGTTAGTTTTTTGTGTCTTTTGCTAGTTGTTGTTCTTCAAATCCTTTTTTGGCCTGACTAATTTTACCTTTACACTTGACTTGCCAGAGTTAATACTCCTTTCTGTTTTCCTAAACAGGATTTGACTTCCAGTTTTTAAAGGATGAGTTTTTGCTTCTACCTACGTCTTTTACTATGTGTAGCCATGGTGGAATTTTTGTTGATCCGGACTGTTTGTTAGAGGATCAAACTAAATGTATACTCAGGGTTTTTTAAATAGCTTCCAGGCATTTCACTCTTGTGACTGTTCCTTTTAACTGCTGTTTAAATAGCTTCCTCATTTTTGTGTCGTTTCCCTTTTTGAAGTTAAATGCTGCTGCAATGGGCACTCCCCCCCCCCCAAGGATGTTTAAATTTAATTACATTATGGTTGCTATTACTGAGTGTTTCAGCTATATTTCATCTCTCAGACCAGATCCAGTGCTCCACTCTAGGATGAAATCAAGAACTGCCTGTCCTCTTGCGGGTTCAGGAGTAGCTACTACACGAAGCAGTCATTAATGGAGTCTAGAAATTTTATCTCTGCATTCCATCCTGATGTGACAAATACCCAGTCAATATGGAGCTAGTTGAAATCCCCCATTATTATTGGGTTTTCCATTCAAAATAACTAGCATTTCACAATCACTGCCGCCATCCTGGTCTGGCTATTCTCTTATTATTCAAGCCTGGAATTTCTGTCTGTAGTGATTCTATGGCACAGTTTGAGTCACTTAAGATTTTTTACTATAGTTGACTCTATGCTTTTTTTCCACTTATAGTGCTACCCCCAACCAGAGCATGTCATTCCTATATATTTTGTATCCTAGTATTACTGTGGGCCATTGACTATCATTCCATCAAGTTCCTGTGATGCCTTTTTATATCAGTATCTCCATTTAATACCAGACATTCAAGTTCACCCATCTTAGTATTTAGACTTCTTGCATTTGTATACAAGCACTTGTAAGACTTGTCAATATTTAATTGTCTTCCTTAATGTGATATGATTGAATAGTACCCTTGTTCATTTAACTGTTTCTCTTCAGTTCCTATCTGTAATTAATCAACTTCAGATTCTCTCCTCTTTACTAGTATATGGAGTATTCTCTTTAATCCTCTTCTAAGGGATGTGAGTGTTCAAATCATGTGCTCCTCCGGCACCTGTTCACTTTCCCTGAGTCCTTAGTTTGTTTTTTTTAAAAAACTGTTTCTTGTATGTTTTAAGTTTACTGTACCTTATTCAGTTGATCACAGTAGGAACTCTCTATGTAAATATTCTAAATCTAATAGAATGATGAGAGTTCTTTACTACTCATAATGGTTGTGCTGTAGAAGAATAAAGAATTGTCACATTTTATTCCTGATACAAGTTCACTGAAGTAAATGGAGTTACTGTAGAGGTGGAGCTACTCCATCATTTGCTTTGGAAGCTCTGGAGCAGATTTAAAAATTAGACTCTTTTAACCTAACTTTTTGCTGTGAGTACTTGTAGTAATTTGATAAATCTCATTCCTTTCACATGCAAAGCAGATGTGCTTAGGGTACTGACCAACATAACAAAATGATTACAATATGATAACAGCATAGTGCCTTCAGTACACACACAAAAAAATCCGTCTGTGTGAGGCTGTGTTGTGCAATTATAACTAATCTGAGGCTGAGAGCCTAATTTAAGTGTGCCCTGCTTTCATTTGCAGTACAGCACTACCTTGCCCTGCTGCTGAAAAAGAAAAGGGATGGAGGGGAAGAGAAGTCAAATTAAAATCTCCCTCTATAAATCTCAAAGCTTACTCTCAAACTTCAGACTGGAAAAACTTCCCTGATAGAAGGAAATTTCTGTTTTGTGGAGCTTCTCTGTGCCAAGAAACCATTGGCTGCTTTTGTGTTCCAGGACCTTGTAATATGACTCAAGGGCTTTAGAACAGCTGTTATACTTAAACTAGTATGTTCAGAGATGCCATTGAATATCCCTTGAACACTCCTAAAACTTTAATCTAGCCTGTCAATCACTACACAGAGAGTTAAAACAGATTGCGGTGTGGGAAAACTCCCTGTCTTCTTTTGTTGATCTTACACTCAGGGCTGGTATTTTTAACAAAAATCTAGTGTCCTGTGATATTGCAATGAAATATGCCTTCCAAAATCTGGCTGATAGTAAGTTTCTGCAAGCTGTCTGTCCTATTTTTAGTGGCTGTTCAGCACTGGATTTAAGGAATCCTTAGGTCCTTTTACGAGAGTGCCCCCCATAAAGTTTTTAAGAAGGGCTAGCTATCTGTCTTTAAAATGCTATTAAATAGAGAAGTTTTGAAGGATTTTCCAGGAATGTTCTCCATCTGACATTGTAAGAATAATAATAGTTCACAATAATCCCCAGGGTATAATTTGAATAGCCGTCTCCTTACTGGAACCACTATTTCTTTTTTTATTAACACAAACTGAATCTGATAGGCATATATTTTATACAAAGGAAGAAAACAACAGATAATAGGGAATGTCAAAAGTGTTGCCTTCATATTATACAACTTCCGGGTAAATTTCTCTCCAGTGGGATAAAAAGGCATAACTATTTCTATCGCTTTTGTTTCTCTTCGTCCTATAGTTTTCATTAAATTTCTTAGGTTCCTCTGAGGAAAAACTACTATCTGTGTTAATACAAAATGCCATAAAAACCCTGGTTCTTGGTCATTTTTTCCTAACTTTTTTCTTCATCATGGCAAATCCCAAAGGATGTGGCCTTTTCAAGTGAGCTCCATCTGGATTGAGCTTCGGCAAGGTGCTTAAGATGGTCTGATTGTATCTTCAGTTTGTCAGTCACTGGCAATCTTGTCACATCGTTAAAGGTTTTGGTGCCCATGTGATCGTCGGATGTGTAGGAAAATTGTTTGATGTACACACTTCAGAATTCATTGACCTTTCCTTTTTTATATGTCCATACCAAGAAAGCTGCAGAAACTAAGCCCCTGCTGATAGAGGTGCTTGCTGTGTTCAGCTTCAAATTGCTTCATTTCTGATCTTCTCCTGCCACTTGGTAGGGAGCAGCTAATGGAGAAGATGAGAACTGAAAATGTCAATGCAGTTTTCTTCAGCATTCCTTAGTGCCCATGTTTCACTTACATGCAACAGAGTTGGATAACTGGTTCTATAGATCCTCAGCTTTGTAGGAAGCTTGATGTCACAACATCCATATGGAGGCCGCTGAAGGGCCTGATACATAGCTGCAGCTACTGCTATACCAGCGTTCATATCTTTCAAGAATTTTCCAGCACAGTGTATTTGTTGCCCAAATATTTGTTGGCTACAACCTGCTGAATATCCCATCTGGACAGGTTAATACTGATCTGGTTGTAATCTGGAGCTGGAGGCAGTTTGATGGCAATGGCCAGGGCCTTTGTTTTATCAGGATTAATCACCAGATCAATGCATGCCACTTCTTGACCAACCAGATTGGCTATCAGCTGCAGTGATTCACCAAACTGAGCCAACCATAAAATGACAAACAGAATGGTTTTCAGCTGAATGTTGCTGATAGCTGCCTTGTCAAGTAATCCTTCACCCAAACCATGCCAATATTCATGGTGACAGGTCACAGTCTTGCTAAACTACCATGGAGATAGGAAAACACGCTTTGTATTTGCCATTGACTCAACCACAGCTTTTAGTTCCATTGTAAAGATTTTCTGTCAATGACACTATTGTCCTATGGATGCCAAGATGCTTCATCAGATCGCACAAACTTGCTGAATGCACTGATGGAAGTCTATAAAAGTGCTGTGCGCAGCTTATTAAATCCAGCCATCTTCTCCAAAAATTGTCTTTAAGGTAAAAATCTGGTCGGTAATGGAACAACCAGGGTCTAAAGCTATACTTGGTATCCAAGGTTTGCCATAAAGGGTGTCATGATTCAAGATATTAAAATGGAAGCAAAGACTTTTTTCCTCAGACTGATAATAGCATAATCCTTCTATAGTTGCTACATTTGACTTATTCTGCCTCTGTTCAAAAAGGGCAATAAACGGCCTTCTTCCAGTCATTGGGGAAATTAGTATACCAGATGATTTGGAAAAACCTATTTCAGCCATGAAACAGTACTGTCCCCTGTCTTCAGCAGCTCAGGGGTAATGTTACAAACCACTGGTGCCTTCCCAGGCTTCAACTTATGGATTGCCATCCAGACCTTTTCTTGGTTGAAGGAAGGTGGATCTACCAGAATTTCCTGCATTTTTTCAAATAGAAGGACTGAAGGTGACAGACAATTGAGGAGCATCTTGAAATGATCTTCCCATTGATGCAACTGATCCTGCAGATTATGGCTGCTGCTGCCATTCTGATTCTGTACAGGAAAACTCTCACAAAAGGCTCTTACATAAATTAAGCTGTCATGGCATAAGAGGGAAGGTCTTTCCAGGATTGAGACCTGGTTAAGACAAGGAACAAAGGATAGGAATAAAAGGTACATTTTCAGAATGGAGAGGGGTAACTAGCGGTGTTCTCCAAGGGTCAGTCTTAGGACCAATCCTATTCAACTTATTCATAAATGATCTAGAAAAAGGGGTAAATAGTGATGTGGCAAAGTTAGCGGATGATACTAAACTGTTTAAGATAGTTAAAACCAAAGTAGACTGTGAAGAACTTCAAAAAGATCTCACAAAACTAAGTGATTGGGCAACAAAATGGCAAATGAAATTTCATGTGGAAAATGTAAAGTAATGCACATTGGGGGGAAAAAATAACCCCAACTATACATACAATACGATGGGGGCTAAATTTAGCTACAACTAATCAGAAAGAGAGCTGGAGTCATGTGGATAATATCTGAAGATGTCCACGCAGTGTGCAGTGGCCATCAAAGCAAACAGGATGTTAGGAATCATTAAAAGGGATAGAGAATAAGATGGAGAATATCCTATTGCCTTATATAATCCATGGTACGCCCACATCCTGATACTGGCGTACAAATGTGGTCTATATCTCAAAAAAGAGATCCTGGCATTAGAAAAAGTTCAGAAAAGGGCAACTAAAATGATTAAAGGGTTTGGAACGATCCCATATGAGGAAAGATTAAAGAGGCAAGGACTTTTCAGCTTGGAAAGAGGAAACTAAGGGGGATATGATGCAGGTATATAAAATTCATGAGTGTGTGGAAAAATGAATAAAGAAAAGTTATTACTTATTCTCATAATATAAGAACTAGGGTCACCAAATGAAATTGGGCAGGTTAAAACAAATAAAAGGAAGCTCTTCTTCACACACCGCACAGTCGACCATGGAACTCCTTGCCTGAGGAGGTGTGAAGGCTAGGACAATAACAGGTTTAAAAGAAACTAGATAACCTTCCATGAATTTAAGTCCATTAATGGCTATTAAGTCAGGATGGGTAAGGAATAGCCTCTGTTTGTCAGAGGTGGAGATGGATGGCAGAGAGATCACTTGATCATTACCTGTTAGGTTCACTCCTCGGGACACCTGGCATTGGCCACTGTAGGGAGACAGGATACTGGGCTGGATGGACCTTTGGTCTGACCCAGTATGGCTTTCTTATATCACCTTCTCTGAAAACACCATGAAGTTGAGTGAAGGGTGTGAGAATCATGCCTGGCAACAGCCTGTTCTAAAACTGGCTGCCTGGTTCCTTTTTTTTTTTTTTCCCTTTGCATGATGACTTAACAATGTTCTCAATCAAACTCATTCATCCTTTGCTTTTGTGGTCTACCAACATGTTTTGAAGACTCAAATTATAGCTTACATTTCCTTAGTTCGAACTGCTGTGAACATCTCAGCTGATCCATGATGACTTTGAAGGGTAGGTCCTAGCACTGAGTTCACAGATTGGTCAGCACTGATGACTTGAAACACCATTTCTCATCGGAGGACAAGAGGAGTGAGACTTCAGTCCCTAATTTTAGTTGCTTAGGCAATTCAGAACAGAAAGCCATCTGATAGCTTTTGTAATAAGAGCTTTAGATTGAATCAGATTAATTTCAGCCATTAACTGGCTGTCTTCAAAGTCTCAAAGTGCACTTCTGTCAGCAGAAGCCAGTGTTAACGTGGCAAATTACAAAGCTGATATGTAGGCAAAATTTATTGTCCAATAGCAAACTTTATAGGAAAAGAGGGCTGATTCAAATTTGTCTAGTATAAGACCTAACTTTGCTACCATTGAAAGTCAACAGAAATTTGACTTCCATTAAAGTTGAACTCTAGTAGGCCAATATTGAAGGAATTTTCAAATTCCCTCAAAGCATTAACAATTAACAAAAGGACACTGATTTCTGTTACGTTAGTGTGAATATCTGGGATTACTTTGAGGTCATTTGCTCTGACCCACATTGGAGTAAATGAGATCAGAATCTGACCCAAGAAGAATAAGATTAACTTATTCATGTAAAAGCAGCAGAGAATCCGTGGCACCTTATAGACTAACAACGTTTTGGAGCATGAGCTTTCGTGGGTGAATACCAACTTCATCAGATGCATGTAGTGGAAATTTCCAGGGCAGGTATATATATGCTAGCAAGCAAGCTAGAGATAATGAGTTAGTTCAATGAGGGAGAAGACCCGTTCTAGCAGCTGAGGTGTGAAAACCAAGAGAGGAGAAACTGGTTCTGTAGTTGGCAAGCCATTCACAGTCTTTGTTCAATCCTGAGCTATGGTGTCATTTTGCAGATGAACTGAAGCTCAGCAGTTTTTCTTTGATCTGGTCCTGAGTTTTTTTTGCTGCAGGATGGACACCTTAAGTCTGCTATAGTGTTGCCAGGGAGGTTGAAGTGTTCTCCTACAGGTTTTTGTATATTGCCATTCCTATTCTGATTTGTGTCCATTTATCCTTTTCCGTAGAGACTGTCCAGTTTGGCCGATGTACATAGCAAGGGGCATTGCTGGCATATTATGACGTATATTACATTGGTGGACGTGCAGGTGAATGAACCGGTGATGGTGTGGCTGATCTGGTTAGGTCCTGTGATGGTGTCGCTGGTGTAGATATGTGGCAGAGTTGCATCGAGGTTTGTTGCATGGGTTGGTTCCTGAGCTGGAGTTACTATGGTGTGGTGTGCAGTTGCTGGTGAGAATACGTTTCAGGTTGGCAGGTTGTCTGTGGGCGAGGATGGCTGCCACCCAAGGCCTCTGACATGTGGATCATTGTCCAGGATGGATTGTATCCTGATGATGCATTGGAGGGGTTTTAGCTGGGGGCTGTATGTGATGGCCAGTGGAGTCCTGTTGGTTTCTTTCTTGGGTTTGTCTTGCAGTAGGAGGCTTCTGGGTACACATCTGGCTCTGTTGATCTGTTTCCTTATTTCCTCGTGCGGGTATTGTAGTTATTCATGTAATTTTTTTAATTTTACAAATTCTGTATATTGCTCCATTGTTTTTTGGAAAGTTCTTTCCCTAGTTCTGAATATAAAGCGATGCCATCTTCAAAAATTGGAATAGTGAAATTAGTAGCTAAATTAAATCTTACAGTGAACAGTACCATGGGTATTGATGTCTCTTTTTTGGTAGCAAAGTATGTAATATTCAGACAATGCAAATCTAACACACCTCCAGTATATTCAGAATATGTTTATCTCTTCCATCAACCAAAGTTATTTTCTGCCTTAAATCTATATCAGGCATTTTATTTTGCTTTCCCTTCAAGATGAACCTATTGAAATGCACAGAGATCTCTGAGGCTTCCGTGGCACTGAAACTTCTTATTGCTACATTATGTGTTTTTTCTTTTTTTCTTTTGAGCTTTCTGGAGAGACGTCCTTATTCATTTCAGAACAGCCTTTTTTACTTCAAGGATCTGAGAGAGAGGGAGCTCTGAACTGGGTATCTTACCATTTTGTTAGATTTCCCTCCCCTCACCCCCCATGCCAAATACAGAATGATCCATTGAATTGCACTAGAGTTTATCTAAATATCAGATCTGGTCTGATGAGAGAAACTTGCACTAATTGTGTTCCCCCTTCCACGGCATGCCCCCCCCCCCAACATAACCTTAGAATTAATAGTGGTAGAGAACAGAGATGGTATAATGTATTGGCAGCTTTACATTTTAAGAGAAAAAAATTCTCAAATATGAACTTTTTTTTGGTGAAAGATTAATATCTTAGGCTAAAGCACCTTTAGCAAACCATTAATTACCATATTATTTCAGAAGTCCGTTTAAATATAATGTACCAGATTAAAGTACAAAAGTGTTCTAATCATAGCTTTCTTTTGTGGTCATGGACTGGTGCATATACCTATGAAGTAATACCTAATGGTTTGAGATAACAGGATGTGATAAGTCAAACATTTCTGTATCATCTATTTTCTTCATTCAGGTGTTGTATAATAAGTTGGCTGAACTGTGATTCTTGAAAGAAGTTTGTCTGAGGCCAATATGAATAATTAAAAGTTTGGGATGGTTAGTCTTTTTTTTTCACCTGTGAATAAGTGAAAAGAAAATCACAGTTTGAGAGACAGAGGTTATTGACGAGAGTATTATATGTTTCAGTAAATGAAAGTGTTTCAAGTAGGAGAGGATAGTTAAATATTAAAATACAAAAATAAGTTTCTTTGATCTTTGTACATGTAAAACTTAACAGGATCACTGATAACTCTAGATAATACTTATTCCTGCCTTGAGTGCAGAGGACTGCTCTAGAAGACCTCTTGAGGTCCCTTCCAGTCCTATGATTCTATGAACTCGGAAGAAAATGTGTGGAGCCCGATTCTCAGTTACTTTATTCCAGCACTTGGGACATGAGCAAAGATGGCATAAAGCCACTTCTGTGCTCCCTGTATTATGGGGCTATTTATAGGTCCTATTGTAAGAGAGTAGCCCAAAGGCTGCCCTAAAACTTATGCTCTGATCCCCCGGCCTCCTATGCAAACAATATCCATAGTATTAGGTATTCATGCCATGGTGCTTCCTTAGCCCTCCCTCAACACTCCCCTTACACTTGGCTGAAAGCAGGGTGTGTAGTGATTTAAATATATCTCTTTAATTTCTTCTTATGCTTTTAAATAAATTTCAATTTAAAACATGTTTAAATGACTGAACTTGGAGGAAATACTTGCACACTATTCAATAGCCTTTGAATGCCTGCATTTAGTTCTTATTGCTTACCCTGAACATCGGGGGGCGGGGGTGGGAGGAAGAAGTACTATATACAACAAAATTGTAGATATACAGAAAAGGTAAGTTTGCCCAACAACCAGCCCTGCAAGTGGCAGGTGAATAGTAAAATTTCATTAATCTTCTTAGTGAAATAAGTTGATTCCTGCATCATCACTTCTCACTCCCATTCTGCTTTAAAGCTCATTTTGTCTTTGATTCCTGTTTGGACTGGGTCCTCTCTCACTGAATGGAAGAAAGGGGAATGCAAAACAATGTCTCTCTGTAGTCTAATAAAGTACTGTGTATGACATGTACCATATGGTATAGATCTTAATGAGCTGAATTTTAAGATTTGTCTGAAACAACTACAAGTAAAACGGTCTGGAGATAATTCTGGGGCATTCTTGTAGGGATATTTTTTTGCTAATATAACTGACATGATTTTCCACGATCTGCTATTTGGAAAACACTTTCAGGGTTACAGTTAAAAAGGTTGAGACATATTTTGGTGCCTTGTTGTGTAGGAGCTGACTTCGAGACCTACTACTGATTTCCTTAGGACTATAGGAGAACAGAGTGCCACTCCGTGTGAGTAATGCTGGCAGAACTTAAGCTATAATTGGTTGCTTTCACTGTAGCTTGAATTATTTCTCTCCCTTACATGCACAGCAGGTCCCCTCTGCATGCCAGCTTGGCATGGATCTCCATGGAAGGGACAGAGTTTGCTGCTGGAATGGCAGTATCTCACATGGGCCTGAAGAATCTAGGAGGAGCCAGAGCTTGGCTGCTTAGGGGAGGAGTTGATTGACACATCAACCCCAGATCTGTGGAGATACAGCTTGATAAAATATGATTTTTTGGGTATCATCTTTTCCACAAAGTCCATGTCTCCCCCCATCAGCCCCCATGTGCATTTTCAGGGATTGCATTGGGGTGCCATAGTGTGATAGGGTGAACTAGCAAGGGTTAACAAGCTATTGAGGGCTCAATCAGGCCCTCCCCGCTATACCTGTATGTGCTTTCAGATTTGGAGGGGGAAGTTACAAGGAGAAGGCCCAGCTCAGTTCCTGCCTGGCTGGAAGGAGGAACAGATTTCCTATTCTTGCTCCCTGAGAGAGAGCCTGGTAGGCACCAGGATGGACTAGAGCCTTCCTCAGGGAAGGTAGGTCTGGCATGGGACTATTATGTGTGCTTTTCTACCAGAGACTGACTGACCTTTTGCTCTGGGTAAGATTTCTGCATGTGGCCCTCTTCTGAGGGGAGCGACCACTCTCAAAAAACAAAACACTGGATTTTTTGCTCCCCACTGGAGTCCACACTGATTTGTCCCAAGCCCAGAAGTGTCCTGGTCAAATGACGCAAAAAATGTGGGCAGCAAACTAGCCTCTGTAGAAGAGAGAGGCCTGAGCAGCATGGGTCTTCAGACATACCTAGGCTGAGAGCTGGAGCAGATGCTAAAATTGATGATGATGAACCAGCAGCAGCTTCAGCAACAGATGGTGGGCAAACAGCAGCAGCTGGTTTGGAAGCTAGGTGCTCAGCAACAGGAGTCACAGCAACAGCAAGGGATGACTGTCTTGCAAACACTGTCATGGGGTATAAAATGTCATGCTGGCTTAACAAGGGTTAATAACCAGCTATGGGCTCCACCAGCCCCCCTACTAATCCTGCATATGCTGTCAGGCATGGTAGGGGGTGGTTGAACGGGGATACCAGCTCTGTTGCTGCTGGACTGGCAAGAAAAGAAGTCCTCCTATTCCTGCTCCTGGAGATAAGGGCTGGTGGGGATCAGCACCCACTCAGAGACTGCTAGAGGCCACAGCCTCCCTGGGGGAAGGTAGGCTTAGTACAGGATTATTGTATTTGTTTTTCTGCATGGGATTACTGTGTGTGGTTTTTCTACCTGGACTGGGTTCTGGTCCAAACAAGACTATTGAAGGTTGCACCCATCTGAGAGGGATGACTGCCCTTAAGGAACACACTGTGGATTTTTGCACCCTACTGGAGTCCACACCATAATTTTGTCCTGATCCCAGAAATGCCCTGGTCACAAATGGCCATAGGGAGATCCTGGCACTAGTGCACCCCCAAAACTGCCATGCAATAAGGGGAGAGTGGGACTGCTGCAGCCAGAATTGTGTCAAGTTCAGTAAGTTGGAGCAAAGCATGTGATATTCCCATAAGTAGGGAGGGTACAACTGAACATAAAATATAGGATAGATATTAATTTGGGGATGATGAGAGAGAAACATAACTTGCTATGCTGATTTGCATGTAGGTATTGGCATAGCCAGGAAATTACCCACCTTTGTAGGTGCCTGGAAGTGCATGAACTACTGAACTAGTTCTGCACAGATCTAATTAAATATACATAACCATAATTACTCTAATGACAATATTTTTCTAAGTCTAGTTAATGAAGAAAAGTCATTAGAATTGCAAAGGCAATTTTTAGTTCAACGGTTGCTAGATTTCTGTCTATTAAAGTTTAATATTATTGCTGAGCAGAGCATAGTGATTTCCTTTTTTTTCCCCCTTTTAATGTTCAAATTATTGCACTAGTTTACATGACACTTCAATTCTTTGTGGTTCATTTATCATGGCTAATTTGTAGCTTCTAACAGTTTGTGAATGGCACAATAAAGTAAATACAATAATTTTCTCTGAGGATTGGCTGTCTGCTGATTGTTACTCAAGCTTGGGAAATGGACTTAGTGGCAAAAATACACTGAAGTGGATTTCTAAAAGCTTTTTATATCTATGAACAAGCTGAATCCCTACCCCATCTGTAACAGAGCATGAAGATCTTGATATGAGGCTAGTAAGTGGAGAAGGATATAAAAAGAATGGGCATTCTCCTTTTGGGTAGGGGAATTGCGGAACTAGAGAAAAGCCCTAGTCAAAGGGTAGACGCTTAGACAAAAAATGTATATTGGTTTTTGAGTTACTGAAAGCCAAACTGGAGGAGGTGTGTGGTGGCCTTCGAACTGGTGGTATTAGTAGGAAAGGAGGTGAGAGATTTGCCAAGGAGTGGGGTTGCAGCATCTGCTTATACCTATGCACCCAGACCAAGGTCCAGGTACTCTGTGTGGGGGTTTGGTGGGTTTTCATTTTCCCATATTCCATGCATGGATATGCAGTCCAAGTCAGTCTAGCCCATATTGTTAGTAAGAAAAAATATAATGGAATTGAATCAGCTCCTTGTTTTCCAACTCTCTGAAAATCCAGCTCAATCTCAGTTTTAGAGTTACGTTAGTCCAGAGATCAGCAACCTTTGGCACACGACCTGTCAAGGAAATAGCTGGCAGGCCAGGACGGTTTGTTTACCTGCAGTGTCCGGAGGTTCGGCCGATCACATCTCTCACGGGCATCGGTCCCCCATCCAGGCCAATGGGGGCTGTGGGAAGCAGTGCGGGCCAAGGGATGTGCCCCAGCATGATTGAATTGATAAAAATTGTCAAATTCGTAGCTGTCTTTATATACTTCAGCACACAGGTGAGATCATTGCCAATTGCTAGATTCAGCTAAATTCCACTTTCATAGTTACTTTTCTCTCTCCAAGACTTTCCCTTCTTATTTCCTTCCCCCCTCCTCCTTTTTTTTTTTCTTCCATTTCTCTTGTTTTCACAGGCCATAAGCATTGTCTAGACTAGTACTTTTGTTGGTCGGGTGTGAAAAAACACACCCTAACCAACATAAGTTTCACTGACAAAAGCACCGGTGTGGACAGTGCTATCCCTGTGGGAAAGCTACTGCCGTGCATTGAGGGGAGAGCTCTTCCCATTGGCATAGAGTGACTATACTGGAGACCTTACAGTGGCATAGCTGCAGCAGTACAGCTGTAAAGTCTGTTGTGTAGACACAGCCTTAATTTCAAGATAACACTGGTAAGTGGGAAGGTTCATGCTTTTTTTACAGGACAGTTTTTCTTTGTCTTCTTACTGCAGCCACTCTTACCATTAAGAGAGAACTTACCTTTGTTTTATTAGTTACTTTTTTTTTTTTTTTAAACCAGGCATTCTTCCCACTACATTCTGGTCTTATAACTCCTGTTTCTTGCGGCCTTCCTTTACTTCTTGATTAGGGCCTTTTCTTACTAGCCACAAACTATAAAGCAAATATATTATTAGCTTAAGTTTGGTTAAGAAAACTTTAATTTCATAACTATCCTACAATGTATTTTCCTTGTCTTGACATAAGTGACATATTTTGCACTTTCTTATAGTTGTTTGAATGAATTATTACACTGAGGATAGATATGGAGCTCCCGTATGTATAGTTCCAAAATTATTCTTCTTAAGAAGAGATCATGTATGCAGGTAAGCAAAGAACGTCCAAAAGTTTTTTTTTTTTTTCTCATGACAAAAATACAGAAACAAAGCACAGAACTAACAAGTGCAGCCTTACGGAAATTAGCCAAAAGAAAATAGCACATTCATACTAATCTAGGGAAGCTCTGAATTTTTTAATCTCTAAGATCTAGAGGATTCTTGGTGACAATTGATGATCCCTTTCCTTGCAACAGAGGATGCTAACTATTATAAAGCAGCATCTATCTAAAAAGGAATCATTTTTGTGCTCTCAATCTATACCTTTATCATGTTAATGCTCAGTCAGCAGGATAAAATCCTTTCAGAGACTCTTGTAGTATATGTCAAGGGAAAAATGTTCCTATAAAAATGTTTTTCCTATTTTCAGAAAATTGTTTCCAGAAAAAAAATACAACTGATACTTAAAGTGAAAAGACAATTACATAAACTTGGGGCCGGCGCTACCATTTAGGCATCCTAGGCAATGGCCTAGGGCGCCAGAATTTTTGGGGGGTGGCATTTTGCCAGGGGGGGCGGCACGCGGCTCCGGGGACCTGCCGCAGTTGTGCTGGCGGACAGTGCGCTAGTCTAAAGGCTCCGGCGGACCGACCGCAGTCATGCCTGCGGCAGGTCCACCGGAGCCTTTAGACCAGCGGACTGCCCGCTGGCACGACTGTGGCAGCTCCACCGTAGCTGCGGGGGGGTGGTGAAACGGCCGTCCGCCTAGGGCGTCAGAAACCCTGGCGCCGCTCCTGCATAAACTTAAGAAGCAGTTGGATGACTATTCAGTTGAACTGAAAACAATGCAAAAATTGTAATATTAATAGGTTTGTTTTTAAGTATTTTCATCATTTATTCATTTATCTCTTAACGTCTGTTGTAATGGACAGTATTTTGGTCTATTATACAGAGGCTCTTTAACAGCTCTGAGTGATGGAAAATGTGCTGGTTGTTAGGGCTAGTTGAGCTGTAGTGTACCGGGGTGCAACTCTTTATGCAAGTTTAGCTCCATTGACTGACTGAAAGTGTGACTAAATTTGGTCCAGAGTTTGAGTACAGCCCCAAGATTTCCCTGATTGTTTCTGTGGTTTTGAAATCTTTGAGATAATTTCCTGTTAGTTTGTATGTGGAATGCAACTGCTCTATTGATTTCATGGACCTGGTATCTTTAGGAGCCTTTTGTGGCAAACATTACTCATAAGAATAGTCTTTATGCAGGTGAGCTGTCCCATTGACTGCCAGCAAAAAAAAGGGGGGTTACAGGGTTAGGACCTTGGCTAAATGTTTTCTCACTCAATGTGAACAAATCTTTTGGTTATTACAGAATTTTATAATCTCATTCCTTAGATTTTTTTTTTTTTCCTGTTACCTTTTTTGGGGAAAAAATTGTGACAGATTAAAGATGGATTTAAATTTTCAAAATTATATTAATAAGAAAAGGCTAAAAGCCTGCTTGTTTTATTGTTCTAAAATAAATTCTGAGACTTGTCCTTATAGTTTCCCCCTCCCCAAGATTAGAGAACCCCCAGCCAAAAGCTACCTCTGACCCCCAGCATTCACCTGGAATTGACTGAGGTCATTGGGGAAACCCTTCCATCATTGATAAACAAGGCAAAGATGTTCCCAGAGTGAGATTTCCCTTTCCCACATGTTTGCAGTGTGTCGTCTTATAGTTGCTGCTCTCAGCTCTTATACTTCATAGGATATATTCTAAGCATTTAGAGGATCATCATCTGAATACCATTGCTTTGGATGTAGTTCACTTTTCTTGAAATCTGGAGCCCTGACTTCAAGTAAACAATCTGAAAAGAAGTGGTAGAAATGCATACTGTGAAACTGGCATCTTCCATATGCATTAAATTAATTTTGCACCAAATTCTGGGGTACTGTGTGTCTGTGCTGAAATCCAAATAAGGGTGAACTCTTCTCATCCCTTCCTAGCTCCATGACTCTAAAGCACACATTTGTAACAATGTGGATAATTAGCCATTGGAACAACACATGAAAAGATGTGGTGGATTCTCTATTACCTGAGTCCGTAGAAATTAAGGCCAGAAGTGACAATGAGATCATCTAGTTTGGCCTCCTGAATGTCACCACCCAGCACCCACACACTAAATCCAACAATCAAAATTAGATCAAAGTTTTTTACATTGCACAGGAGACTAGGCTATTATGTGCCACAAGTAGAGAATAGAAGGGAGCAAAGTCCACCAGGGCTTGAGCCTGCAGAGGAAAGCAATCCGCACCCTCCTTCCCCCCCCCCCGCCCCACTGAGTTTACTGCCAGTCTGACCTGGGGGGAAATTTTCAGGCCCTACATATGGTGATTAGTTAGACCCTGAGCATGTGAGAGCCAGCTAGTCAAGCCCCTGAGAGAGAGAAATCTCCAAGCCCTGGCCCTCCCCTTACAATGTCCCATCTCCAGCCATGGCCATCCCTGATGCTTCAGAGGAAGGAGATCAACCATCCCACCCCAAATACACTGGAGAGAGGAGATCCTTTTCTGACCCCTGAAAGTGGCTGGTGAAGCATGAGCTTTTAAGAACATAAGATATAAACTGGAAGTGAGCCTCACTGGCAGTGATGTCTTCTAAAAGATTTGCTGTACCCTAGCCAGAAGTTATGGGCTCAATGCAGGAGTTACTGAGTGAAAGTCTATGGCCTCTACTATGCAGGGGATCAGATTAGATTATCATAAAAATCTGTGGAAAAACACAGCTCCACAGTGACCTACTCTGAAAAGGATGGAGTGGGAAGAAGCCTATCAGTGGTTTGGGCACAATCAGGATTTCTATGGTAGATCAACTGACTTCTTTATTTTTATATATATATATATATATAGAAATGGCCCCTTGGCATTTCATAGAATCTCAGGATTGGAAGGGTGAAGGAAAGACTTGACACCAAGTTGTAGAAATCCAAGGAGGCAAAAGGTGCTTTTCTGAGTTCACCTGCCTCTTTTATTATCTAAAATTACACATGCGCAAATGCACAGCACAAATCAAAATTTCTTACAAAAATCTTCCATCACGAGCATAAACAGAAAAGCAAGTTGCAAAAACAGCCTCAGCTGTAACAACAGCAGTTCTGTGAGAAACAGCAGAGAAAGGAGACTACAAAACACTGCCAGCTGCAAACGGGGCTGTCTGTGTGAAAGCAAGGGGGGAGGATGGAGGAAGGCCAAGTTCCTGAGATAAGCAGGCCAGGTGTGCCCAGCTTGCAAGCAAGAACAAAATGCCCCAATTAAAGGAGCACCCAGGCCTGTGGCCCGGGGTCATTCCTACATCCCCCTATTTTCATTCTAAATAAGCTGTGGTCACGGTACCCACGCAACTGTTTCTCAAGACGTGCCACGTCGTCAGCAGACAGCCTTATAGCTTTGGCCGTTATACAGCATTGATATAAGGAAGGAAAGCACTGAATAAAACAGCAACAGCCCACAAGTCCAGCAAGCCCAATTATGCAATATCCAAAGGCTGTTCTCAGCCAAGTTAAATCAGGTAGCCACCCAGTGAGCCAATCCCAGAATCCGCTAAATCCCATGTCCTGTCTTTTATGTTGTGAGTGAGATTCTTTAGCTCCTCCAATCGTCCCTCAATGGAGCGGCTGTTATCTGTTAAATTAAAGCAACACATTTTTAATTAAGACACAACCATGATGATGCTTTAATAGCAAAAAATCTATAGCAGCTCTATTGTCTAAAATCGCATCTCTTAACTCATGCTGCTCTGAATTCAAAAGGCCAATAGCTGAAGAGGTTGCATTTAATGCTTTGACTGCATAGCATGCCAATTTACCAAGTTGGTGTGCATCATATACAGCCAGTGCTGGAACTCCAACCAGTGATATCGCTAGAGACATATATTCTGCTTTGCTAAGCAATGTCACCGAGGAATCACAGTCTCTTGACAATTCCATAGATCGCTTGCGCCGTTGCTGAATAGATTTAGAAGGCAACACAACAGTCAGTCTGCTAAGACAGCAGCGCGTGCCATCACTAAGATTGGCAGGGATATAATTAAAAGTTCTAACACCACACGTAAAAAACCAGCCTGTTGGGAGTATAATGTGCGCATAATTAAAGGATACGTTAACATAGTTGGAGCAATTGAAATTATCATATTTGATCTTCATACATCCTTTTGGCACCTTATTACTTGTGCAATTTCTCATTCTCGCACAGGTGATATTCACACTAGTGGCCACATGAGGGGTGTAAAGGGACAAGGCATCTGTGGGCAAAAAATGTTGCACTGGGCCCCAATTAACCATGGCAGAATATGTTATGGAGCAATTCTGTTTATTAAAAGATATGGACTTATTGCAAATCCCTTCCGGGCGATGGCAAACTGGAATGAGGCAGGATCCCAATAATTTTCCTGCATTAACACTTTCAGACAAACAAAAATGGGACGTGTTCGCTGTTTTGGCTAATTGCTCCCAGATGTTAAAAGACATCCGCTCCCAAAGGAAGGGGTGCTGCTGGTTCCCCTCCACTCCCGAAGCTGTCATTACACAAATCAAGCAAACAATTAACATTGAATTAGCAGTTATCTGAGCCAGGATCGATTGCAAGAAGCAGGGTTCTGGGTTTTCTGGTTGCTTGCAGCATCAGCTGCCGCTGTCCTGCAGATACCAGGCCTTGATGTCTCCCCAGGTCACTGGATGCATGCAGGTATTCAGGTCGCTGCCGGCGCCTGGTCAGGCGCGGTCTGAGTCTTCTCCCCAATGTCAGTTGGAAGTTCCGGGATCGGGTTCTTTAGGCCTTGGTGCCACCGCATACCTCACGCCTGGTTTCACGCACCGTGCTGGTACCCACACTGGACCTGTATCAGTGGAAACAGAAGCATACCCTCGTCCCCATGTTATAAGCGGCGCTGGCCCTTCCACTCAGGGTCTGGCAGCTGTCGATAATATACCAAGAGTCGTTCCATGGCACTGAAGCTTTAAATGGCGATCTGCAGGCAGTAAGAATCTGAATTCAAGGTTAAATAATTTAAAGTAAATAACAAATATTAATTTCTGCTGTACTCTCCCTTACGGTCTAGGATTCCCCTGTTTTATTTGTTTTTTCCAAAGTGTCTTGAAGAGCGGTTAGCCCGTTCCACAATAGCCTGGCCAGTAGAATTTAAGGGATACCATGAGACAATGAATTTGCCATTGAGAACAAAAATCCGAAATTGTCGAGAACATAAGCAGGAGCATTATCAGTTTTCATTCTTCGTCTCCCCATGACCGCAATACAGTGCAGAACGTGATTGCTAACCTGGGTCGCATTGCACGCGTTGGGCTGTAGCCCAAATAATCCTGAAAAGGATCAACAGTTAAATGAACATGATTACATGGCTTAAAAAAGGGAACCATTGTGACATCCATCTGCCACAACTGGTTAGCTCTGTCCCTCTGGGATTAACGCGTGAGGAAGGCAACAGGATCTGGCACGTGAGGGCAAGACCGAACAATTTGCTGAGCTTGAGAAGCGGCAAATAATGCTTAGCCAAAACCTTAGCAGATTGATGAAAAAAGGCATGACTATCAATAGGATCAGAAACAAGGAATGCATCCTGTATCTTTAAGGTGCTGAATCGCATAAGCATTGCTTGGGTGGCATGTCCGGCAGAGGCGGTGTGGCTTCTGACATGACAGACAAACACCAAATGATGTCGTCGAGAAATTAATATGAAGGTGAGGAACAAAGACAACAAATCAGCATCCAAGTGAGGGGTTAATAAGGAATGTGGAAGGTGATCAGCAACTGATAAACTAAACAGTATCAACACCAATTAAATGGTTGATCACAAAAAGCGAAAAGCCAAAATAACTGCTGCAATCTCTGATCGTTGGGCTGACTTTGAGGCAAGGTAACCGAGTCTGCCTGCATGAGAAAAAAAAAAAAAAAAATAAAAAAAAAAACAGGACCAAACACCATCAGTAAATACTGTTAAATGGCTTGTAAGGATTACAGGGGAAAGCTTGGACTTGAGCGTTAGTGGAACCTGTTGTACAATTACTAAACGAGGATCCTAGGGGAATTATATGCAATTTTTCCTACATAATCACAAAAGGCCATTGCAAACAAGACGGAATAGTGCTGTAAATGGTGAAAATTCATCCCGGGTGATTGGAAGACAGACCCTACAAAAGATCAAATCCAGTTAACTGCTAAGCTCGATGCGAGCTTTATCGAAGCCAAATCGGCCAAGGCATCATATATGGTATATATTCCCGTGGGGGGTCGAAGGCAAAATACATCCATTCAATAATATAAACAGAAGTTTGCCTCTCACATATGCAACACCCCTGTAGGGGTGTGGGCAGTTCTGTAACAGAGCTAAATTTAAGGGCAAAGCTTGGAAGGCCGACTCAACAAATACATCGGCTAGAGCCACATTCAACTTATCACACAGCTGTAAGATCTGGAGTAGATTTAAATCACATCAGCTGGATGTTAGGTCCTTTCAATGAGCTGAAACGAGGTTGTACAATTCTGTGGCAGTTTAAAAAAAGGCTAATCCAATTTAGGTGCCCTATAATGTCGTTGCAACTCCACCACGTCAGGGTGTGGGAATTACCAACTTCAGGGGCTACCGGAGAGGCATAAGTGGATAGCATTTCATGCCCTAGATATAAAACATGTGCTTCCCTTTGAACCTTCTCCGGGGCAACTATTTTGAAGGCCAAACAAAACGCAGATGTTGTTCTAATGGCCTGTAAAACAAGGTCATCCAACAACTCCAGCCAGCAAAATGTCATCCATATAATGATAAATCTCTAACTCCGGGTGTGTTACGCGAAAATCGCGCAAAGCCAGATCAACAAAGTGTGACAGAGCGTTGGTGAATTAGCATACCCTGGGGCAAACCTGTCCATTGATACCGTTGTGTCGGTTGGGCATGATTATAAACCGGCACAGTAAATGCAAATTTTTCCCTGTCTGCTTAGGCACAGGGATTGTAAAAAACAATCCTTTAAGGGTCAATAACACACATTTTGATAAGAATTAGGAATCAAATTTGGATTGGGAGACCAAACTGAAGAGGGCCCTGGGCTGAATACATTTGTTAATTCCGTTAAATAATGCAATAATCTCCACCCTCTACTTTTTCTGTCTTACAAAACCGGTGTATCCAGGGGCTAGTTTGGAATTACCCTATATGCCCTGCTGCAAGCTGCTCTGCAACAAGGCATGCACCATGTCCCATTTCTCTCTTAGGGTAGCTGCCACTGCTGCACCCATACAGGATTTTGTTTGATAACCACGTAAGAGGCAAACGCGGTTCCTGGACTACAAATTCAATTCAATGGTGGCAGTCAAGTTCTCCAACAAATCTCTTCCCCAAATATTAATGGGCAGCGTGCATTATAAATGGACATATAGTCGCTACTACCTTCTCTTTGGAGTACACTGAAAGCCAGGAGAGACTTCGCCTTGCTGCCTGATTCCCTCCTACGCCCCACAACTTCTTTGTGGGCTCAGATGGGCCATGAAGACGGCCACCTCTGCCGGCGAATGACAGTCACGTCAGCTCCTGTGTCCAAGAAGACCAAGGAAACGACGCGACGCATTTACATTAATGCCAAACGTGAGCCGGGTGACCAGTGACGTGGTGGTCAGCCCTATCAAAGTAGAACCAAGGCCGGGCATCCCTTCTGCTCCTGCCGTGTACCGCTCCAGGAACTGAATAAGGCACTAAAATGAGCTGAGCAATAGATTGATCCTTGGCAGTGTCTGAGGGAGATTTGTCCAAACTTGCACTTTGATAATCTCCTGATAGTCGCATCAATTACCCCTGGGAATTACAAAAAAATCCCTGTCGACCCGCCTGGATCGTGGGAGTACAAGATTCTACCATCCCCTGGCCGGAAGAGGTCCTTTAGCCTGTATTTTCAACTACATGTACTCACCAGGAGAGTGAAATGTGTATGTCTTGCTGCAATAATCAAATCCAACCCAGCGCTGCTGCCGTAGCAGCCGCTAAGCTGAATTCCCTGGCTTGGCTGCAGCATGCGGATCGGATTGCAGGAGGGAAACGCCCCTTTTTAATCCCTGGGTCTGGGGGAAGAGGCCGTGGGGGACCTGGGAAGGCTGATCCTGCCCCTCTGACCCTCTCTCCTTCTCACAGCAAATGATCAAACAACAGCCCCCAGTTAACATGGGCTGGGATCTGAGCCTGATACTCAGCCATTCGACGAAACTCACTCAGCCAGGATCACATACTGACCAGTCATTATGGCAAACATCTCATAAGTGATTTCCAGTCAAAAGACTATCATGGGGCATAACCAGTTCCCCTAGACCCTCAATGGTCCCTTAACATAGGTGCTGGTTAACCCGAACTCAATTAATGGCTTTACGGATTTCTCTCCACAACAGAAAAGGGTTAGTGCAGCCCAGGGCCAATGAAGGTAGGAGTTTCCATCAGCATTTGGTCTTCCTGCAGTCCAGGTTACAGGGAAAGCACAGCCGTCAGATCAGCTAATTCTGAGGCTCCATAATCAGGGACGACTTAGGCTTGGCAGCCACCATCTTTTGAATTGCAGTTTTGCTGCGGGTGCCTTACAGGAAGGTGCCAATGTCACAGGGACTCGGCAAAAGGTGGCCCTGGGCATTGAGGAACAAAGGGTTATTCCGTGAGAGGCACGAGGGCAGGTACAGGGGTTACCATTAGGACTTAGCTTAGCTTAGGAACAGGTGCAGAGGGAGAGAATAAGTAGGCAAGGCTGCTGGAGGACTACATCTCAAGCAATGATTGAGCCTCTGGAGGGGCAAAGTGCTCCATCCGCATCCTGAAGAGAGATGCCAGGAGCCGCGCACCGCAATCGGTGCCTAGGGTTCCAGCATGCAACGTATGCCCAATTTTTGCCAGGTCTGATAATCGGAGGTCCCGCCCTCCGGGATACCAAAGTTGGACATTGTTCCCCTAAGCTGAAGCATAGCAGAAAGCTCTTTAACACTGCATTTATGATGAGCCTAGCGAAGCAAATAAGACAAGTCATCCCTAGTTTAGCTGGCGATTGCTGAGTAGGGAAGCTCCCATACTCACGGGATCCAAGAGTCGGGGATAGAATGACGCGTCTGTAACCTTGCCGGGCGTGCGTGAGGCGAAAGGCCTTCAGGTCACCGCCTAAGGCCCTGTTCCAAGTTGCTCGGCCCACATTGAATGGCGCCCAGATGAAGGAAAGACCCCTTGACACCAGTTGTAGAAATCCGAGGAGGCAAAAGCTGCTTTTCTTGAGTTCACCTGCCATCTTTTATTATCTAAGATTACACATGCACAAAATGCACAGCACAAATCAAAATTTCTTACAAAATCTTCCATCACGAGCATAACAGAAAGCAAGTTGCAAACAGACCTCAGCTGTAAAACACAGCAGTTCTGTGAGAAACTGGCAGAGAGAAAGGAGACTACAAACACTGCCAGCTGGCAAACGAGGCCGTCTGTGTGAACATAAGCAAGGGGGGAGGATGGAGGAAGGCCAAGTTCCTGAGATAAGCAGCGGCCAGGTGTGCCCAGTTGCAAGCAAGAACAAAATGCCCCAATTAAGAGGCACCCAGGCCTGTGGACCCTGCGGTCATTCCTCACAGAACGGACCTCAGGAGGTCATCTAGTCCAACCCCCACCCCTGCTCAAAGCAGGACATCCCCCACTTAATCATCTCATGCCAGGGCTTGGTCAAGCCTGATCTTAAAAATCTCTAAGAAAGGAGATTTCCACTACCTCCCTATGTAACACCATTCCACGTGCTTCACCACCCTACCTAGTGAAAGTTTTTTTTTTCCTAATATCCAACCTAAAACTCCCCCACTGCAACTTTTGAGACATTATACTCCTTTGTTCTGTCTTCTGTACACTGAGAAACAGTCTATGATCTATTTCCTTTTGAACCCCTTTCAGGTAGTTGAAGCAGCTATCAAATCCCCCTCACTCTTCTCTTCTGCAGACTAAACAATCCCAATTCCCTCAGCTCCCTCATAAGTTTTTCATGTGCTCCAACCCCCTAATCATTTTTTTGTTGCCCTCCACTGGGACTCTTCTCCAATTTTTTTTCACATCCTCCTTGTAGGTGGGGCCCCCCCCCCCCCCCCCCAAACTCCCCCCCCCCCCCCCCGACCCCCCACAGTACCCAGATGATGAGGCCTCATCAATGCCAAATAGAGAGGAACTGCTGGGCCGTGCCCCTAACTTATACAGCCCAAAATGCCATTAGCCTTCTTGGCAACAAAGGGCCACACTCTGTTAACTCTCATCCAGCTTCTTGTCCACTGTAACCCCTAGGTCCTTTTCTGTAGAACTGCTGCTTAGCCACTCAGTCCCTAGTCTGTAGCAGTGCATGGGATTCTTCCGTCCTAAGTGCAGAGTCCTGCACTTTGTCCTTGTTGAACCTCATTTGGTTTTTTTGGCACAATCCTCTAATTTGTCAAGGTTCCTCTGTATGCCATCCCTACCCTCCACTGTGTCTACCACTTCTCCCAGTTTAGTGTCATCTGCAAACTTGCTGAGGGTGCAATCCATGCCACCTCCAGATCATTAATGAAGATATTGAACAAATCCGTCCCCAGGACTGACCTTTGGCACTTCGCTTGATACCAGCTGCTGACTAGACATGGAGCCATTGATCACTATCTGAGCCTGATGATCTAGCCAGATTTCTATCCACCTTATAGTCCATTCATCCAGCCCATACTTGTTTAACTTACCAGAATACTGAGGGAATACTGTGGGAGACTGTATCAAAAGCTTTGCTAAAGTTGAGGAATAACACATCCACTGCTTTCCCTTCATCCACAGAGCTAGTTATCTCATCATCGATGACAATGACTTGCCCTTGGTGAATCCATGCTGACTGTTCCTGATCACTTTCCTGTCTAAGTGCTTCAGAATTGATTCCTTGAGAACCTGCTCCATGATTTTTTGATTTTTTTTTTTCCCTTTTCCCAGGGACTAAGGTGAGGCTGACTGGCCTGTAGTTCCCCGGATCTTCCTCTTTTTCTTTTTTTCAAGATGGGCACTACACTAGCCTTTTTCCAGTCATCCAGGACCTCCCCCGATCACCGCGAGTTTTCAGAGATAATGGCCAATGGCTCTGTGATCACATCTGCCAACTCCTTTAGCACCCTCGGATGCAGTGCATTTGGCCCCATGGACTAGTGCTTGTCCAACTTTTCTAAATAGTCTTGAACCACTTCTTTCTCCACAGAGGGCTGGTCATCTCCTTCCCATACTGTGCTGCCCAGTGCAGCAGTCTGGGAGTTGAACTTGTTCATGAGGACAGAGGCAAAAAAATCGTTGAGTACACTAGCTTTTTCCACATCTTCTGTCACTAGGTTGCCTCCCCCATTTAGTAAGGGTCCCACACTTCCCTTACTCTGCAGCAGTAAGTGTGCCTGTCATGCTTTCTGAAAACCGGCTGAGGATTTCACTCCTCATCCCAACATGTACATGATTCTATACACAATTTTTACATAAGACTGAGAATACCTTTTTTTTAAAAAAGGTATTTTCACATCCTGATTTAGTTCTTCTGGTGTTTTCGCTCATTTCAGCTTCATTGTGAGTGCACTGTGCTCCCAAATGTTGCTCCAAGGAAGATGCCAATTTGAAAGGAAACTTTTTGCATTTGTATGTAATGAGTCTTTTAGCAGCAGAATGGTGTATAAAACTCTTAACAGAATATTTAAGAATCCAGGGGCTCCCAACTTATTTGAAAGCCATAATTCATCTCTTCTTGTTCCTAGTCATTCTTGTACTGGTATTTTGAACTGGCTTCAGTGAAATGGAGATGAAGAAAAATACTGCTGTTTTTTACAACTGCTGTTTGGGATGAAACTCTGTTTAACGGAGTAAGTTCCTGTGGTAATTGGAAAGACAAGGTAGGTGAAGTAATATTCTCTATTGGACCAACTTTAGTTTGTGAAAGACAAGATTACACTGAGCTCTTCTTCAGGTCTGGGAAAGGTACTCAGGCCAGGTCTACACTGTAAACTTAGGCTATGTCCAGGCTACCACTTAAGTTGGTATAATTTATGTCACTTGGGAGTGAATAAGCCACCCCCTGACCGACATAAGTTACACTGACCTAAGTGCCACCTCCCACCAACATAGCTACCACCGCTCCTTGGGGGTGGATTAAGTCAATGGGAGAGCTCTCTTCCATCAGGTTAGAGCGGGTACACTAAAAAGCTTACATTGGTGCAGCTGCGCTGCTGTAAGCTCTCTAGTGTAGCCATAGCCTTACATGGATATAACTACATCTCTCAGGGTGGATGTGACCCCTAACCAATGCAGTTATACTGACGTAACTTCTGCTGTAGACAGCCCTATGTTGATGGGAGAGTTTCTCCTGTTGGTGTGGTAGCATCTTCACTGACGTGCTACAGTGGTGCAGCTATGCTGTGGCAGCCTTTTTAAGTGTAGACCTGCCCTGAGTGTCACAGTTAAATACAAGGTGGAGCAGATGGTTTAGCATAAGTAGCTAACACACACTGTAAGAGACAATTCAAGGAGAAGTGGCTGATTAACTAACACCTGTGCCCTCATAGGACCAAACATTTTAAAAAAGGGTGAACACTTTTCACAAAGCAGTCACTCCATATCTGACATCGCAGCCCTCATCCTCAAAGGAAACCTACCAACATCTTCACAAGAAAAACCTGGGAGCTTAAATTCATAACTTTGCTAGCCACTGAATATAATGGACTTAATAAATGCACTTGATTTATAATGTTATAACAGTCTTGAGACTTTTTCTGTAAATGATACACACTTAATATTAGTTTATAGCAACTATAATGTGAGCCAGAGTTCTCCAGCATTCTTGAACGTAACCACTTTTATTGAGACACAAACCTTTAGGGCCTAATCTTGCATTGGTAATTTTGAGCATGCAGCAAAGCCATAGGTGGACATGGCAAATATCTTTGTTCTTCTTTGCTTTTTCCTTGGGTGCAAAACAGCCTTTTTTTTTTTTTTTAAATAGAAAGTTAAAGAATTGAATACACGTCCTTTCTTCAACTTCCCCATGACCCACACAGCAAATTAAGCACAAGAAAAATCCCGATGGACCATAACAGAGTCTGCAGGGGCTTGAAGTGCTGGACAGGTATAACTGAAAGCACCCATGTAGTCATACCCTACATGTAATTGTAATATTTGTCCAAATACCTCACAAGGCATATTTTGTAAACTAATAATTGCTGGCCATTTAATATCATGGCGAAATGCATATAGCAATGCAGTATTTAAAGTTTTATAACTCCACCTGTATGATGATGATAGCACATGCTCAAAATTGCAAGCCCTGGCTAGGCAAAAAGTTGTTACGCAGCTGTATCCTAAACAAAGGCATGTGTGTTTAGCTCAGTTTACATATAACTAGTAAACAGGATCCTCGAGACAGCAAGGAGAGGAGGAGGTGGCAGGAGACTCAGCAAATTGGCCTTTCAGTAAAGGCAGATGAGGAGAAAAAGCATGGAGTCTCCTATCCCACCAAACTCCATGTTGTCTTCTCCACTGTTTGAATAAACTTTACTTTGAAGGGTAATTCTCAGAAGACTCCACTTTGTTTCTAACTTGATCTCTTATACTTGAATTCACTGACAATCTTATTCCTTTATTTAATAAATGTGTTCTTTAATTTTTCATCTAAACTAATCCAGTGCTGTGTTTAAACTGAACTGTTTGGTACCATCAGTTAAAGTAACATACCATTGAATATTGACTCTTTGCAGGCATTGAATGCTAATACCTGAACTGCCCAGGAGAGGGCTGCACAGTGCAGAACACATGTTTTGGAGAAAATTCAGGACTCAGAGTGTGTTGGGGTCACCCTGCAAGTCCTAACCAAGGCTGGTGGAAGCCAGTGTGTGACTGGTATGTTGTTGATAGGCTGTTGGGGTCAGGGCTGCAGCTATCACAGGTCCTCATGGTGTGACCTACATGCTGTTAAGTTGTTTGTGAGCAGCACGGGTTGGGAGCTGCAACAGCAAAGAGTTGTGGGGCAGGCAGTGACACAGGCCCTATTTGATCTGGATTGTACCCTGGAATGTGACAACAGGTCTGAGTGCTCAGTCCCTAGAGTAAAGTGTTTTTCCTTCACAGAACTCATGAGCAACCACTCTGGCTGATGCCCAGAGCTGGGTTGATTGCCTCTAAACAGGGACACGTTCACACTTCTATGGCTGAAAAGAGAGGTTTTAAGACTAATTTCAAGAGTGGTGTTAGCAGTTGGGAAATGAACATGTTAAAATGGTGGAAAGATTACTGTGTCCAGTTTTGGGCCCCACACTACAAGGAGGATGTGGAAAAATTGGAAGGAGTCCAGCGGAGGGCAACAAAAATGATTAGGGGGTTGGAGCACATGACTTATGAGGAGAGGCTGAGGGAATTGGGATTGTTTAGTCTGCAGAAGAGAAGAGTGAGGGGGGATTTGATAGCTGCTTTCAACTACCTGAAAGGGGGTTCCAAAGAGGATAGATCTAGACTGTTCTCAGTGGTACCAGAAGACAGAACAAGGAGTAATGGTCTCAAGTTGCAGTGGGGGAGGTTTAGGTTGGATATTAGGAAAAAAAACTTTCACTAGGAGGTTCCTGTGGGAAAAAAATGAAGCTAGTGTTTGAATCGGTGAGTAGTTATTGGAACATCTTATTTGTGTCTCTGGGTCTGTCAATCTTTCCTTTCTTTTTTTTTGTAAGAAATCTTGAAGATCACTCTTCAAAAATTAACAAACTTGTATGTGAATTTATCACATAGAATTGTAAAGACTTCTCTGGTCTTCTGACGTTTACTGGTTTGATTACTTTGCTTGTCAGATATTTTGGAGGGCTCTATGTGCAGGGAATCTGGGAGGATGCTATATGCTACCCTTTCTCCTAAAAGATGTTCTGAAAGGTTGTGGAAATTTGGCAATTAAGATTAGAAAAACAGAGCCCCTGCTTGAACTGAATAAACTGAACATTGCATAACTCAGGAGTCGGCAACCTTTGGCAGACGGCCCATCAGGTTAATCCGCTGACGGGCCATGAAACATTTTGTTTATGTTGACCATCCGCAGGCATGCAGGCCCTCCCCACAGGCTCCCAGTGGCTGCATTTTGCCATTCCTGGCCAATGGGAGCTGCAGGAAGTAGTGCAGGCCGCAGGGATGTGCTGGTCGCCACTTCCTGCAGCTCCCATTGGCTGGGAATGGCGAACCGGTGATTGGATTCCTATCACCAGAATTCCTATGAGACCCTACCAGATCAGACTGTATCCCTAAATATTGGGACAAATTGTATTGCCATTCACCAAAAAGGCTGTCTCCATAAGCAAACGTATTTTGATCCCGTGATTGTTAATGTTGAAAAAGGGTATAGAGTGGTGAAACCTTCTTTGTCAAATCCTTACCTTTTTTTATGCATCTGTCTAAAACAGATGGCTTTTGAGCTAATTTCATCAGTATTAATTACTGCTGAATTTAACTGGATAGTTTTGTGCTTGAGGCTGATTAGAGATAAATGGCACTTGAGGAGTTATCTAGGTAATGAGTTTTTACACAAATTTCAGTTAACTTGGAGTTCCAAACTCAAAATGAAACAGTTAGGGATAGCATGTAGATGTTGTAACACATTTGGGCTGAGGGCAGAGAGGATTTTCATCCATAAACCAACTCATCTATATATATATAGTTCTCTGTTTTACACAGATATGGATAATTTTAATCTGTAATATTTGTTTAATTTAAAACAAATTCCTAATATATGGCCAGATTATAATACTCTTACTGTGTTAGTGAATAGTACCTTACACCATAAGTATACTTGCCAAGTAAGAGACCCTAATTTACATTAAGTATTTAAATCAATCCTTTTTTAAAATTTGATTTAATAGTTTCAGAATGTTCTGAGTATACAACTGATGGGTAGTTAAGTGATATAATGAAGTGGTTCTCAACCTTTCCATACTACTGTACCCCTTTCAGGATTCTAAGTGGTCTAGTGTACCCCATGTTTCACCTCACTTAAAAACAACTTGCTTACAAAATCAGGCATAAAAATACAAAAGTGTCACAGTACACTATTACTGAAAAATTGCTTATTTTCTCATTTTGTCTGTATTAAATTTAAGTTTGTACTGACTTTGCTAGTGCTTTTTATGTAGCAAATATCTAGATGAGTTGATGTATCCCCTGGAAGGCCTCTGCGTACCCCTCAGGGATACACACATTCCTGGTTGAGAACTACTGATATAATGCATTGATCAAGTACATTTTATTGCTTTATATATTTATCAGAAATTGAAGAAATTCTGTCTGTATCGATATCTTTTTTTTTTTTCCTCCTTATCTCAGACAGCTCTTCCATGTCTATCGTAGGTATACAAATGCAATTATTTCAGCACCACCACACCATACATTACCACACTGTTCCTCATACTTGCTTCCCCCACGTAAACTGGAACAAGTACTTCAGAGAAGAGAAAGCAGAGCATCCCTGCTGTGTATTGACCTGTCACAACAGCTTTAAAAATGCCAAACACGAGAGCTTCACATTTTGCTATATCGCACACTTTTCAATTCTCACAAAAAAAAGGAGCTTTTCCTCCACTCTGTTAGCAAAGAGTTTTTTATAGCAGAGTGCTGCAGGGAAGCCTCATATTGCTAAGAATTCATTGTTTTTTCCCCCAAAAGATACTACAGTACATTTGCTAGCATACTATGATGTACTATCCTAAATAATTAAAACTATACGACAATTACTACAAAGTAAATAGTCTCTTTTGTGATACATTATGCTTGGTGTTTGTGTGTTCACTTGCTTTCTAAGGTCCTGATATAAAGCCTATTGTGGAAAGACTCCTATTGTGTACGGCATGTTTTGTATCCAGTCTTAAAGCTAAGTACATGCTTTCAGTGCTTTGATGGATCAAAACCTAATCTGCTAAATTATATAATTCACAATAGGTCTCCCAATCATTAGTGCAAATCTGCAAGTAGTGTAGCAATTACACATGTTCCTGTACACAGTATAAATATATAACTAGAAAGACAAGTGATAATATAATAACTTCTATCACTATAGACTAAAATAGTCAAATCTATAGCTTAAAGTATGTAGAAATCCAGAGTTCATAGCTGGTCAGATCTGTTACTTGAGTACCTCTGCATCAATAACTTATTCTGAAATGGTTGGCATTTTTTTAAGGAAGAGATGCTATAAGATACCTAGCAGGGGTGGCTCTAAGGATTTTGCTGCCCCAAGCATGGCAGGCAGGCTGCCTCTGGCAGTTTGCCTGCGCAGGGTCTGCTGGTCCCGTGGCTTCGGCAGAGCGCCCCCCGCGACTTGCCGCCCCAAGCATGCGCTTGGCTTGCTGCCCCTGATAACTAGACATCTGAGCTACATTCCTATAGAATTACCTTAAACTGTTAAAAATATTGTTTATTTTAGGTATTAGGCATCTGTTCTTTTAAAGCTTAAATTGTACATGCAAAACATGCACACATTAGTGCAAACATGCAACTGTCCATGTAAAATATGCTGCTGTTCAGAGAATAGCTCTTTTCCATGAATAATTACCTATCTTCTGAGTGCAATTACTTGTTTGACCTCATATGTGCATAGGGCTCAATCCTGCCTTCTGTATGGTATTGAGTGTCCTTAATTTCTTCAGAATCTGATAAAACTCATAATTTAAAGGTTAAATGTTGTCATCATTGGGGCCAGAAGTTTCAAAGGCGCTTAAGGGAGCTACCTGCCTTCTCCCCTTCCCACCATTGGAATAACTCACCTTTTAGGTTCCTTTGACAATCCTAGCCTTATTTATGTGAGCGAAGTTCTAGATGGACTATTTTAATAACTCCAGATTTTGTTGATATCCTTGGCTGAAGATATGGGACATTTTTTCCTTTTAGTTTTTGTATTGAGATCTTTAACTCCCTCTGTATCTCAAATACCCTAAAAGAGGAGTGCATGTTTTCTAGGAGTCTATACCCTGAAACTTGTGCAAGAGGCGTTCTTGATCCTAATAACCATTTTAAATGGAGCTTGCAGTGAAGTAGCGAGATACTTGGAACCACATCCCACAGTCTTTACGCAGTTTTTAATCGTATAAAACTCATTGACAACAATGGCTGTTTTGTCTGAATAAACACAGTTTCTTTTGCAATGGCAGAGTGCTTTCTTCTCATTAGACTTTCTGTTGTACCATGTGGTATTTAAAGATTTTGCAGATAAAAAGTTTTTAAAAATAATTATATTTTTATCAATGATTAAAAAGGTGAACGGTTGAATGTATTTGTATTCTTAAAACTACTACTGCCTCAAATGTGACACTGTTTATACAACAGTTGGGAGCAAATCTCCCACCCCGAGTAGAGACTCACCTTAGCAGGGCTTGAGTGAGGGTGCTAAAAATAGTAGTGTGGAATTTGTGGCATCAGCTAGACACCTGAGCTTGGACCCACCTTACCTCCAAGATCCACACTTGGGTGGCAAGCCCGAGACTCCACAGGTTCCACATTATGCACATCACTAGTTTTAGTGCACTGGGGTGATCCCCACTAATGTAAGCCTGTCTGCTTAGAGGGAAGGGCTCTTTCCCAGCTGCAGTCTAGACATACCCTAGAGATAAAAATATAGATGTATTTTAGGAATGCAGATTCACATTTTTCTTTCAGAATAAATTATTCATAGAGGAAAATAATTGAGTTTTTGGCTAAGTCAGCATTTGTATTTAGTGCATGTGAAAGTTGAGCAATGAGAAATAAGGCCTCCCGTGGCATTTTTCAATACATTGATAAGGAATTAGATTATAGCTAGTAATTCATCAATGATGAATCAGCAAGTGATTTATAATTTCACATTTTTTATATACAACTTTAGTTTTATGACTAATATCAGTGATTTATTTACATAAATGACTTACTTCTACAGAGCAGAGTATATAAAGTATTGGGTCAAATTCAGAACTAGGATAAAATTCAGATTTTGGTTAAAAGGAATGGATCTGACTCATAAGGGAATTGCTGTGGCTGTACTGTGGAGAAGGTATACCATGGGGACTTGGGCTTTCTGAGTTGAGAGGAGACATGCTAGGTTCTGGAGTGATCTGGGAGATAGCTGCAGTCTACGTTATAGGCCTCCTCAATCCCATGGAGATGGGGCAATGTGAGATAATCTTGACCCTGTAATAATAATTGCAATTTATTTTTTCGTTCTCCTCCACACACTGAAACTGAAGGTAGCTACAGGTCATGAACTGAGGAGAACATGGTTCTTGAGATAGCTCTTCTGCCATAAAGGGGACGGAGAGCATGGAGAATCCACCAAAATGTTTCAGCCCTTTGCAGCTTAAGACCTAACCCTATCCCAATCCCAGGTGCTAAATGCTTCCTGTGAGCTGCTGAACAACCCCAATCTGATTGCTTAGACTCTTGCAAGCCTGGGCTTTAAGGAATAAGAGTTCTTTAGATGTTATAATACTAACACACAGATAACAATTTTTTCCAATTATGATATTTGAGTGGGAAATGAAAGTCTTCTGTCCCTGGATAAGATCTGTGTACTTTAGGAGTGGGAAAACTACCGTCCGCGGGCTGGATCTGGCCTGCCAGCCATTCTAGTCCTGCCTTCAAGCTCCCTCTGGGGAGCGGGGTCTGGGTTTTGCCCTGCTCTGGTGCTCCAACTGGGGAGTAGGGTGGTGGGGTGCTCCATGTGGCTCCTGGAAGCAGTGGCATGGGGCCCCTTGGCTCCTACGCCTAGGGGCAGCCAGGGGGCTCTGCTTTGCACACTGCCCCTGACCCAAGAGCCACCCTCGCAGCTCCTATTGATCAGGAACCAAAGCCAATGGGAACTGCAAGGGAGGTGCCTGCAGACGGGGCAGAGTGTAGAGCCACCTGGCAGTGGCTCCATGTAGGAACTGGAGAAGGGACATGCCGCTGCTTCCGGGAGCCACTTGAGGTAAGCACCGCCTACAGCCTGCACCCCCATAGCTTCTCTCCACACCCCAACCCTCTGCCCCAGCCCTGATCCCCCTCCTGCCCTCCAAACTGCTCAATTCCAGCCTGGAGCACCCTCCTGCACCCCAAACTCCTCATCCGGAGCCCCACGCCAGAGCCCACACCCCCAGCTGGAGCCCCCTCCCACACCTTGAATTCCTTATTTCTGGCCCCACCCTGGAGCCCTCACCCTCTCCCGCATCCCAACCTCAATTTTGTGAGCATTCATGGTCCTCCATACAATTTCCATTCCCAGATGTGGCCCTCAGGCCAAAAAGTTTGCCCACCCCGGTGTAGTTGCAGACGTAGTTATTTTATATGATATAAAATATGACCTGTAGGCTAATAAAAAATGTTTATAGTTTACTTTAACTGGACTAATTTTTAAATTAGTCTTGAATTAATTCAGTATTAATTGGTTAAGGAACTTGTATCCAAGAGAGGTGTGATTTGAGCAGAGGACTGGTAGCTAGGAACTTCTGAACTTCACCGTAATCCTGGCTCTGACACCGCCTCCCTCTGTAGCCTTGTGCAAGTTGTTGCATAACTGTTCTGCCTCTATTTTCCCATCTCTAAGATAGATGATGATGGTGATGATAGTTATTTGCTTACTTAACTTATGATGGGACTGTGAGGGTTACTTAGTGTCTGCAAAGCATTTTAAACATGAAGTACGTCCTATATAAATGCTAAGCATGATTCCTTATTACTAAAGAATTATTTTATTTCCAAATCCATTAACATAGTTATTATTTGAATAATATAGAAGTGAAACAACGTTGTTCACTTTTGGTCACTGAAGTGTATTAATATTTTTCTGATAGAGATTTGCAATTAAACTGTCAGAAGCCTGAAAGCTACATTTTTTTCCCACCCTAATAAAACCTAAGATTTCTGATTTAACTCTTTTGATTACCTCCAATGGTTCTAGCCACTCCATTTGTAAAATTGTCACTGGAACCCTGATTCAGCAATCATCCCTATTCAGCAAAACACTTGGGCATGTCACTTAAGTCCCAATGACTTGAAGTGGACTGAAGCTGGTGTTTAATGGCTTTGCTTTTTATGTTTGCTTCTGAAAGACATGTAGGTCAATTTTCAAAGCAAATCAGTACCTACAATCAGGGCCCTTTCAAAGGAGCATAGATGACGGTGTGAACACATTTGAAAAATCTAGGTGTGATGTCACAAGGGGAGCTGTTAGGTGCTAAGAACTTCCTGTCAGGAGCATCTCGCTCACTATCTAACACTTGCCAAAGAAATGCATGGAGTGGAAAAGCCTTAATCAGCTGATTCTTTCTAGCTTGAATGGTATCTACAGGAGTCTCCTTGGATTTAAGGTCAGTTGGCTTTGGATTGAAGGTTACCTGTTTTATTAGGGCTGCCAGATCCTCCTCCTAGGAAAGTCTTGCTTCAGAGAATCTGGGCTGATTTATTTAGGGGAGATAAAAATTGGACCTTTATGCCTGGGTGTAAGAAGATGCGGTCAAATCAGGTCAAAAAACTTTTTTTTTTTCTAATTATGGTGTGGGTTTTTTTTAAAAAAGTTTCATTGTTTCTATCGTACCCATGTTCTCTTCAATGGGCACTGTCAACATAATTAAAATAAAGGTGGTTTTTGAGAAGGAATCACTTTCACCTGTATTTTTAACCTCTTTACATTCTTGTTTAGCTATTTCTCACTATTTGTTACCTTGCTGCTTTTTTTCCTCCATATACTTGGTTTTTTTTCCAAGTGGACATTATTCTATGTTTCTATCTGTAAAAATACAAAATGTATTTTTGAAAAAGCTACTCACTAAAGGAAACATACTGTACTACTGTAATGAAAATACAAAAATATTTCCACATCTCAATGAATAAAAAAAAAGTGTAGGATTGTGCTCTCTCTCTATCTCGCTCTCATGTGGCCAGTTATATCTTTTTTAATTTAAGGGAATCCTTCTCTCTTGAGAGCATTCAGTTTTTCCACTTCCTTTGCTGGAGATGGATAGTGGATTGAGATAGTTGAAGGACTGGGGCTTTTATTATCCCTTTTTTTGCTAGGACACGTGTGCATTCTTAAAGCAAATCTATATATCCCATTCTGCCAACAGAGCAATGTAGAACACTCCCAAAACATGGAACATGGAAGTTCGCTGATCCTTGAAATATTAATTTTATTTCTTTCTGTCTCTGCTTTGATTGTTTACCCTTTCTCTTTCTTTATCACTTCCTCCTCTGTCTGCCCTTCCCTAAGAATTAAGTTTAGCCCTTGCCCATTCAAAATTCAGTTGGACTACTCATAGAGGTAAGCTTGTGTGTAAGCTGTTGCACGATTGGGGGCCTTCATGTCGCCCTTCAACAGTAAAATGCACTTAAAAAATTCAGAAACCTGTAAAAGTTGCATAAAAAGCAAATGTTTATCCACAGTATAGCCCCCCAAGTCCCAAAAGAATATAATTATTTTGCTAAAAGGAACTTCTATTGTTCACATTTGTTTACAAACAAAACTTTAAATCCGCTGGGGAACCTTAAGTAGCCTTAGAGTATTGCAGCTTAGCAGCAAAGCTGTTCAAATAGAAGTGGGTTCAAAATATTTAACTTATGCTACTGAAGTTTGTACTACAAGTATAATTAAACGTCAGTAGTTGAGAGCCACCAAATGGAAAAATACAGGTTAAAACCCGAGCCCCCTGCCATTTTTAACTGTGTTGGACTCATGCCCAAGAGCAGCACTTTCCTACTGCCTCACAATTCCCAGTAAGATTTTTCTGTTTAAAATCCTTAATACCATAGAACATGTTTGACATCCAGTTTTAATAATAGGGTTGGGTGGTAAGTGTGCTGATTTCTGCTATTGCTTATGGAGTTTGGTTGAGGCTTTTAGAACATGTCAGAGCATAAATAATCTATCACTATTCAGCTAATTCATAAATAATACATAAATCATGATGCAAAAGAGCACACATCTCGGTAGACTTTCCAGTTGTTGACAAACAACCACAACAAAACTTTGTAAATACAGGTCTCAGCTTTGCAATATTTAAAAGCTGGCCAGTAGATAAAACAAATGTTTGTATGATTTTCATGAAAACAAAATGCACCCTCAGGCACTACCTGCTGTAAATGCATGTCATGGTTACTATTGTGTTTGATCTAACGCTGCACAGGATCAGCGTATTACAGTGCTATTAGTAAATTAACTTAAGGAAGAGGCACTTGGAATATGTGCAGCTTTTCATTGTAGGACAACATTTGCAGATGGCATTGCTGATTAGCATGTGTAAATATGTAACATTTAAAATGCATTATGCCAGATGATTCACACAAGATTAGCAAAGTACCATTTAGAAAGAAATATTGCACCATTTTAATATTGATTGAAAATGTTCTACCTACTTCATTTTATGATGCAACAATTATTGATTAATCATATAAACATTTTTGTTCTCGTGTGGGAATATGGATTTTGATTTCTACTTAATATGTATTTTGATTATTATAGATGCTTTAGAAGTTATTTATTCTGAAATGTTCTTTATGAAAACAACGTTTTTGCCTATATTCTGTTTATAGTACTACCACATTCTGCTTATTCCTGCTGCTGCCTAACCGTGGATAATTGCAAAATGCTGTTCCTCTGAAAATAGGATAATCATTTCAAAGAACATATCTTCATTTTCACATCTCTAACTAAGTTTTATAAAGATTAACAAGGAGCAAAGATGAAAATATGTATAACAAATGCAGAAAATATAAATTCAGAAGATGGATCAAATTCTACCAAATCATATTATAGGATTTAGGACAAAATATTTAGGGAAAATATACAGATAATGGCTGGGCAGGTACACAGAATGGGATGAAACAGAAACCAAAAGGTAGTATAACCTACAATGAGGGTTGGGGGGGGGAGGGTGGCGAATCTATTCCTATGGGATTATTTGGGTTGATCTCCTGATATTGCATTGATCGCTGCATGCAAGGATAGCTTCAAAACTTGTCCAAATATCCCTTGGTCCCCAATGCCCCACTCCCCCATGCCCATGTACACACACTTATAATTCTTAATATGTGAATTGGGTTAAAGATAGGTCGTAGGAATGGTAGGTGGGACTGCATTTCAGAAACACATGATCAGAGTTTAACCAGCATTTAACACTTTATCTGGGATGACATTTAAGTGATAATTCCTGTTGGTTTATTCAGTCTGCCAACAGACAACAGACCCCCATCCACATGGCATTTTGTTCTAAAATTAGGATAGTCATTCTAATTTGGAATAACATAATCTGAAGGACTTTTATGATTCTGCTGATAAACCAGGGTCCCAAATGATTGTATGAAAGCTGTTGCACAACCCTGGATCATAATTTCCCAAATCATTACATATTACTTATTAGACTCTTCGCTCTGTTAACTGACATTGAAAAAAATTGTTTCCACAGGAGAGCAAGAAATGTTGAATCATCTTGTAGCACACACATAATTAAGCAGGCATATGACATGCCTTTTATTCTGTCAACTGTGGTACGCCACCAAATTATGCCATGTCTAATTTATAGCATGTCACTGCTGAAAACCAGGGCTGTAACATGCCTTTCACTTCAATTACATGCATGCTTCAAAATACTCCAACTACCTATCATATTTGGGAAAGTCTTTCATTTTCACACTTTCATGTTCATAAAGTGCTGGGAAAGAAGGCTATATCAATTTTAGATGATTCCTGCATTCTGAAATATGACATGATCCCAAACTATTTTTCATATATATTTTGAACTTTTTCCTGTGAAGTAGTAATTCTTACTGTTTGAGATCCTAGATTAGACATACAAGGTGCTTTGATGCCATGTTGATTGGAGCCTCCGTCCGTCCTATTTTTAAAGCAAATATGTACAGTTACCCTCTTTTTAAGTAGTATGTATCACATGGTAACAAGACTGTAGATGTCACAATTTTATATAATTCAAGCATATTAGTGTTGCTGTAGCTATTACACTTTGATATTTGTAGTAATTTGGAGACCCTCTAGCTAAAGAATCAGTCCCTAGAAATCCCAAGTTTACATGCACTTTCACTAGCATTCTTGCACAAAACAGTTATTCCCTATATTTGGATACAGCTGAGCGGCAGGAGAGGCTCTTGGGCACCATGGGGGAGAGAGACAAGGTCTCAAGAGGTGTACCGGGACTAGGAATGCCTGTGGAGGGACAGGTAAGAAAGGGGACTGTACGGGAGTGCAATGTAAAAAGTTTTTGACACTGTTGACCGGTCTCCTTAATAGTAGGTAGCCCCACCCTACAGGAAGGAAAGGAAGATGTAGTGGGGCATCAGGGATGGGGGCAAAGAGACTGAGTGGGGTTTGGGAGTAGGTCATGTGAGCAGAGACTTCTGGGCACCTTAGTGGGTTCCCCAAAGCCCTGGTGTATCAACATAAATTAGAAGTTATGAAGTATAGAAAATTGCTAAGAGAATCAAAAGACATTAGGGAAAAATCCATGGCTGGTAGGGCTAAGGACAATAAGAGGGAACTTAAGTATATTAGGAACAAAAAAAATTATAGCAATGGTATAGAACCATTAGTAAATGGATATGGTAAAAAAAACTGCAGGCATGGTTAACTTGTGCCCAAGTGTCCTAAAAGAATTGGCTAAGGCATTCTTTGCCCCCTTTGATGTTGATTTTTAATAAAAGTTGGAATATTGGGGAAATTCCAGAAGAGTTCAAGAGTTCTAATGGTGTGCCAACATTCAAAAAGGACAAGTGGGTTGACTTGGGTAATTATAGGTTGGTTAGACTGATATCAGTCCTAAGCAAATTAATGGAAAAGCTGTTATGGTCTTCCACTGAGAGAGAATTAAAGTATACAACTATGAGAACAAATGAGCATTGTTTTATGGAAAATAGATCTTGTCAGATGAACCTGATTTCATTTTTTGCTGTGATACCTATGTCGTCGGATGCATGTCTGTGGGTATTCACCCACGAAAGCTCATGCTCCAATACATCTGTTAGTCTATAAGGTGCTGCAGGACTCTTTGCTGCTTTTACAGATCCAGACTAACACGGCTACCCCTCTGATACTCAAAAAGCAATTATCAAGGGAGAATTATCTCAAATTTGTTTCTAGTGGGATTCCAAAGAAATGAGTACTAGTCCCAACTCTTAACATTTGTATCTGTGATCTGCAAGTAAATATAAAATCACTGCTGATAACATTTGCAAAGATTGGTGAAGTGGTAAATAATGACAGGACAGTCAGAGTGATCTTGATCACTTGGTAAGCTGGGCCTGTTCAAACAAAATGTGTTTTATAAAGTCAAATGCAGAATCATACGTATAGGAAAAAAATAATTCAGGCCATTCCTACGGACTGGGGAAACGTATCTTGGAAAGTGACTCCTAAAAAAGGATTTAGGGGTCATAGTGGGCCAGCATCTCATGATGCCACAGCAAAAAGGGCTAATATGATCCTTATATATATAAATGGAGTAGTAAGAAAGAATAGGGGGATGATTTTATACCTGCATATGGCTCTGATGAGACCAATAGTGGAATACTGCGAATAGTTCAGGAGTCCGCATTTTTAAAAAAATGAAAAATTGGAAAAGATGAAGAAGAGAAAAGCAAAAAAAAAAAAAAAAGTCATCTGGAGAAAATGCATTACAGTGAGAAGGTATATCTACAGGGGTACACTTAAGGTTAGTCAGCTCAAGTTGTGAAGTAAATGTATGTAAATTAAAGCATGAGAACCTTCTGTGTAGATGTTTTAGATCAGGAGTAAAGTGGTAGTTTGCTGTAACTTTTTGTTATAGCAAACTAAGGCCACTTTACTCCACAATAAGAAGTTTGGGGGTGGGGTTAATATACTTTACTTACACTCCTTCACTTCACACTTGCCATTGATTTGCCTTCACTTTCCTAAGTGTTCCTGTGGAGACGTGGTCAGAGACTTAGAACTCAATTTGTTTAGCTTATCAAGAAGACTCAGAGGTAACAGATTACAGTACAGAAGTACATTCACGGGGAGAAATTATGGGGTACTGAAAGCCTTTTTAATCAAGAATGGTGTAACAAGAATCAACGAGAGCACAGTTGGACCCCAAATCTTCCACAAAAGTAGTGGTACAATTTTAAGTTCCCAAATTCATATGAGGTTCTTGAATACAAAAGCGTTCTTATGCAACAGATTGATTGCTATAAGTATTGCAGTTATCAGTATTGTATCATGTGAACCCATGATGTTTGTAATTCAAAATTCTTCAATGCAACCGGATTCATTCAACAGACTTACTTGTCTCTTCTGGAACAGACTACAGGCAGCACCATGCCTTAGGATACTTGCTTTAATTTTTCATTTTCCCCCAATATCACTCTACTTTTACGCACCCACAGCCTAGCTAGTTTGCATGCCTGTCAATCTGACAGAGCCCAGATGTGAGAGACAATGAGTAATACTCCAAAAAAGATGCAGGGTGCAAGAAAAAAATTTTCTTACAGAAATGTAAAATGTGGGATTCATTCTATTGGTGCAAATAAGGTGTGTTCTCCTCTCCCTGAAATATTAGTTGCATTATTCTTTTTCTGAGGTAAATAATTTTCAGCAATAAAAGTGAGTGGACATCAAATTTGGGTGGAATATGAATAACTTTGGGATTAAGATGAATAACTTTTTTTTCTAAATGTGGTGCATATGAGAGATGCTAGCATTGGAGAAGAACCGTATTACAATATATTACTAGCTAACTCTTTCACCGCATCAGAAAGACTATTGAGAATATTGTTTTTGTCTCATGTACTTGCACTCTAGATATAGATTGAATTTAAGTGAGTCCAAATTAGTGTTGTAAATGGAGGGGAGGAAATTGAACCTATTGTGCTGTACTAAGAGTGCTTCTTTTTGGCCAAATTGCACCCCCTTCTAGAGCTCCAACTCCTGAAACATAATAAACATTTGCCTGGAGTCAAACACTGTGAAGCATGGAAGAATTTTGAAGAGCATATTAAGCTTTTCAGGTTGCCATGAAGGGATGCAACTCTAATTTTAGGAAGAACATGAATGACTCTGATAGAACTTTGTTCAGGAAGCCACGAGTCAAATATTTATCATGTATTGAAGATATTGCCATTTAAAAATATATTGAGACATAATATTTTAAAATAGAGTAATTTGCTACAAAGATTTTGCAAAAAAAAAAAGACCTTTGGCAAAATGCACATAATCTTACTACTTTGATAGTGGCAAGCTGTTGAAATAGTCACTGGAATACAAATCTTGTATGGATGGCAACTCTCACTCAAAAAGTCACATTTAGCTAATTTAAGAAGTGATTCTGTTCCTGAAAAGTTTGAATAGTAAAGCTTCTTGTGACTCTTATTAGCAGGTTATCCATCTGAATGGTTCTTGGATTACCAAATATTGCCTACGTTGTCATCAGCACGTCTCCTCCTTGGTGTGGATGCGTTCCTCTCTGTGTCTGATTGCAGCCCTCATGACATACCATCTGGGATAGAAGCTGATTCTTTGGTCTGTGCTTTTTTTGACTGAGACCTTTGAGTCCGTACACACTTTATCCTTCACTACCTCTCCTTAGATTTTTGAAGGGTTTTACATATTTTTGGGCTGCGTGCATGATATGTTATGAACCTATATGTTATGCAGCTAGTCTTTGATTTTTGTGTGTGTATATTAGATTTGCAGAAAAAAATACATAAAATTTACTTCCGCTGGTAAATTTTGAATGCAGATTCAAGGGCTATGATTATAAATGATATGATCTAGTTTCAATTCAAACTAATGATAAATTAGCAGAATTGTATGAGTACTGAACACTAATGGAGACACAGGTACTTTTCTTTACATAAAATGTTAATGTAATTGCTATGGATCTCTATTTTGGAACATATGGAATTCAATACAAGCAATTCTCTCCCTTTGTATGGCCGGCTATGATATATAAAACATATAGCATAATTCTGTGTTCACTTAAAGAAAACTGATACTTAATATAGGAAACACCGTTCTTTTCCCCATAGATTTCATTTTTCAAAGAATGAAGCAGGATTCATGGTAGTGTATTTAATTACTATCTTTTCCCTGCTACGTGTTCTAGACTGTCAGACACTAGATGCCATAATAATTAACTAGCCTGAATACTGAAGTAATTATTGAAAGCTTTCTCATGAACTTTCCTTGGCAATGTACACAGACGGGAGCTATCTCAGAATGCAGCTAGTTGCCAGTTAGCTGAGTTCAGCAATACACTTTAGCCAATAAAGAGGCACTTGATTCTCTTGAATTCTGTAAGAACAACACAGATGATTATAGCCAAGTGAACAACTTTATGGCAAAAAAATTAACAAATTTAGCTCTTTCTGCATATGAAATGTTCACAATGAGATCATGATTTCCTTGAATGTATTTTTTTAATTTACCAGATAAATATTTTTATATGTTGGGTTTTCCATTGATTTTCCTCTATAGACTGATAACTAATAGTTTGCTATGGGTATTTCATACTCAATGTTAGGCCTCAGTCCTGCTACTATTTATATACATGACTGGCTTTAGGCATGTAAGTAGTCCCCTGAGCTTCAGTGGAACTCATATGTTTAAAGTTAAATGCATGTGTAAGCATTTGCCAGATTGGGGCCCAACATAGCTAAAATGTTGACCAATCCTAGTGTGGAAACACTTCTGTGAAATTGCTCATCATTGTGAGTAAGGGATTAACTGTCTGGTCCACAGTAATTTATGTGCATGGTATTAGCTACGGAGGGTGCAATCAGTTTCTTATCTAACTTTAATGGGATCTGTACCATTGTTTTAGAACAGGGTTTTTGGGAAGCCTAACCCCTTCTATGTCAAGAAGTGCTCCATCCCATACATAATTCCATATCCTTTCCAAATTTGTTTTACTGAAGCATAATAAAACTGAGTTACAAAAGGAGTAGGAGCATGGTCAAAAGACTTTGGGTCAGATCCTGCCACCATACTCTCATTCAGTAGTACCTTAAACCGTGAATACTTGCATTAATTTCATTAGGACTCCAAGCAGAGCAAGTCAAATGCTGGCTATGCTAAGAGATCAACGATCTGTATAGTTCCCTCTGACTCCCATCCCAGGCTCCTGTATTATAGGTAGAAAAATGGGGGAAGGAAAGCAATTGTTGATGGGATGCTGCTGTTCTTCCTGTGCAGGTAGGCTGGTAGTGGGCCAGCAGTAGCAGGGAGTAGATAGAGCTGTCATAAAGTATAATTCCCAAATCTGAACCTTAGCGTCCAAAATTTGGGTACCTGCATGAATTCCTCTAAGCTTAATTACCAGCTTAGATCTGATAGCCTGCCACCACCCAAAAATATAGTGTTTTGGGGCACTCTGATCTCCCCAACCTTCCCTGGGGACCCCTACCACTGGGGACCCCAAACACCATCACCAAAATCCATTGGATTCTAATTTCACAGACAAATAAGAAAACAAATAAAACTATTTCCCTCCCCTCAAGCAAGTACTTTCACCCCTCCCAGACTTCCATGCCTAAATCCTGAGACATACTAAACTGATCCAATACTACTTAAAAAATCACTCATACAAAGATGAAAGGCAATAGTCCCTTCCCACCAACCAAGACAAAAGAAGCAAACTAGCTTCAAAGGAAATAACAGTAGAGAGATTCTATCTCTCCCCCTCCCAGTCTTCCCCCTCCACAGTAAAGCCAGTCCTGGTGAGATTAAATCCAAATCCCTGGGATATAAACAAGGAAACAGAAAAATCAATAACAAGGTTCTCTAAAAAAAGAATCTTTAATAAAGAAAAGAAAAAAGAAAATTATGAAAGAATTATCTCTGTAACTTCAAAGATGTAAATATTAGGAGTCCTTATAGCTCTATACAGCACAGAATAGAACTTTCCTCCAGTACCAATACAATATCAAAAATTCCCCAGCACTTACACATACTAAAAGTTAACCATCCAGAATTCCACAATTGCATGCAAATAGAGTAAAACAATTAAAAAGCCTAAACCGCCTGTTTTTACTTACTATTTGAACAGAAACTTAGAGAGCCTGTAGTAATGTCTGGTCTCTCTCAGACCCTAGAGAGCACACAGCAAAAACCCCAAAACTACAAGCAAAGGTTTCCCTCGCTTGAGATTTGAAAGAATCTTGTTTCCTGATTGGTCCTCTGGTCAGGTGTTGTTTGTAAACCCTTTCCAGGTGAAAGAGACATTAACCCTTAACAATCTGTTTATGACAGAGCCTTGACTCCACCTCTCACTCAGATGCAGGGGCTGACATATTGGAGAAAGCACAGCCAGGAACATAAGATGTATCAGGAGAAGGGTTGACATAGCTTACTTTCCCACCACAACCCCACCCCATGGAGAAAGGGAAAAGCAGGAACCAAATTTTGTGTCTGAGTTGCAACTCATTCCACATACTGCCTGGGGACAGCACAGCTACTGCTGCCTCTTACTCAGGGTGGATTGAATAGGCAAATTCATCCTAATGTGAATAAGGGTGGAAGAATACAGGCAGCTTGTTTTTATATGCAATTATTACCACATCTGTTTTATATATTCAGTGAAAATAAAATACTAATTATCTGTCAAGATATATGTAGAACAATAATAAAGTAGATGAAATACAGTATTGATTTTCTCACTCGAGCTAATTTGTCACTTCCAAATGGCTTGTTATGATCCTAGGATTAATGTGCTGGAAAATACACAGGTCTGACTTTAGAACTACTTTGTTTCATTTGATAGTTGTGACTGGTAGGAAGATAGGTATAATATTTCTTCATACCTCCATTGGTCTTGAATAGAAATGAGCGTAATCTGTAAACCATCATTGTTATCTGTAATATTAGAGCCAGCTGTTAAAGAAGTTGGGTTTCTCAGAAGGTGATATTCACAGCATATTTCAAGTATATTCCTTTATCTGAAGTTTCTTTTTATAGAGGCTGCAAAAATGGGAAATTAATGACTCCATGAGAAACAGCTTCTTTTTAGAGAGATAAGGGCAAATAAGTGGAGGAATAACTGTTTTTCTTTTAACCAGCATGAACAAGATAGGCCAGCAGTGGAGAATATGAATATAGGCAATTACTAGAGTAGCCAAACCACGACGCCATCCAGTCTTCACATTTATTAACAAAGTTCAGCATTTAATGATAATTAAAAAACAAAGGCAAGATAAAATGAAAATAGTTGAGGCCAGACATTATTATAAATTAAATTGATGCATGAAAACAAAGCCAGTAATCTTATATTTTCAATTTAGTAAAGCTCATTCTGTACAGAATTACTCCACATATTATTAAATATCCATATTTTCCCATGATAAATGTAGTTCTTTTGTAGGCTACCCTGATTCATCTTCCTCTGCCATTACTCCACTCCACTCCCTTTTAAAAAAAAGGATAGTCTGTTTTTCAGAATTGTACATATTATGATTTAGAATGAAATTCAGATTCACCCAGCTCTTCTGCCTGTCCTGAAATTGCTTCAAATTGAGATTTTGGATAGAGTGACTTAAGGCTATGTAATTGCCTCCAAAAGAATGCTGCAAATAAAAGAAATTGCCATGTATACAAAAATGATATAAATTAAGTAAATAATTCAGAGAGAGAGAGAGAATGAATAACTATCTTTCGTTATCTCATTAGGAATTATCTACTTAATTTATACCATTGGGGGGAGTGGGGGTGTATGTGTAACTACAATTGCAAAGAAAACAGAAATCCATGGGCTTTTGATTCCCCTTTTGTGGCTTTACACTGGTATAACTTCAATGGAGGTCTGATTTATAAAAGGATGAGATAAGAATCGGGCCCCATAACTTTGAACTTTCACTTAATCACAATTCAAAATCTCAAACCTGCAAACTTTTACTAATAATCCAGTCTCCTCATATGAGTAAGAGTTTGCAGGGTTAGACTGCAAATGAGACGACTAAACTGGTAGTCTCAGTAAAATATCTTTCTATATATTCTGAGATTTCTGGGTTTGTGTTCTGAATTTGATAGACAATATTAGTTAAAATGTCAGATATAATGAATCCAAGCATTGGGCCAGCTCCTCAACAGACATAAATTTATATAATACCAATGGAGTTATGCCAGTTGACACTAGCAGAGGATCTGGCCCATTAAGTTGCTGTTTGATTTCCAGGGAGTGCTTTGGAAGCAGTCATTTACTTGTAACTGATTCTCCTCAGTTAAGCTAAGCCTATTATTCATGCATTTTGTTCTATATTCAATAAATGAGTAGTAGTTTGAAAGGGTTGGTGTCTTGTGGGAAATGGTATTTATTGGAGATTGACCTGGAGAAGTAGAGGTGAGTAAGTATGATGCCTGGGAAAGGAAAGATAACCAGATAAATCAGTAGCTGTAGCAGGTAGTTGCATAGGCAGGGGGGCCAAAAGTAGTGGCATATTGAGACTAAACTAGGACACAGAGGCTTAGGACCTATGAACAGTCATTGGAGTAATTGAGAAAAACAAACTCTAGTAAAATCAAATCCTTTTCAAATTTCTCAGTGATCAGTGTTTGGTAAATCTACTGTTAGTTATTGTCTTTTTGATAAGGAACGTAAAAGTCTCTCATTTTGGAAGCAGTTATCTCTGTGAGAAGCATCCAAGAATAAACTAGGAATATTCCTCTAAATCAGTGATCCTCAACCTGTGATTATAGAGTATCCTCAAGGCACTGCATTCAATTTTTGTGGAGACTACATCTGAGGCACAAGTTCGGTCTCAGGCAGTGAGTGCTGATCACAAGAACACTCTTCATACTGCGTGAAGCACAAAATGGCTCAAGGAGCACTGAAAAAATGGACTGGACTTTCAACATCTTTTCCAGTCCCACCAAACAGTGAGAAACTAAGGACAGAGAGGAAAACCAATTGATATTTTTTCCCAGTGGCCAGGAAGGAGAGAGGAAACAGTCAATATTCCATATCAGCAACCAAGAAGGGAGAGGAGAGAAAGGAGGTATTGTGTTTAAATGGAGATGATTAGTGCCAATAAACAATCATGTAAAGTTGACATGCTTGGGGAGGTCAGCATAATAACAGTAAACCAATGTATAATAGCATTGTGTTTTGGATGACCGCAAATTCCTGTTCCAAATGCTAAAGTAGAATTTCAGAACAGCAGCATGCAAGTTATTGGGTCTCCAGAGACGAAGTTAGCTGACTAACTTGCTTATCAGCCACACAAAGTTCAGGATCGCTGCTATACATAATGGACTGGCATGTAGTCTCTCTGTAGTACAAAAGTTTCTGTATTGTGGGGATTGTCTGCTTTTGCAACGTTTAATTTTATATAATGATTGCTTTGTATAACTATGGGACAGAGGAAATAAACAGGACACCATCAATGAAGAACTTGCCATCCGTTCAAAGACATTTATATACTTGTTGATTCCCTGTAATGATGATTAAGGCCTACATTCACAAAGGCACTTAGGTACCTAAATCCCAGATTTATGTGCCTAAATCTGGGTTTAAGCACCAAAATCCCAGTTTCAGGACCACTGCAACGCACAAAACTGCCACTGAACCTGTAAGTGCCTAGACTCATTTGGTGCCAAAGTTTTTTTTTTTTTTGGCAATAGAAGTTACCTAAGTGCCTATGTTTCTGCCTCTGGGCATGCACACAGCTGCTGCTCTAGCCATCTGGATGCTCATCTCCCACCCAACCTCCAGAGCAATTCACAAATTTGGACAATCAGGACACTCAAAGCATGGAGTTGCATATCTGACCATCTTGACTAATGGCCATTGATGGAACTATCCTCCATGAACTTGTCTAATTCTCCTGTGAACCCCATCATAGTTTTGGCCTTCACAACATATTCCTTGGATTATATCAGTGGGGCCTTTTTTGTTTAGACTAACTTAGTCTTTCTGTCTCCCTTTGAACCTTTTCCCATCAACATTTGTTGTTATAGGTAATTGTGACATTTTATGAATTTTCACGTACTCTTACAGATGAGCTTCAAATAAGCATAAATTTATAGGCCCAGTTGTCACAAGATTCCCAGTTCAAGACTCCCCCCCCCCCCCCGCACCATCTGATAAGAGAGAGGTTTTGAACAGGGACCTGCCATCTCAGGTGAGCGTTCTAACCATCAGGCTACAGAGTCATTCTCAAGTTTGTGCTCTCCCCCTTCTATCTCTGGCCCAATAGCTCTGTTTTATTTTAAGTATTTTCACATTGAGGGTTTCCTTAAGGAACCTGCCATAAATGAAGGGCTGATAGTCCTATTATTAAAGTATCCTCTTGGGACAGCACATTTTATCTTAGGAGGATGATGACATCCTTCGAAGATTTTCACATTGTATGGAAAGTTTCTGGTTTTGCATCTGGGTGTAATGCGTTATTTTTCATTCAAAATACTCCAGGAGTGCTTTCAGTCATAATATCCTGAGGGTGGAGAGAAATATGGTATTTAAACTGTGGTAGTGTAGGATTTGCAGTACTTATTTAAATAAACAAAATAGAGATGACAGCAGTGGAGGAGCTATTGAAAGCAGGGATGTCTGCTGTCTAGCAGGGAAAACTGCAAGTAAATAAATTAGAAATGCTAGTAAATAAAAACTATGACAATGTTGGCATCATAGACTTGGTGGAATAATACACATGACTGGAATATTGGTATTGATGAGTACAGCTTGCTCAGGAAGGACAGGCAGGGAAAAAAGGGAGAGGGTGTTGCCTTATATATTAAGAACACATATAGTTGGACTGAGGTTGAGATGGAAATTGGGACACAGACTTGTTGAAAGTCTCTGGATAAGGATTGGAGAATGTTTGTTTATTTCAGAAGGTGGAGAAAGCTACTAGGGGAGAGGCTGTTCTAGATTTGATTTTGACAAATAGGGAGGAACTGGTTTAGAATTTGAAAGTGGAAGGCACCTTGGGTGAAAATAATAATGAAATGATAGAGTTGATGATTCTAATGGAGGAGGGAGAACAGCAAAATAAAGACAATGGATTTTAAGAAGGAAGACTTTAACAATCTCAGGGAGTTGGTAGGTAAGATCCCATGGAAAGCAAGTCTAAGGGGGAAAAATCATTGAAGACAGTTGGCAGTTTTTTAAAGAGACATTATTAAGGGCACAAGAGCAAACTATTCCACTGCGTAGGAAAGATAGGAAGTGTGGGAAGAGACCATCCTGGCTTAACCAGGAGATCTTCAATTATCCAAAAAAAAATCAAACAAGATTACTACAAAAAGTGGAAACTATATTCATCCTTTGTAATTTGACCTAAACAAATACTACAAGTATGTAGGGACAAGATTAGAAAGGCCAAAGCACAAAACGAGATCAAACTAGCTAGAGACATAAAGGATACCAAGAAAACATTCTACAAATACATTAGAAGCAAGAGGAAGACCAAGGGCTGGGTAGACCCATTACTCAATGATGCGGGGGAGGGGGCGGGGGGGAATAACAGAAAATGTGGAAATGTCCAAGGAGCTTAATGACTTCTTTTGTTTCAATTTTCACCAAGAAAGTTGGTGGTGATTGGACTTCTAGCATAGTGAATACCAGTGAAAATGAGGTAGGATCAGAAGAAGCTAAAATAGGGAAAACACGTTAAAAATTACATAGGCAAATTAGATGTCTTCAAGTCATCAGGGGCTGATGAAGTGCATCCTAGAATACTCAAGGAGCTGACAGGAGGTATCTGAGCCATTAGCGATTTATCCTTGAAAAATCATGGAAGACTGGAATGATGCCAGAAGACTGGAAAATGGCATGATACTTGCCCATCTATTTAAAAAAAAAAAAAAAAGGAAATAGGACACCCAGGGATATCCAGACCAGTCTTCTTTACTGCTTGTACTGGAAAGTAATGAGAATAATTATAGCAATCAATTCTGCAAACTCTAGAGAAAGGTGATACAGTGATGGCTGGATTTATCAAAACAGTGTCACAACAACCTGATGGCTTTCTTGACAGGGTAAAACCTTTGTGGATGGGGGAACGGTAATATGAGTATTATCTTGGACTTCAGTAAAGCTTTCTGATACGTCTTTCACAGACCTGACATTAAACTACGTAAATGCACACCTAGATAGGAGCTACTACATAGGTGGCTGCAAAACTGGGTTGGAAACCATGTCCAGAAAGTAGTTATCAATAGTCTACAGTCATCGCTGGAAGGGAATAATGGATGGGGTCCTGCACGGGATCAGTTCGGGTCTGTCTATTCAATCTCTTCATCAATGATTAGAAAGTGGCAGAGTGTACATTATAAGTTGCAGATGATACCGATGCTGGGAGAGTTAAGTGCTTTGTAGGCAGGATTAAAATTCAAAATGATCTTGGACAAACTGAGAAATGGTTGAAGAAATAGGATGAAATCAGTAAGAACAAATGCAAAGTCACTCTCTTAGGAAGGAACAATCTGTTGACGACAAGCTAAATGAGTCAATAGTGTAACACCTTGCACGCAAAAAAAAAAAAAAAAAAAAGAAGCGAACTTATATCTGGGATGTCTTTGCAGGCAGTGTGTAAAGAGAGACATGAGAAAATTTTTCTGCTCTACTCCACGCTGATTAGCACATTGGAGTATGTCCAGTTCTCGGCACCACATTCAGGAACCTTGTAGACATTTGGCAAGATCCAGAGAAAGGCAAAATATGAATTAAGGTCTAGAAAATATGACTATTTTCAGTTGGAAAGAAGACTGAGGGACATAACTTTCAGGTATGTAAAAGAGAAAGGGGAGGAGAAAAAAAACGTTGTTCTTAACCTTGAGGATAGAACAAGGAAGCAATGGGCTTAAATTGCAGCAAGGGAGGCTTAGGTTGGACATTAGGAAAAAATTCCTAACTGTCAGGGTGGTTAAGCACTGGAATAAATTGCCTAGGGAGGTTGTGGAATCTCCATCATTGGAGATTTTTAAGAGCAGGTTAGACAAACGCCTGTCAGGGGTGGTCTAGATAATGCTTAGTCCTGCCATGAGTGCAGGGGACTGGACTTGATGACCTCTCAAGGTCCAGTCCTATGATTCTATCTCCCACCCTTATTTTGTGTTTGCATGATCTTTAATCAATAAATGATTTGTGGCAGGGTATATATGAAGTGGTATTTCACAATTGCAAGAGTCTACCCCAGAGAAATATTTAGGAAAACTAGAAGCTACTATCCCAACCATTTTTAGGTGTTGATCAGGAAAGAATGAATTTAACATGTAATACAGATACAATAGTTAAATGAACAGTAAGACTTTACAGGCAGTACATTTTCTGGTAATGATTGCATCATGTTGTGTTGCTACTCCATGAAACTAGAGGGGCCTACTGCTCCCTATAGATCAGACTGTGATTGCTGAACATTTCCCTACTGCCTTCTTGTAGGGAGAATAAACCTCCCTGGCAATTAAATAGGGAAGGATCCAGGAAAGCAAGTGTAAGGGTTGTTAATAGAAGCTGGCATAGGTAAGGTTTAGTACATCTGCCTAATAATTTCTAACATAGTAGATAAAGAGACTGACTCACCCTGAAGCAAGCATTCCTCCATCATTGCTTGCGATTTGATTATGGTTCAAATAGAATTGCCACTTACCTTTTCATTCTCCCAGTCCCATCAAATCCCTCTGCAGCTTTCTATGAGGAATTCCTTTTTATTCCTGTGACTGTAAGATATGGAAGATAAAAGCATAAGCACAAGTTGGATGTATTTGTTAGGCATGGAGAGGAGATAGTGATTTCATTGTGCTAATTGACTACTGCAAACACCTCTGACTCTGTGGTACAAAAACTTCAGGTTCCCTCTGGGAGAATACCATAGGAAGTTGCTACATCACTATCGTTGAGGTTTGGCTATTAACCATAATCGGCTTTGATATGCCCAACATTCTGTACCACATACAATAACTTTTGCTTTGGGATAGATGTAACAAACTTTTGCATTACAATCCCATGGTACATTTTTTGTGATTCCTACCTACAGGAAAGGCTTCTAACTTAAAATATTCTTTCATACAGGAGAGCGCGTTCAGATTTGCCAAGTTGATGGCTTCTACCTTCCACAACATGTCTCAATTTAATCTGATGTAGACCAGAAGTTCTCAAGCTTCATTGCACCTTGACCCTCTTCTGACAACAAAAATTACTACATGACACCAGGAGAGGAGAACTTGGCCTGAATCTGCCTGAGCCCTGCTGCCCCAGGTGGGGAGGCCAAAGCCCAAGCCCCACTGCCCTGAGCAGGGCAAAGCCAAAGCCCAAAGGCTTCAGCCCTAGGCAGATGGCTTGAAACATGAGCCCTACTACCCAGGGCTAAACCCCTTGGCCTTCAGCTTTGGCCCCGGATGGTGGGCCTCAGGCTTCAGTTTCAGCCCTGGTCCCCAGCAATTCTAAGCCAGCTTTGGCAACCCCATTAAAATGGGATCGTGACCCACTTTGGAGTCCCAACCCACCGTTTGAGAACTGCTGATGTAGACTATTCCCACATCTACCACTCTCATTTCCTGAGTCTGTGGGTGTTAATGACAGCTTCACTGTGGGACTATGCTAAAATATAGAACTACAAGGCTAACTTTAAGCACCCATTTTTGAACATTTTGGCCAAAGTGAAGTAAATATTTTAAGAAATTACAAAGCAGGTGTAGGAAATTTTTTCTCTCCTCCCCCAAACAGAGTTACGTATTTGCTTCCCATTCTGTTGTCCTCTACCTATTTCTCTGTCTGAGGTATCTCATTTTATCTAACTCTGTATTATTGGCAACTCTAGGCTGTGGGATCCTAATGGTAGACCAGTCAGGAAGACGTACAGACCTGAAGGATGTACCACATTTGTCCAGCTATTGAACGTGCATTTATGGCAGAATGTGCCTATGTGTATATGGGAAGGGAAGTGATTGTGTTAAGGTGAGTAACAGTGGTGTGGGGAGTGAAGGAAAGAGGTGGGTGGGAAGAGATTCCTCTTTTCTCAGAGGGAATGGGTCAGTTGGCTTTTATAAGTCTGATTTTGCTGAAGCTGAGTATGTGTCAGGAAAGTGAAAATAAAGCATGGATAGAAAGCAGAGAACCTTTTAAGGTCTGTACTAAAATTCAATTAATAGTAATGAGACTCAAAAATCACACACACACACATAAAATCAGAGTCCCTTCCTCCTATAACTATATAATTATTGGCCTAATTAAACACCTTATGCTATAGATCAAACAATAGTTTAAAAAGTATTGATTTAGGAAAATAGAATGTGATTAAGGTGCAATATTTCCTGGTTTTTCATCCTCCAACATAACTGTGGTTTACACATTTGTTGCCCTTACTTGTCTTTGGTTTCTTATCACTAAACTTTTAATAATTTTCTCTTATACATTTCTGAACTGACTTCATTGCTGAAATTAGTTTGATATTTTTTCTGTCATCCCCTTCTGCAATAATACATTCTGCAGAACTACAGTAAGCAGTCCACTAAATTACCTTATTTTCCTTTTCTTTCCTTTAACTGAGTGCCAATAAGGCCAGAATATAAATGCACAGCTGATGCCACATAATTCATGAATTCCACCTTTTCCCTGAGGCAGAAACTGCCCAGCTCAAAAGAGGAAGGGGGAAAGAATGGGGGTGGGGGAGGGTGATAGGAAAAACCTAATCCTTATTACTGTTTTGCTTAGCACTATTTTGTAGTTACTTTTTTAAAGTTAAGTATCACAACAGGAGGACCTTGAGGGCCCAACTAAGACTGAGGCACTATTGTGCTAGGCACTGTATAAGCACCTAGTAAGAGACAAAGCCTAACCTAAGAGGTTTCAGTCTAACTACACTGAACAAAAGATGGGAGAGGAAACAGAGACACAGAGGTAAAGTGACTTATCCATTGTTATACAGCAAGTTAATAGCAGAGCCAGAAATTGAACCTTATTCTCTTCTGTTTCAGTTCATTGCCCTGACTGTTTGACCACAGTACTTCAGATAATCAATTTCCAGAATGTATAGAATAATTATTTAGAAAATGTGGGATGGGAGTCTAGTTCAGATTAGATGCTTCCTTGCCCATTTTAAATTTCTACTCACATTACCTAAGCGCTGCGATACCATTACTTGGATGAATTAAATGGGATTATTTTCTTTCCAATTCTGCTCCTTAAATGCATTTCTGACCTTCCCAATTATCTCACAGATGTTTTGTAGGAAAATGTTATAAGATTGAATGTTTTTTTTCCCACAGCCCATTTGAAATGGAAGGATTAGAAATATCTGTTTGAGCATATCCATTTGAATGTATTAAAAGCAGCAAAGAATCCTGTGGCACCTTATAGACTAACAGAAGTTTTGGAGCATGAGCTTTCGTGGGTGAATACCCACTTTGTCAGATGCATGTAGTGGAAATTTCCAGGGGCAGGTATATATATGCAAGCAAGCTAGAGATAATGTGGTTAGTTCAATCAGGGAGGATGAGGCCCTGTTCTAGCAGTTGAGGTGTGAAAACCAAGGGAGGAAAAACTGGTTTTGTAGTTGCCAAGCCATTCACAGCCTTTGTTTAATCCTTTGTTTGAATGCATTAGTTTCTTTAAGTTACTTTGTTTTTTGACATTTTCTCTTCAAGATAAAGTTTCCACATTACTTAGATGCTATTATGCATGCAAACCTGTCACTTTTTTTAAAAATGTTACTTTAGTTGCATGACTGCTTTCGGAGTTCTCACTCTTCAGAGAAGCGGGACCAAGAAAATTGTTTAAGGAAAAGTACCTGCAGACTTTTTTCTTCTAATCAGGATCATTGTACACACACTAATTTTAAACCTTAGGGCCTGATGCTGTTCCCATGACAGTTGATGGCACAACTCCCACTAGACACATTTCAATAGTTCACACTTAATGTGCTCTGAGCTTCTTCATCAGGGAAGGAATTGATAGTAATTCAAACATTGTTATAATATTCATGTGTGACTTTTCTGCACTTTATGTTGATGAAAAATGCTTGCACTCCTAATTTACACTGCAGTTGGGAAAGAATGGAAAATTCTACTGAAAGCTTTTGAATTTCTGAGATATTTAAGGCTGGAAGTCCCATGATCAGTTTTCAGTACGTTGATTCTAGTGCTGTTTGTCCTGGTTTCAGAACAATGTGTGCTAGTTTAATCAAGAGGTCATCTAGTCCAGTCCCCTGCACTCATGGCAGAACTAATTGTCTAGACCATCCTGACAAGTTTTTGTCTAACCTGCTATTAAAAATCTCCAATGATGGAGATTCCACAACCTCCCTAGGCAATTTATTTCAGTGCTTAACCACCTTGACAGTCAAGAAGTTTTTCCTAATGTCCAGCCTAAACCGCCATTGCTGCAATTTAAGCCCATTGCTTCTTGTCCTATCCATATTTAGCTTGTGGTCCACTATGACCCCCGGATCCCTTTCTGTAGTACTCTTTCCTAGGCAGTCATTTCCCATTTTGTTTGTGTGCAACTGATTGTTCCTTCCTAAGTGGAGTACTTTGCATTTGTCCTTACTAAATTTAATCGTGTTTACTTCAGACTATTTCTCCAGTTTGTCCAGATCATTTTGAATTTTAATCCTATCCTCCAAAGCACTTGCAACCTAAGTTCCCTCTAGGTTGTGCAGCCACCTATTAAGCTCACAGAGTGGCTCAGGGCTGTGGCAGGGAGAGGCGCCCCTCCCCCATCCCTGAGTTGCCGTGGTGAGAGAGGGCTGGGAAGAGTTTTTTCTCTTCCCCCCCCCCCTGGGGCAGTCTGCACCCCAAACTCTCATCCCTGCCCCCACCCCCTAGCACCTCAACCCTCTGCCCCAGCCCTGAGCCCCGTCCCACATTCCAAACCATTTGGTCCCATCCCCACCACATGAATTTATGTGCACCAAAATGAAGGTGATGTCACACATCACCTTCATATTGGTGCACATAACAATTAATTCCACACATGGACATAAAAAATTAGAGGGAACACTGCTTGCAACCACTTCCAGGTTGGTATTGTCCACAAACTTTATAAGTGTACTCCTGTATGCCATTATCTAAATCTTTGATGAAGGCATTGAACAGAACTGGACCCTGAACCGATCCCTGCTGGACCTCACTTGTTATGCTCTTCCAGCATGACACTGAACCACTGATAACTACTCTCTGGGAACGGTTTTCCAACCAGTTTTGCACCCATCTTATAGTAGCTCCATCCATGTCTACCACTTCCCCCTATCCACAAGGTTTGTTACCCTGTCGCAGAGAGCTTTCAGGTTGGTTTGACATGATTTGTTTTTGACAAATCCATGCTGACTATTACTTATCACCTTATCTTCTGGATGTTTGCAAATTGATTGATTTGCTCCATTATCCTTCTGGGTACAGAAGTTAACCTGACTGTTCTGTAATTCCCTGGATTGACCTTATTTCCCTTTTTATAGATGGGCACTTTATTTGCCCTTTTCCAGTCTTCTGAAATCTTTCCTGTCTTCCATGATGTCTTAAGATAATCTGTAATGGCTCAGATATCTCCTCAGTCAGCTCCTTGGAACATGGCTGCATAGATACAGATATAATGAATTCAACCCAGGACATTCAATAAATAAAAAAGAAAATGTAAGCCTCGCTGAAGCTAAAGGAATAACTCCATTAGAAGTGAGTAAGCAGCACTCATGTTTGATTCAGGCCAGCGTCTGAAGAGAAACGTGTTCCCAGTGTACTACACTAGCATATTTGGGTTCCCGTTGTTGCCTGTCCATTGCTGCTCTTTGCTGTAGTTCACTCCAAATTCCACTGAGGTCAATGCCAACTTTGATTGACTTCAGTAGTGGTTGGACTGGGCCCCTTGCTTGCATTGTCTTTATACTTTTTCAAGCTGCTGTAAATCTTATAGAAATATTTGCAATTTGCTCTTTGGGAAAAGTTTTTTTTTTTTTAAGACACTTTGTATGGCTCAACTTTAAGTGAACACATTGCCCTTTAATGTTTGCAGAAATAATTTTAAGTGACTGCATCAACGTGTCTGTTCAAAAGGAAACATACACTCACACTCAAACTCTGTCTTTAAAGTATCAGACATTCCAAGTTCAGTGAAATCTAACTGTAAAATCTTCAGTAGTGAATACAGAGAAATTGAGAGGCAGATTCTGTACTACTTCAGCAAGATGTAGTCATCGCAAGAGAGGGCAATCAGAGCCATTTATAGCTCCCTAATTCTGAAGCTACTGCTGTTTGGCCATGGTGTGAATTAGAGCAGCCTAAGGATTGCTGTAATTTATGCTATCTGGATATGGTCCCTAAGGGTATTTCTATACAACAATTAAACACACATGGCTGGTCCATATCAGCTGACTCAGGCTTGCAGAGCTGTAAAATTGCAGTATAGACATTTGGGCTTGGGCTAGAGCCAAGGCTCTGGGACTCTCCTCCTCCCCCCCACCCAGGATCACAGAGCATGGGTTCCTGCCTGAGCCCAAATGTCTACAATAAAATTAAACACCCCCTTAGCCCAGAGGGCCTGAGTCAGCTGACAGGAGCCAGTAGCAGGTATTTAACTGCAGTGTAGACATACCCTTAGGGACCACACAAAAGCTGAAAATTAAGAGTGAAAATGTGGGCTGCCATAATGCTAATGCACCTGTCTTTTCCTCCATCATGCTCCCTGTGCCCAAGCATATTAAGAAAATAGGAACTGGCTTTACACAAGCTGTGAGGTCACTAACCCTTGGGGAAGTCTTAACTGGGCAGTTGTGGCCAGATTCCGTATAGCCTGAATGGTGCAAAGAGGCCAGTTCAGGGAAAGGAACTCTAGCCCAAGAGCTGACTAGATATGTTTCTTTTTGCGTAAGAACTTTGCTAAGAAAAGAATTTTTGGTGATTCTGATTTTTAAAACAAATCTTTCTGTGCAGGGACTTTTCAGTTTCCCATAGGAATCTTTCCTACAGTTCTTATCTAGTGAGTTCTTCAGTTAAACTATCACTTCTGAGACATGGCAATAAGACTAAAGGTTAGTAGTCATGTTTTTAACATTTAGGATCCACAGGCAAACCCACAACAATATTTTTAACATGGATTTTTGTGTTTAATGTCTTCTGTATATTTTTCAATAATATAGCCTACATTAACCTTTGATTTTATTGTACTAGGTTCTTTAGACTTGCACTGAAATGTTCAACTATTTGTACTCTCACATCGCACTGGCATTATCAGAGCGTAGATTTGCATGTAATTTAATTTTTTCCATAATCTCGCATCACGGTGATGTTGTTGTAGTGGTGCTGGCACATAATGGCCAAGATTTGCACTAGAATTTTCATTGTAATCTCATGTTAACTTCGTCGATTAGACTTGCATTGAAATTGATTTCCTAAGTGGTCCCCACAGACTTGGAATAACATAGACTCATAGGTCAGAAGGGACCAATATGATCATCTAGTCTGACCTCCTGCACAAAGCATATTAATAAAATTGTTGCTATCATATGAACTCTCAAGTGATTGGGACATTTTTATTTTATTTTCAAAACACCAAAAATGTTTTGTCTATATTCTAGGCAAGCTGTGTTTTATACTTTTAGTTACTACATTTGAACTCCACTTGCTCCACAGTTGTTGTTCAATGCCAACTCTGCCCACATATCTACACCAGCGACACCATCACAGGACCTAACCAGATCAGCCACACCATCACTGGTTCATTCACCTGCACGTCCACCAATGTAATATACGCCATCATATGCCAGCAATGCCCCTCTGCTATGTACA